>NW_006159617.1:7967755-7968944 GCF_000334495.1 Tupaia belangeri chinensis | reverse complement strand
TAATAATAAACAAAATTAAATATTTTTTTAAAAAAGAAAGCAGTAGAAGGAAAGAAATAATAAAGATCAGAGAAGAAATAAATGAAAGAGACCAAAAAGTTAATACAAAAGATCAATGAAATGGAAAAAAAAAAGTTTAGATAAACAAATCAACAAATCATTAGCTAGACTAAGAAAATAAAGAGTGAAGACTCAAATAGTTCTCTTTACAAATCTTTTAAAGAACTAATACCAATTCTTAAACTATTCCTAAAATTTCAAGATGGGGCATCCTCCCAAAATCTTTTTCACATGACCATCATTATCCTGATACCAAAAGCAGACAAAGACACAACAAAAACGAATGCTATAGGGACCAGCAGGTGGCATGGTAGATAAAGGAGCTGGATTCATGGTTTGAGTCTCACAGCTTGCTTTCCCTTTCTCTTGCCCTCTGTCTCTCTCTGGTCAAATTAAATAATAATAATATTAATAATAACAAATAAAATTAAATAAATAAATACTGCTTAAAAAAAAGAATACTATAGACCAGTGTCTCTGCTCAACTTGGTAGATTCAAACATCCTCAAAAATTACTAGCCAACCAAATTCAACAGCATATCAAAATGATTACTCATGATCAAGTAGGATTTATCCCTGGGATACTAGGATGGTTCAACATACACAAACTGATGAATGTGATACATCACATCAATAGAAGGAAAGATTAAAAACCATATGATCATCTCAATGGACACAGAAAAAGTATTTAATAAAATACATTCCTTTATGATTAAGACTCTTAACAAACTATGTATAAAATGCACATATCTCAACATAATAAAGGCCATATATGATACTCCCATAGTTAACATTAAATTGAATGAGGAAAAGTTGAAGCTTTTCCTTCAAGAATTAAAACAAAACAAGGATATCTATTTTCTTCACTCCTAGTCAACATAGTACTGTAAGTCTTAACTAAACCATTTAGGCAAGAGAAAGAAGTTAAGGGCATCCAGAGTGGTGAAGAAGAAGTTAACATTTTTCCTGTTTGCAAATGGCATGATCACATATATAGAAAAACTTAAGGAGTCTACCCAAAAAACCTCTTAGAATCAATAAATGAATTCAGTAAAGTTGTAGGTTACAAAATCAATATTTAAAAGATTAGAAGACTTATTTTTATACTCTAACAAAGAGCTAGTGAAAA
>NW_006159617.1:7944289-7966586 GCF_000334495.1 Tupaia belangeri chinensis | reverse complement strand
AAAAAAGAAAGCAGTAGAAGGAAAGAAATAATAAAGATCAGAGAAGAAATAAATGAAAGAGACCAAAAAGTTAATACAAAAGATCAATGAAATGGAAAAAAAAAAATTTGAAAGGATAAACAAATCAACAAATCATTAGCTAGACTAAGAAAATAAAGAGTGAAGACTGAAATAATTCTCTTTACAAATCTTTTAAAGAACTAATACCAATTCTTCTTAAACTATTCCTAAAATTTCAAGATGGGGCATCCTCCCAAAATCTTTTTCACATGACCATCATTATCCTGATACCAAAAGCAGACAAAGACACAACAAAAACGAATGCTATAGGGACCAGCAGGTGGCATGGTAGATAAAGGAGCTGGATTCATGGTTTGAGTCTCACAGCTTGCTTTCCCTTTCTCTTGCCCTCTGTCTCTCTCTGGTCAAATTAAATAATAATAATATTAATAATAACAAATAAAATTAAATAAATAAATACTGCTTAAAAAAAAGAATACTATAGACCAGTGTCTCTGCTCAACTTGGTAGATTCAAACATCCTCAAAAATTACTAGCCAACCAAATTCAACAGCATATCAAAATGATTACTCATGATCAAGTAGGATTTATCCCTGGGATACTAGGATGGTTCAACATACACAAACTGATGAATGTGATACATCACATCAATAGAAGGAAAGATTAAAAACCATATGATCATCTCAATGGACACAGAAAAAGTATTTAATAAAATACATTCCTTTATGATTAAGACTCTTAACAAACTATGTATAAAATGCACATATCTCAACATAATAAAGGCCATATATGATACTCCCATAGTTAACATTAAATTGAATGAGGAAAAGTTGAAGCTTTTCCTTCAAGAATTAAAACAAAACAAGGATATCTATTTTCTTCACTCCTAGTCAACATAGTACTGTAAGTCTTAACTAAACCATTTAGGCAAGAGAAAGAAGTTAAGGGCATCCAGAGTGGTGAAGAAGAAGTTAACATTTTTCCTGTTTGCAAATGGCATGATCACATATATAGAAAAACTTAAGGAGTCTACCCAAAAAACCTCTTAGAATCAATAAATGAATTCAGTAAAGTTGTAGGTTACAAAATCAATATTTAAAAGATTAGAAGACTTATTTTTATACTCTAACAAAGAGCTAGTGAAAAAGAAATCTAAAAAGCAATCTGACTTACAATAGCTACCAAAAAAAAATCTCTAAAAATAAATCTAATCAAAGGGATGAAAGAACTGTACAACAAGAACTATAAAACATGAAAGAAATTGAAAATGACACTAAAAAAATAGAAAGATATCCCATGTTCATGGGATAGAAGAATCAATAGTGTTAACATGATGTTATTACCCAGTGTGATCTACAGATTCAATACATATCAAAATAGGTGGGGCTAGCAGGTGACATAGTGGTTAAGGCACTGGAATCTCTCATGACCAGCTGTGGTTTGGGTCCTGGACCTGGTGGCTTGACACTCAATCCCAGGAGCGTGTGCATATGTGCCCAAAATTCGGAGAGAAGAATAGAGAAGAAAGGATTGCAATGAGATCATCCCCTCTGGGATTTCTAACTTTCTCTCTCTCTGTCTCTCTGGTAAGCTCATTCACCCTATAGAAAAAATCTCTCTTGAAAAAGAAAAATCAATGGCATTCACAGAAAAAATATGATCATAAATTTTGTATAAAGTCACAAAAGGCCCTGAATAGCTAAAGCACTTGTGTGTAAAAAGAACAAAGTTGGAGGCATTATACTACCTGACTTCAAAATATGTTACAAATCAATAATAATCAAAAGTCGGGCCAGCAGGTAACAGTGGTTAAGGCACTGGACTCCCACATGGTTGAACATGGTTCAAGTCCCAGACCAGGTAGCTTGAAAATTACACTGGGCATGTGTGTCTATATGCCCAAAATCCCAAAAGGAGTAGGCAGGAAAAAGGATTGTTGCATGGCCATCTCCCTGGGAGTGATTTTTAATTTTCCTTCTCTCTTTATCTCCTTGTCTCTCCTCTCTCGTGAGCACATGGACCTACGACAGAAACCTAAAAATAATCATCGTCATCAAAACTGCATGATACCGACATAAAAACAGACATGTAGACCAATGGAACAGAAAAGGAAACCTGCAAAATTCATAAACATACAGCCAGCTAATTTTTAGTCAAATTTTACAGCCCAGTGTCCCAAGAACAATAAATTAAACTGAGAAAGTTGAATATCAACATGGAAAAGAATAAAACTAGACCTTATCATACATCCTTCACTCAAAATAGATTAAAGACTTAGATGTAAAATCAGAAACCATTAAATTACTAGAAGAAAACTTACAGGAAACACTTTAAGATTTCTAGAGAAATAATTTTAAAAACAAAACCTCAAAACACAGACAATGCCAAAAATAACCAAAGGGATTACATCAAACTAAAACGTTTTGCACTGCAAATGAAGCAGTAACAAAGTAAAGAGAAAAACTACAGAATGGGTGAAGATATATGTTAGGTTATGTGACAAAAAGGAATTAATAACCAGAATATATAAAGAACTCACAGCTCACCAGCAAAAATCCTTCAAAAGCCAATTTAAAAATGAGCAATAGATCTGAACAGACAGTTCTCAAAAGAAGACATACCGGAGTCGGCAAAAGTGATGGGAAGTTCATACTGGGCAGGAGGCGAGCGGTCTGCAGCTTAGGGGACCCAGTGACAGTGGACCCCTTTTTACTGAATTAAAGTTCTACCAATGAGCTGCTAAACCAGAACAAATTCAAAAATGGATTTGTGCCCATAAATTGAAGTACGTGGGTGTTCCTAAGTATTGGGGGGAGGGGCTGGTCTGCCTGATAAAAATGGGAAAAGTTACAGGTTTATGATAATAGATTGCTTTGGGAGTGACCTTCAGAAAATATATGAAGCAAATGCCAAAAGTTTTTCTCAGAAAACTGTCTTGAAGCTAAGCCTAAGAATTCTGGATATTTTGGAATACATTCATGAACACAAGTATGTACACGGAAATATCACAGCCTTGAATCTGCTCCTGAGCTACAAAAATCCTGACCAGGTTTACTTGATAGATTATGGCCTTGCTTATCGGTACTGCCCAGAAGGAGTACAAAGAGGATCCTAAAAGATGTCATGATAGCACTATTGAATTAACAAGCATTGATGCGCACAATGGTGTGACCCCATCAAGACGTAGTGATTTGGAAATACTTGGTTATTGCATGATCCAGTGGCTCAGTGGCCATCTTCCTTGAGAGGATAATTTGAAAGATCCTAACTATGTTAGAGACTCCAAAATTAGACACAGCATTGATGCGCGATGCGCACAATGGTGTGGCCCCATCAAGACCTGGTGATTTGGAAATACTTGGTTACTGCATGATCCAGTGGCTCAGTGGCCATCTTCCTTGGGAGGATAATTTGAAAGATCCTAACTATGTTAGAGATTCCAAAACAGAGAAAATATTGCAAGTTTGATAGACAAATGCTTCCCTGAGAAAAACAAGTCAGGTGAAATTGCTAAATACATGGAAACAGTGAAGTTACTGAACTATACTGAAAAACCTCTTTATCAAAATTTATGAGATATTCTTTTGCAAGGACTTAAAGCTATAGGAAGTTGGGATGATGGCAAACTAGACCTCAGCGTTGTGGAGAATGGAGGCTTGAAAGCAAAAACAGCAACAAGGAAGAGAAAGAAGGAAATTGAAGAAAGCACAGAATCTAGTGTTGAAGATATGGAATGTTCAAACTCACAGACAGAGGACGCCACACAGACCCGTTCAAGAACCAGAAAGAGACTCCAGAAGTAAATCAAATGCCATGAACCAATTTTTCTTTTTTTCCTTTCATTGGACTTTTGTATTGTGTTTTATTTTTGCAAGTCTTGTACAGTGGAAGCAGTAATTAAATATCTGTGTCTTTGGAAAACAAACTTAAAAAAATAAATACTTTGTACAATTTATTAAAGGCTAATGTATGGAATTCCTATATCTTCAAGTTATACTCTTTAAGCTTTCTCAAGCTGTGTGTGTTTGAGGTTTGGGAGTACGTGTAAGAAAAATTACTATAGACGATGTGCACTCTTCTAATCACTGTGCGTTTCCTAGAATGGATAAAAATGTCTGTCAAAGTCCTCACTTTTAAGGAAATGAAAAACTTAAAATAAAAGTCTCTTTTTGCTTGGAAAAAAAAAGAAGATATACAAATGATCAACAATCACATGAGAAAATACTCAGAATCACTAATCATAAGAGAATGCAAATGAAAACCACAATGAGGTACATATCATCCCACTGAAAATGACAATTATTAAACAAAAGAATAACAAGTGTTGGCATGGTTGTGGAGAAAGGGGAACCCTCATTCACTATTGGTGGAAATGTAAATTAGCACAGCCATTATGGAAAACACTATCTTAAAAAATCTAAAAATTGAACTACCTTATGACCCATGAATCTCACTGGGGGTATATACCCAAGGAAAAGAAAATCAGTATGGTGAAAAGTCATATGCATCCCCATGTTTGTTGCAGCACTACACATAATAGTAAGGTAGGAGTCGGTAACGACTCAGTGTATGAATTTTGAATGTGCATAACAAAGATCAACACTAAACATTTGAGATGGTGAATACATTTATTACTCTGATTTGATTATCATCAAATATATGTATTTTGAAAAACCACACCATATCCCATGATATATACAACTACTATATATAAATTAGAACTTATAACAAAATAAACCAAAAACTAACACAGAGGGGTTAGCCAGTGGTGTGGTGGTAAAGGCAACAGGATCTCACATGACTGTGTGGTTTGAGTCCTGGACCCTGTGCTTTGAAAAACATGTTGGGCATGTATAAATACACACATGCCCAAAATCCCAAGAGGAAAAACGGAGATAAAATAATTGCAGTGTGACCAATCTTCTCTGGGGGGGGGGGGGGGGGGGGGTGGCCAATTTTCTGTGGGGGGGGGGGAGGGTGGTGTTTTCTCAGTTCTCTTCTCTCTGTCTCTCTCTCTTGCAAGCATACATGCCTGATAGCAAACTAAAAGAAGAAAGAAAAGAAATGAATGCAGAGAATCCAAATACATGAAGTAAAAATTGATACAACTGAAAGAAGAAATCAATAAATCCACAATTATCGTTGAAGATTTTGACACTACTCCTTCAGTCATTGTTGACAAACTAGACAAAAATCGTATACAGAATTAGTTGAGTTGGAGCTAGCTGGCCAACCCTTTCCAGTGATGGCTGCTGTTTCCCTACTTAAGTCTCAATTGCTTTGACCTACTCCTTTCCTGATGCCTGCTATGGAGTGCGTTTGAAGTGGCCTTTTAGCTTCTGGTAGGTTGAGAACTTGGGAAAATGAGAGCTTGAAAGCTGCGTAACAGCAATCGGGGATATGGAGAACACGTTAAACAATCAATCACTCTCACTGAGACCGACAGAATTTCCAAGAACTGCACGGAAGGCAGAATGTTTCAAGTGATCACTCCCCCACCATCTTCACCATAAAGGATTCAAGAGGGCCACCCAGAGCTACTGTGCTACAAGGACCTTTAAGAGCCTCTTGAAGAATTAGAGTTGCTACTTCCCTTCGATGTCCAGGAAATCACCCACCAAAGCCTCTGGAACCCCACCAGGAAATTAAAACCTTTGCCTTTAATTTTGCAGAAATTTATATAGCAGCAACACAGCAGACTAGAAAAATGTACCCTAGTGGAAGATCTAACTGGCGATTAGAAAGTCTAAATGCTTTTCTCTTAATCACGCTGGATCCATTTCATATATCTCAGAGTTGCTCAAATTATTTAGGAACAGAGAGGACCCATGACGCATCTTCTCTTGTTTTCACTGATTAACAAAGATCAAGTACCTGCCAGGAAGGGATACTGCAAGAGTGTGCATCCTAGTTTCTGTCTTCCGGGAAAGAATGTCTGATTTGTAGTTGCCATTTGCCAATAGAGTAAGCAGAGAAACAACGAAGAAGCCTATGAAGCCTGTGGATTTCCCAAAGGCTGAGCATTTACCAGAGGCCATCCAATTGTCAATTCTTAAGGTGGAGGAAGTCATGTACCACACCAGCATGGAAGATTTTTTTAAAAAAGAATTGAAATGTATTGTTAACATCATCATCATCATCATCATCATCATCATTATTATTTTAGTTTGCTGTAGTGTGTGTGTGCTCACCAGACACACACGGAAATAAAGAGCAAGAGAGAAAGTGAGAAATCATCCCTACACCCAGGAGGGGATGGCCACATCACAATCCCTTCTCCATTGTCCTCTGGGACTTTGGGCATACACATACACACACACACAAACACACACACAAGGGTGACTTTTAATACTCCAGTCCGAGAGTCAAACCTTGTAGTCTGCCTTGTGAGCTATAGCCACCTGAGCTTCTGAGCCACCTGTTGGCCCCAAAGACTGAAATTTTAAAGGTCTGGTTGTACCTTGGCAGATCAGCCCAAAACAGAAAGAATTTTTGAAGGTGAAAGTTGGAGGGACCAGAAGTTGGCATAATGGCTATGTCGCTAGACTCCCATGTAGTCAACCGCAGTTCAAGTCCTGGATCTGGTAGCTTAAACTCACGCCAGGCGTGTGTGAGTGCGTGCCCAAGATTCCGAGAGGCGAATAGAGGAGAAGGGATTGTGGCGTGGCCATCCTCTCTGGGGGGTGATTTCTCACTTTCTGTCTTTCTCTGTCTTTCTGGTGATCACATGCGCCCTGTAGCAAAAACCTTTCAAAAGAAAAAAAAAGGCGGAAGTTGGAAACCTGTGAATATTGACACAGCAAAAGACAAAAAAGCCAGTTTTTTGGACAATTTCTTAGAGGCAAGTCTGTTTTTACCAGTTTTTAATACTTGATGTATACCCTGAAAATTCATTCTAGACTATTTTTTAACTCATTTGTATGAGTTTTTAAGCAGTAGAAGTGCTAACTTGTAAAAATATCCTTGGAATTAAAAATCAGGAAGCTGACATACTTTTTCTACAGAATAAACAAAGGGTTTACCTTTATCACATTTAACTAAATAACTTTTCACATAAATATATAAACATAAAATTGGTGTTAGGAGATGGTGTAGAGTTAAGGCTGGATCCCTCATGGCCAACTGGACTGTTAAGAGTCCTGGACCAGGCTGTTAGAGTCTCACAGGCTCATGAGCGTGCCTCAGATCCCAAGAGAATAAAGAAGGAATTTCAACATGGCCATCCCTCTTTGGGGGTGCTTTCTAACTTTTCCTCTCTCCATCTCTCTCTCTCTGTATCCCCCAGTGACCACAGGTGCCCTATAGTAAACTAAAAAACAAAATCACACACACACACACACACACACACACAAAGAAGCGGCCCAGCAGGAGGCATGGTGGTGGTTAAAAGGACTCCTACATGTCTGGTGGCTTGATTTCTCACTTTCCCTCTCTCTCTGTCTCTCTCTGGTGGGCACTCAAGCCCTGGTGCAAATTAAAATAATAATAATAAACAAAAATTAAAAAAACATAAAATCGAGAGACTATATAAAGAGTTTAAACTGAGGCTGGTGTAAATCACCTCGGATTGTTCATTTCTAAGCCTTTGGGCTTCTTAGGTTTCCTTCTTAGGATGGAACTTTTTTTATTTTGGGGGGCAGGGGAGAAGTTTTTGCTATAGGGCGCGTGCGCTCGCCAGACAGACAGAGAGAGACAGAGAGACAGAAAGCGAGAAATCACCTCCCTGGTGAGGATGGCCACACCACAGTCCCTTCTCCTCCATTCTCTCCAGATCTTAGGCATTCACACACACGAGCCCAGCGTGAGTTTAAGCCACCGGGTCCGGGACTTGAACCGCAGTCAACTATGTGGGAGTCCAGCAACATAGGCATTACACCAACTGCTGATCCCCAGGATAGAACTTTTTTTTAAAAAGTGGTGACATACACACCTTCTACCATAAGTGAGGGCCAATCCTTTGGGCAAACTAGGAGTTTTAACTTTTTTGTAAACTCAGATAAATCCAAAGAGATTAGAGACCCCTTCAACAGCTAGGCAGAACAGTGGTTCAGGATGAGACGTGTGGCTCCCTGTGACTCATTTTGTCATCAGTTAGCTGCCTACTCCCTCTGACTCGCGCCAGTCGTGCTGATAAGAGCAATGATAAAGGCAGTAGAGATCCCCTTTTCATGGCTGTTGAACCTAAATGACTAAATTTGCCAGATGAAACTGTAATACTTGCTATTATCTCCCCATAATTAAACATTTAATTTTCTTTTTTAAATGCAAGTCTACAAAGTATAAGAAAAAGGAGACCATGAAGAGAGTCTCCCGTCAAGCCATTTTTGTCTGGAGGCCCTGTTTATACTCCATGCTTACTAGATTCGATGCGAAAGAAAGCGTTTTCTAACAGTCAGTCTGCTAGAATCTAGGCCGGAGCACTTCATTTTGGCCCTTGGGAGATTAACCAGCCACTTGAATGCTGATTTAGTGCTTAAAGGACTAAAGACTTTAAAAGTCATGGGCTTGTAGCTTGCAGAGTTTTGAAAATAAATCTTTCTAGCATCAATGCCAGGCAGTGCAGCTGCATATATTTTTAAAGGGCCAAGGTTTGTTATTCATCCCAATTTCTATGAATTCCAGAGAAAGACGACAGCTTTTAATTATAGCATACTTTCTTCCTGCAAACTTTGGCCCTGCCAAAGACACTATTAGAAAATGTTTAAGCCTCCTGCACTTTAATCTGAATGTGTATGTTTCAGGTCCTGTGGCTGCAAAGAAGACGTAAATACTACAGTTTGTTCTAGGCAAGAAATTTGATGGATAAATAACATTAACAGAAGTGTTTATTAATAGTATGGAAGCTAGAGAGATCTCTCTTTTCACATAAAAAAAAATTCTGTTTGGTCTTTGCTGATAGTAAGGGTAACCTAGTTAAAATCTCATTAAAGAACCATCCCAACATCACAAGGGCTTAAAAGAAAGTCTTAACATATTAATTTGCAGAACAAAGCCAGCCCAAGCCTACAAACAATCTATTAGCACATTTGGCAATGCAGGGCTTTAACACCCAGTTATTCCTACAACCTCAGGAAGCCGGGGCCTTCTTGCAGCCTTCCCCCCTCCTCAGCCCACCCCCAACCTCTTTGCACCTGGACCCTGGTTTTTGTGTGTTTGTTATGAAGAGGGTTATTTTGCCATGGAGAGAAGAGGACTTTCATGACTTCAAACATGGACATTAGATCTAGTTTTTATCTTCTCCCATAATCCTGTCTTTGATGTCACCAGACTGAAACCTCTCAGAATAGAAAGGGGGAACTGTGAAAAGAGGCCTAGTTAATTTATATGTTTAAGTGCTGCTGCCCTAATTCGCCTGGGTAGCATTTTCATTGTCTTCTGCTTTGCATCCTAAAGGCAGGCTTACACCAGGCAATTATGAATGGCCCCTCTGAACAAATAATTGAAATTCACAAGTTGTGGGGTTTGGTTAAACAATGTCTGGGTTGGAGGTGTGAGGTCATACATATTCCCTTGGGCATTATTAAAGTTATAGGCACTCTCCTCGCCTGGATGAGTATTTGTCTTCCATTAGCTTTAATGGCAACTAATCAGGTAAGCTACATGTGCTAAAGACTAAGTAATCTTGGGGGGTTGCTCTTTACAAAGCAATCAGGGATCCAGAGCTCCTTCGCTTTGTGAAAACTGCAAATTCTTCAAAAAACCATGGGTTCCAACTTGGCTCTCCAATTTCAAGAATAAGAGTGACTATAAAATGGACTGTAAAGTTTAATTTTTGGAAAAAAAATTATTTTTAGAGTTAAGAAAACATGGTGACATGTGGAAACTCTAAGAGTTCCATAATTCTTTTTTTCAAGAATTATTTATTTTATTTATTATTATCATCTTAAAAATACTGACAGGAGAGACAGAGAAAGTGAGAATGCAAGCTGCCAGGTCAGAGACTCGAACCACAGTTGGCCATGTGTGAGGCCAGTGCCTTAATCAACACTATCTGCTGGCCCAAAGTTCCACAATTCTTTAAGAGTTTCTCTTTCTCTTCTAACCCAGCCAGAGTAGTGTTATCTACACAACAGGCTCAGGGTGAGTGTTTGAAGGTGAGTACCTTTAGATGGCTAATTACAAATTGATGACTCATTGCCAAATTCTGACCTCTGCTGTGTATGTCCAAATTACTTAATATAGTGTTGTACTCTCCAAGAAAAAAATAGACGCTGGTTTATAGATGGAAATAGGATCTTGCAGTAAGTAGAGTATATGTTTAAAAGAGAATTCAACATAAGCCAGCAGGTTTTTTTTTTTTTTTCTTTTTAAAGAGGTTTTTGCTATAGGGCACATGCGCTCACCAGACTGACAGAGAGAGAGGCAGAGAGACAAAGCGAGAAATCACCCCCCAGGGGGGATCGCTACCCCACAATCCCTTCTCCTCTGTTCTCTCGGGATCTTGGGCACGCAGGCACATGCGCCCGGCGTGAGTTTTAAGCCACCGGGTCCAGGACGCGAACTGCGGTCGACTACATGGGAGTCCAGCGACATAGCCATTACGCTAACTGCTGGTCCCAAGCCAGCAGTTTTGAATGGGCTGGATTCAGTGAAATTTTCAAAGAATCTCTTAATAAAGTAAGAGGACACTTACTCCTGAAGCAACCACTCAAGGCTCCAAAATTAATGGTTTGCACATCCTACTGTAAAAGTTCATGTACCTCATCAGGTCTGTTGTAAGAAAAAAAAAAATTGATATGGAGAGCCTCCCCCCTCTTTTTTTCTAGCCTCTATGGGTCACTTGTTGTTGCGTGAAAAGGAAAAACACACAAATCAGAAAGCATATAATGGAGTATCTACTGATGAAGATGGTGAGTCAAATTTTTGAGGACCTCTAACTCCTCCAACTACACCTGTTGTAATATACACCCAAACGCGTTCTACAAGTACAAGGAGATGTGTTCTCCAACAAGATGTCCTGTAGTTACATTTTAGAACAATGGAAAGAAGGACTGAGAGTGCATGTTCATGCATGCCCAAAACCCCAAGAGGAGAGTGGAGGAGAAGGGATTGCAAGTAGCCATCCCCCCACCCCCAGGACCTCCAACTACACCTGTTGTAATATACACCCAAACGCGTTCTACAAGTACAAGGAGATGTGTTCTCCAACAAGATGTCCTGTAGTTACATTTTAGAACAATGGAAAGAAGGACTGAGAGTGCATGTTCATGCATGCCCAAAACCCCAAGAGGAGAGTGGAGGAGAAGGGATTGCAAGTAGCCATCCCCCCACCCCCAGGAGTGAGGCTCCCCAAGAGGAGAGTGGAGGAGAATGGATTGCAAGTAGCCATCCCCCACCCCCAGGGGTGAGGCTCACTTTCTTTCTCTGATGAGTGTACATGCTCTATTGCAAAATCCAAAAGAAGGAAGAAAGAAAGGACTGCCCCCTCTCTCCAGTCTTTAATACTGTGATTCTCTCAGATGAAATCCATTGTTTCTTTTTTCTCCCAGAAAGTGTTTGAATTATCAAAGGAATCACAGAATTAAAAACTGAGGATAGACTTGCAGGATTATACACCTTGTATACAGATACACAGAGACGAACAGAAACAGAGTACACTGGAGCATTGTTTGTATTCCTAAGTGGGAAATGTCCCTTAATAGAGACTATTTACAATAAAAATGGTATTTCTTTTTTTTTTTTTTTGGAGAGGTTTTTGCTATAGGGACTGTGCGCTCGCCAGAAAGACAGAGAGAGAGACATAGAGACAGAAAGCGAGAAATCACCCCCCGGGGGATGGTCACGCTGCAATCCCTTCTCCTCCATTCTCCTCTCGGGATCTTGGGCACGCACATACACTCGCCCAGTGTGAGTTTTAAGCCACTGGGTCCGGGACGCGAACTGCGGTCGACTACGTGGGAGTCCAGCGACATAGCCATTATGCTAACTGCTGGTTCCCTAAAATTGGTATTTCTGTGACAAAGATGGCTTATATTCAGAAATTGTTTAGGACTTTAAAGCCCTGAACATAGAAAACATGATGCGGATCCCTCAATATGTAAAGCCAATTTAAAATAATTTTTTTTTAATTGCCTCATGCATTTTTATTTAGGGCACATGTGTTTGCAGAAAGAGACAAAGAGAGAAAGAGGGAGTGGGGAAAAAATAACCCCTCCAAGGGAGTGTAGTCACACAGCAATTGCTTCTCCTCCATTTCTCCATCCTTTAGGGGGTTGGGGCCCTTGCACATACCCAGTGTGTTTTCCAACCTGTTGGGTCTAGGATTCAAACTAGTCAGCTGTGTGGGCTATGACTTCTTTATCCACCAAGTCACATGACTGGCCCTAAAATAAATTTAAACCATAAAACTCAAAATCAAATCAAAATTAATCTTGAACTAAAAATAGCTTTTTTCTGGAGGGCATGATGGTGGCCAAGGGTAAAATGTGACTCTGCAAGGCTAACCCGTATGGAGATGTTCCTGGTTCTTGTCCAGAGACCTCCCTGAGCATACCAAGTGTACATGTGCCATGAACCCGGGCTGGCTGAACCTAAGAATGGATTGCCGTATCGAGACCCTCCTGGGGGGCCAGCAATGGCATTGTTTAGGTGGCTGGATCCCGCATGGCTGTCAGCACGGTTCAAATCCCAGACCCAGCAACTGTAAAATCTACCAGGTGTGAGCGTGTCCTGAAAAGACAATGGAGGGACCAGCAGGTGGCATGGTGGTTAAAGTGCTAGACACTTCCATATGGCTGACCACGGTTCAAGTACCGGAACTGGCGGCTTGCTTTCTCACTCTCCTTCTCTCTTTTTCTGTGTGTGTCTCTTTCTGGTCAAATTAAAGTAAAACGAATGAATAAATTAAAAATTAAATAATTTTTTAATACAAAAGAAAAAAAAGACGATGGAGGAGAAGGGATTTCAGTATGGCCATTCCTTCCAGGGGGTGCTTTCTCACTTTCTCTCTCCCCCACAAATGTATACACATACCTTATAGAAAAAAGGTGTGCAGTCTCTCTGTCTTGTTCATGGGAGAAATAAATAAGCTTTTAAAATAAATTTTTTTTAGATTTTTTTTTAAATTCTGAAAATATCCTGCATTGTGGTTTGTATAAATTCATTAAAGTTATTCTTTCTCCTTTTTCTTTCTTCCCTTTGCCAGTATTTGTACTCATTAAATAATGAGGCAGTTGATAAATCTACAGATATTTGTCAGAAATAATGTGTCAGATACATTTAAGAATTATTTTATTTGGGACCAGCAAATACCATAATGGTTACATCACTGGACTCCCATGTAGTTGACTGTGATTCAAGTGCTGGACTCTGTGGCTTGAAATTCACACTGGGTGCATGTGTGTGCATGCCCAAAATCCTGAGAGGAGAATGGAGGAGAAGGAATTATGGTGTGGCCATCCTCCCTGGAGGGGTGGTGGTGGCCTGATTTCTTGCTCTTTGTCTCCTTCTGTTTCTCTGGCAAGTGCATGCACCCTATGGTAAAAATCTCTCTGTAAAAAAAAAAAAAAAAATTTCTTTTATTTTATTCATCATCATTTTTTTTTTTTTTAAAATTTGAACACAGAGAGAGAAAGACAAAGTGAGAAAGCAAGCCACCAGGTCTGAGATTTGAACCATGGCCAGCCATGTGG
Source organism: Tupaia belangeri chinensis (assembly GCF_000334495.1). Taxonomy (NCBI): domain Eukaryota; kingdom Metazoa; phylum Chordata; class Mammalia; order Scandentia; family Tupaiidae; genus Tupaia; species Tupaia belangeri. The sequence continues at coordinate 7,952,934 of NW_006159617.1, read as the reverse complement.
GAGTCCAGAGTCTTAACCATCATACCACCTGCTGGCCCCATGAGATACATTCTTAAGTTAAAAAAACAAAAGGCAAGACATCACAGGTGACATTATCTAGGATATTAGTTGTAAATGCCTAAAACTACTTCTAGCAGCATCAAAAAGCAAATGAATGCTATCTCAGTGTAGTGGGACAGGACTTGGGAGAGGAGCAAGCATTAGGGAAAGGAATTTTCTTTTTTCATTTTACTCCCTTTTAAATTGTGTTTTATCGGGACCAGCAGTTGGCATAATGGCTATGTCGCTGGACTCCCATGTCATCAACCATGGTTAAAGTCCCAGACCTGGTGGCTTAAACTCACTCCGGGTGCATGTGTGTGCGTGCCCAAGATCCCAAGAGGAGAATGAAGGAGAAGGGATTGTGGCATGGCCATCCCCCCTGGGGGTGATTTCTCACTTTCTGTCTCTCAGTTTCTCTCTGTCTTTCCAGCGTGTGGACACTCCTAAAAAAAAAAAAAAAAAAAAAAAAAAAAAAAAAAAACCTCTAAAAAATTGTGTTTTAACATAAGTATGTACTTCTTTAATGATTTTGTTTGTTTGTTTGTTTTTCAGTTAAAAGTTTAGAAAATTAGGTGAAAGAAAGTTAACTGGGAGTGTAAAGAAAATCTTGTTGGTATGGATAAATGTTTTTTTGTTTTTATAAAGAATTACTTATTTAGGGACCAGTAGGTGGTGTAGTGGTTAAGGTGCTGGACTCCCACATGGCTGACCATGGTTTAAGTCCCGGACCTGGTGGCTTGAAACTCACACTGGGTGCAAGTGCATGCATGTCCGAAATCCCGAGAGGAGAATGGAGGAAGCAACTGTGGCATGGCCATCCCTCCTGGAGACTATTTTCCAGCTTTCTTTCTCTCTGCCTCTCAAGCACATGTATCCTGTGGGAAAAAAATCACACACATAGACACACAGAATTATTTTTATTTATTTATTTATTAGTATTATTTTTCAATGTCCTATGTGGCACATGTGCTCACCAGAAAGAAAGTGAGAAAGTAAGCCTCCAGGTCTAGGATTTGAACTTCAGTTGAACATGTGGGAGTCAAGGGCCTCAACTAACACACCACCTGCTGCTCCCAAAGTTTTTTTTTTTTAATTAATTATTTTTTTTTTAATTTGCTGTAGAGCACATGTGCTCAATAGAGAGAGAAAAAGAAAGTGGGAAAGCAAGCCACCAGGTCCGGGACTCAAACTGCAGTCAGCCATGTCGGAGTCCAACACCTAAATCACCATGCCACCTGCTGGCCCCCCAAGTTTCTTTTTTAAATAAACAATTTTAAAAATTAAGTTTGCTTGTTTTTGAGAGACAGAAAGGGATTGATTTTTTTTTTTTTGACAGATCTTATCATATTGGGGTCCTCCTGCTCCAGCCTCCCAGCCAGCCAGGCCCACAGGCCTATACTACCAGAGCCAGCCTGCGTTTTAGTTGGAACAGGAACCAAATCCAACTTCCCGTGTGACCCTAACCTCCAATCATGTGCCACTGTAGCTGAGCCCAGACTTGAGCATTTTTAAAAAGTTTTATTTACTTGTTTCTTCCATGAGCAAAAAAGATCAAAACCAACAGAGACAGCACTCACTAAGAGGGAGAAAGTGAGAAAGCACCCCTCTACTCCAATGGGCATGGTCACGCTGCAATCCCTTCTCCTCTGTTTCTTTTTCCTTTCAGGATAGCACGCACATACACCAGGTGAATTTCTCAAGCTGCCAGGTCTGGGACTCGATCCACATGGTCGACCATGTGAGATCCTATTGTCTTAACCACTATGCCACAGGCATGTTCCCCAACAGGGTCTTTATTCCATGATCCACCCTCACCCTCAGCCAGACCCAATCATAGACATGAGTGTGGAGTGCACTCATGACTCCGGACACAGTCCTGGAACATTTCCATGTGGGTCAGCCCCAGAGTGTACGCATTGCTCCACTGTGCCACCATGAGCTTTTCTTTTCTTTTTTTAATTTGTCAGAAGATGGGTGTGCTCACCAGAGAGAGACAGAGAGGAAGAGCACCCCAACCCCCTCCCCCAGTGGGGTGTGGTCATAGCTCAATCCTTTCTCCTCTACTTCTCCATCTTTTTGGGATTGGGGACATATATTCACACACATCTGCCATGTTTTTCAAGCTGTCAAGTCTGGGATTTGAACTGTATGGTCATCCATCTAGGATCTGGCTCCCCTAACCACTGGACTGACCCAATCTGAGCTTTAATCAACCAATACTCAACCTACTTGAATATGAAAAATCATGAAGTTAATTGTTCTGACTTCAATGGATATAACTCATTTACTCTGAGACTAAAGATGGAATTTCTGTTTACAATACCCTCTGGGTTTTTCCTAAGAGGCAAAAACTTTCTCGATCCTCAACTTTTCTGATTTAGTAGGAAGAACTAGTATTGAAAATCACAAAAGCCAAGCAGAGCAGAATGGTGGTTAGGAACTGGGCTGTCAAAGATCCTAGGTGTGAATCTTGCCCTAACTTGCGACCTTGGACAAGTTATATAATCTGTTCTGCAGTGCCCTCCTCTATATAATGGAAATAATAATAGCTTCTGTTTCAAACAAGACTATGTAAAATGATTAGCACTGTACTCTGTACATAATAAGCATTTAAGAATTAAGGTTCTTATTCTTTTTTTTTTCTTTTAATCTCTGGTATCCTGTGATGGGAGTAATGCTCTTGACTATAGAATTTGATTCAATCCTCTTAACGAATAGACAGGAAGTTCAGAGACTTGGGCTATAGTCCATGTTTTTGTAGTAGGTAGCCAGGGGGTCATTTTAGCGCCTGTTGTATACTTTGGTTTTCTATAAGTTCTGAATGTATTTATTAAACAAGTTGACTTGGATCTAAGACCTCTTTGAGATAGACAGCTTTTTTAATCTTTTTTCTTTTTTGAGGTTTTTTTTGCTATAGGGTGCTGGCCAGAGAGAGACAGAAAGAAGGGATGTGAGAAATTGCACCCCAGGGGAACCAGCAGTTAACATAATGGCTATGTCGTTGGACTCCCACGTAGCTGACCGCGGTTCGTGTCCCGGACCCGGTGGCTTAAAAACTCACGCCGGGCGCGTATGCGTGCGTGCCCAAGATCCCGAGAGGAGAATGGAGGAGAAGGGATTGCGGCGTGACCATCCCCCCTGGGGGGTGATTTCTCGTTTTCTGTCTCTATGTCTCTCTCTGTCTGTCTGGCGAGTGCACGTGCCCTACAGTGAAAATCTCTCAAAAAAAAAAAAAAAGAAATTGCACCCCAGAAAGGATGGTCATGCTTTAGTCCTTTCTCTTCCATTCTCTTGGGATTTAGGGCATGTATTCACACACACCCAGTGTGTTGTGTGTGTGTGTGTGTTTTAATAATTATTTTACTCAACTTTATTTATTTATTTTAATTTGAACAGAGAGGGACAAAGTGAAACAGAGAGAGAGAAAGAGGGAAAGTGAGAAAGCAGCCCACCAGGTCCAGGAATCAAACCGCGGTCAGCCAGGTATGCATCCAGTGCCCTTCACCACGCCACCTGCTGGCCCTGAGATAGGTACTTTATCCACCTATAGAAATTTCAGATAGTTAGGCTCAACGCAGAGGCTTATCCTCAAGGAAAAGGGGTCAGCCATCTGACATGAGACTTTACAGCAAACATTCTTTGGTTAATTATACCCAGATTCAGAAACTTTGTCAGTATTTTCTTAGGAGGATTTCAATTCCACTTCCACTTATTTAAGCGCTCAAGTTTCATGTACAAAACCAAACCACGGGAAATACAATTGTGGTGTAGACAGGGAACTCACTTTGCATGACTAGTGTAGGCACCTGGCAGTGATCTACACAGGAAACAAAATTAGAGCCCAAAGTTCTTTGGTGGATATGGCCTCAGAGTGGAAAGACTCAGATTTTGCATGTTTGAAAACAATTCTTCCAGGGACCCATCCTTGCCAAAACTGCTGAGCTGAGAGCCCCTCCAGGATGGAGCTTTGGCTTCCTTTTCTTTAGAGGATGTAGCTGTCAACCCTCTCCTGACTGACACATTCTTTCCTTAGATATGTTAATACTGTCCCCTCAGTAAGGCCTGGTGAGCACCGGGCTACTTAGTGGGACTTTGGCTGGCTCTGTGTACTCAGACCATTTTAGAGATTAGTTCTCTAATGATGGTCTCTCTCATTCTCTCTTTCACATTAAAGTCTGTGGAGCTGTGCTTCTCACGTAATCTGTAGTGAAGGACAAGGCTTCCCTCCACCAGAAACTCACTGGAAACTAATATTTTTGGTAAATACAATAAAAATGTCACCATGATGTCGGTCTGCTGTGAGTTTCTTGTTCTCACCTTCTGCACTTACTTTCCAAGGCTTAGTAACAGAGGGAGGACCACCACAAGTCAGGCTTTGAGGAGCTCTGCCACCGCGTAAATATTAGGTTGGAAAAAATTTTATTTTTTAATTTGCCAGAGAGTGGGACCAGCAGATGGTGTAATGGTTACATCACTGGACTCCCATGTAGTAGAACTCAGTTCAAATCCCAGGTCCAGCAGCTTAAAACTGACACCACGCACATGTGTGTGTGTGTGCCCAAAGTCCTGGGAGGAGAATGGAGAATGGATTGTGGTATGGTCATCCCCCCTGAGAAGATGATTTTTGTTTGGGACCAGCAGTTAGTGTAATGGCTATGTCACTGGACTCCCACGTAGTCAACCGCGGTTCAAGTCCCGGATTAAACTCACACCGGGCGCTTGTGCGTACGTGCCCAAGATCCCGAGAGGAGAAAAGAGGAGGAGGGATTGCACCCCCCTCTGGGGGGTGATTTCTCGCTTTCTGTCTCTTTGTCTGTCTCTGTCTGTCTGGTGAGCGCACGCACCCTAAAGCAAAACAAAACTCTCAAAAAAATAAAAAGGTGATTTTTTCATTTTCTGTCTCTGTCTCTCTCAGGTTCTCTGGCAAGCACATGCACCCTACAGTAAAAATCTCTCTCTTAAAAAAAAATTTGCCAGAGTGTTTGTAGGCTTTCCAGAGAGAGACAGAGAGAGTGAAAGAGAGAAAGCACCCCATGGGGTATAGCTAAGCTGCAATCTCTTCTCCATTTCTCCTGCCTTTCAGGATTTGGGGGGTGTATACACATACATGTGGCCTGTTTCTCAAGCTGCTGGGTCTGGGATTTGAACCATAAATTCAGCCATGACTTAAGCACCAGGTTATGGGCTAGCCCAATTCTTTGAATTTTAAACTTGTGTGTGTGTGTGTATTAAGAGATTTTTGCTATAGGGTGCATGTGCTCGCCAGAAAGACAGAGAGAGAGAGAGAGAGACAGAAAGGGAGTCCCGGGGGGGGGGGGGGATGGCCACACCGCAATCCCTTCTCCTCCATTCTCCTCTTGGGATCTTGGACACGCACTCACACGCACCCGGCGTTAGTTTAAGCCACCGGGTCCGAGACTTGAACCGCGGTCGATTACATGGGAGTCCAGTGACATAGCCATTATGCCAACTGCTGGTCCTGTGTGTGTGTGTGTGTTCTAATAAGTGCTCTTAGTTCTTCTCATTTCCTAAACGTACAGGAGGCCATCCCCCTTCTCCTTCAAGTACAAGGTTTCTTCATCTCTTTCCTCCTCACTTCCGGAAATCCTGGCAGGCTTCAAGGGCCAACTCAGTTGGTAACTCAAGTGGCAGTAATTTCTCCAGCTCAGAGCCAAGTAACTGTATCTGACACTACATTATACAGGGTTTTAGTTTTGGCTTCCCTAGAAGCAGACCGTCAGAATTCAAATGCAAAGAGTTTAATGTGAGTGACTTTGAAGTAAACACTAGCAGAGGAGTGGGGAAGGATTAGGGAAGAAAAGGAAGGGAAAGTAACCAAGACAGTGTTCATTATTCAGTAAGTTACCCCTGTTAGAATAGGAAATTAATTGGGTTAATTCAGAAAGCCAGTGTAAACCTGCAGAGTTATCCTACCAGTGCGGCGAGAGCTGGAGGAGTCACACATCAACTTGTGCCATCCCTGGCTGAAGGCCATCAGGGCCCGGGTGAGGTACTCCCCAAGAAGGCTGGTTTGCCAAAATATTCCAGGCCTCTCAGGCAAAGAAGTGCAAGTGCTGGTAACTGGAGATATCATCTGTGTAGGGCACCGCCGCAAACGCGACCCCTTGTGCTGTGATCCTGGGAGCACAGGCTGCCTGAGGGTAGGGCATGAACTGCCCAGTTTTGCATCAGGCATTTGATAAGTTTCTACCATGAATGTACACTTCAGCCATGTTCATATGTTCATACTAGAAATCAAATAAGTAAGAAACCAGCCTCCATATTTCAGAACATGATAAATAAATAAATAAATTCTTAGTACTTTAGTTCATTGAAGAGAAGTTTTGACTTTTTTGCAAGAAAATCAAGTGGACAATTAAGCTGAGTGCATATCCCTGGTTGGATAACTCCGAAGCGGGGTTCTCTCAGGTGCCTGTGGAATGCTGCTGTTAGAGCAATGCTTCTCCAACTCCAAGGTGCACACGAACCACACAAACCACCTAAGCATCTCGTAAAAACGCACATTTGGATTCCGTTGGTCTAGGCTAGGGTTCATAAGTCTGCCTTTTTTTTTTTTTTTTGAGAGGGAGAGATTTTTGCTATAGAGTGTGTGCTTTCCGGAGAGATAAAGGGGGACAGAAAGCGAGAAATCATACCCTAGGGGGACCAGCAGGTACTGTGGTGGTTAAGGTGCTGAACACTCCCATATGGCCGACCACGGTTTGAGTCCCAGACCTGGTGGCTTTTCTCACTTTCTTTTTCTCTCTCTCTTTCTCTCTCTCTGACTCTCTCTGGTCAAATTAAAATAAATGAATAAATAAAATAAAATAAATCTTTTTAAAAAAGAAACTTAAAAAAAAAAGAAAGAAAGAAATCATCCCCTAGGGCAGATGGCCACACCACAATCCCTCTCTTCCATTCTCCTCTTGAGATTTTGGGCACACATGCACAAGTGACCAGCATGAGTTTCAAGCCCTGGGATCCAGGACTCGAACTGCAGTCGACTCTGTGGTAGTCCAGCGATGTAACCATTATACTATCTGCTGGTCTCGTGAATCTACTTTTCTACTCTGCTCCCTGGGGCTGCCAAAGTGTCTGGTCTGTGAACCACACTGGAGAATCACTGCAGTGTGGTCCAAGGATGGAAAAGGCGTAGGTCTAGAATTAATTGGGCAATCCCGGGACCAAAAGGTGGCGTGGTGGTTAAGGTGCTGGATACTCCCACATGGCTGACCACGGTTCGAGTTCCGGAACGTTTTTGTTGTACAGGTTTCTAACAGGCTTCAGCTCCACTTCCACGGCTTGTACAGTCAGCTCATATCAGCCCCCAAGAGCCAGTTCAATTGTCAGCAATCTTGCAAGCCACTTGTTAGCACCATTGGTCTCTTGAAATCAGCCATGGTGGGAGAATTTCACCATAGAAATCAGTGAATTCTGACCTGGTCACAGTGGCACGGGCAGTAGAACGCCACTGTCTGATACTGGAGCCACGTGGGAAGCCCAGGTGCAGATCCCAGGCCTATTTCACATGCCGGGCACGCTTTGATCCTGGCTAGCTGGGAGGCTGGGGAGGACCGCAACATGGCATGACCGTTAAAGGCCACCTTTCAGTTGGGGCAGCAAGTGTTGCGGTGGTTAAAGTGCTGGACTCCCACGTGGCTGACCACAGTTAGCGTCTCAGACCTGGCAGCTTGCTTTCTCACTTTTTCTGTCTCTCTAGTGAGTAAATGTACCCTAGGGCAAATTTTTAAAATAATAATAAATTAAATAAATAATTCTTTAGAAAGCAAAAATGGGTACCTCTCTCTCTCCTTCTCTTTTTTGTGAAAGAAAAAAATGAAAAATAACTTGAATAAAAGGGAAATCAGCAAGTCAGGTAAAGAATCAGCAAAAGTTGGGTTTCTGTTTTTGAGAGGTTTGTCAGCATACTTGTGTCATTGCTCCCAAAACTGCCCTTTCAAGCAGCACCCAGAAGACTATGAAGATCCTTTAGTCTTTTTGAGGTATGGGCGGAGAGGTGAGGGGACAGGTTGCTGCAGAAGGTAAAGAGACAAGTCTCTCTGAGCAGAAATCAAACAGGAAATACAGGGTTAGATGGTTGTTATTACCATTATCACTATTACTAGGAGTTATTTCATTCTTTTTTTTTTTTGGAGAGGTTTTTGCTATAGGGCACGTATGCTCGCCAGACAGAGAGAGAGAGAGACAGAGAGACAGAAAGTGAGAAATCACCCCCCAGGGGGGATGGTCACGCCGCAATCTCTTCTCCTCCATTCTCCTCCCAGGATCTTGGGCACGCACGCACATGCGCCTGGCATGAGTTCTAAGCCACCAGGTCTGGGACGCGAACCGTGGTCGACTACGTGGGAGTCCAGTGACATAGCCATTATGCTAACTGCTGGTTCCCAGGAGTTACTTCATTCTTAAGAATTTGTACTGTTTGGGACCAGCAGATGGTGTAGTGGTTATGTAGCTGGACTCCCACGTAGTCGACCTTGGTTCAAGTCCCGGACCCGGTGGCTTAAACTCACACCGGGCGCGTGTGCGTGCGTGCCCAAGATCCCGAGAGAAGAATGGAGGAGAAGGGATTGTGGCATGGCCAT
>NW_006159617.1:7931540-7944231 GCF_000334495.1 Tupaia belangeri chinensis | reverse complement strand
GAGCACATGAGCCCTATGGTAAAAACCTCTCCAAAAAAGAAAAAAAAAAAATCCCAGACCTGGTGGCTTAAACTCATGCTGGCTGCATGTGCACGTGTGTCCAAAATCCCAAGAGGAGAATGGTGGAAAAGGGATTGCAGCTTGGCCATGCCCACTGGAGGGTGATTTTGTACTTTCTATCTCCCTGTCTCTTCAACAAGCGCATACTCCGATAGCAAAAATCTCTCTATGTATAAAAAAGAATGTATACAATGAAAACATTTCAACCAAATAAAACTGTCTATTATATACCATGGTCTACCTATTGCTGAAAGTAGATAAAATGCAATATTACATATTTGCTAAAATATTTTTTTAAAGAATTATTCATTTAATTAATTAATTTATTATTAAATTTGACCAGAGAAAGACAGAGAGAAAGAGAAGGAGTGAGAACACAAGGCTCCAGGGCCAGGACTCAGAACCACAGTTGGCAATGTGGGAGTCCAACGCCTTAACCACCATGCCACCTGCTGGCCCCCATAAAAGATTATTAAGCCTATAAAAATATATTAAAAAGTACAGATAATGGTAAGTGGATTAATACATGAAATTTGTTATGTTATTATGTAGATTTGTTATTTCAACTCTACGGAAACATGTATGCATATAACAAAAACACTAAGAAATATAAACAAATAAAAACAACTGTCTTATAGTGTTAGTATTAGAGAGAATTTTAAAAATGGGTCCAGATATTGTTGCCTATTTAAAATAATGCATCACAAAGCACTTCAATGCCTCATTTTATTGATGTATTTTTTTAAATTTGCTAGTGGTGCTTGTGCTCACTGGAGAGAGACATAAAGAGAGAGGGAAAATGAGAACGTATGCCCTGGGAGGGATGGCCGCACCACAGTCCATTCTCTGGGGATTTTGGACATGTGTGCACACACACTGGCATATTTTTCAAGCTGCCAGGTCAGGGAAGTGAACCATGTAGCCAACCATGCTGCCTTAACCACCACGCCACCAGCTGGCCCATCACTATATCTGTTTAATTAAGAGAAACCAAAAATCATAATACAAAATACAGTAAAGTAAGAACGACCAAGCGAAGATAAATAATTGTTAACATTTGCTGTTATCTGTGAGAGGCACTTTTCTATATCTTTCAAAAGAGAAGGTGGTGGGGTGGTTGAGTGCTAGACTCCCACATGGCTGACTGCAGATTGAGTCCCAGACCTGGCAACTTATTTCTCACTTTCCTTCTCTGTTACCCTCTGTCTTTCTCTGGTGAATTAAAAATAATAGTAATGGGGCCAGCAGGTGACATGGCAGTTAAGGACGCTGGACTCCCACATGGCCAACCACGGTTCAAGTCCTGGACCTGGCAACTTGCTTTCTCTCTCTCTCTCTCTCTCTCTCACGTGCTCACTCTGTTTCTCTGATCAAATTAAAATAAATAAATAATAAAGTTAAATAAACGTTTTTTTCCACTTAAATTCTGGAACATAACAGTCAACTCCAGTCTTGTCCCTGCCATTAAGCTGGCTGTAATTCTTTTCTTTTGATAAATCATTTTTACTTATTTTTTATCAATTTATTTTACTTTTATTCACTGAGCATCATCACAGCATACAAAATGTATATATAGTTCCCCTTATTTCTCACCCTCTGCCATTTCCTAACCTTCTCCCCTGTCTACTGTCTCTGGTGTCTACAGTTGCTTTCCATTTTTTTCCCCCACATATTATTGTTTCACAAAATATCTTAATCTAACTACTTTCAATAGCAAGTTCAGTTGACATATACATATCTGTGAACACATGTCTGACTTTAGGCATGAAGCTCTGAGTAGAATGAGTATACTATAAAGTAGCACCTGGCTGATGCTATATAGCTTACTGTGGTTATTAAATAGGTATTTTTAAATATATTTTTTAATTAAAAAAAAAACAGTTTTAGCTTTAATAAATCAAAATTTTTAAGATGCCAAGAACTTTGCTTAAAACTTAAAGCCAGGAAACAGGTTAGGATTCTGTTCAAATAGTAGGTACATGAACCATTCGGCAGCTCAAGACAAGACAAAAATCCTTAAATCTGGACAAAACATAGAAGAACATCAGAAATGTTTTAGTCAAGAGTCATAAGATTCTATTTCACCAATTCAGGTTCGTGTACATAATCTATCTTCTTTTGTGATCCAATCTTCCCACTTAAATTCTGGAACGTAACAGTCAACTCCAGACTTGCCCCTACCGTTAAGCTGGTCGTTTTCTTAGCTGTTTTTTTTTTTTAATCTTTGTGTGTCTGACTTTGGTTTTCCTGGGATAGCACTCCCTTCAAAGCTTCTCGGAGAGCTGGTCTGGTGTTGATAAATTCTTTCAGGTTTTGTTTATCTGAAAATGTTCTTGTCTTTTCTTCCCATATGAAGGATAATCTTGAAGAGTTCAGTTTTATTTATTTATTTTTAATTTGACGAGAGAGGGACAGAGAGAGGGAAAGCCGCCAGGTCCAAGACTCAAATCACAGTCAGTCAGGAGGGAGTCTAGCGCCTTTAACCATCATGCCACATGCCAGCCTCTGGAAAGAACACTAAAGTGTGATTGGGTTTTTACACCACTGTGTGAGATATGCCTCCCTTGAACCTTACTGTATCAGCACAGTAGCCAGGTGAAGTGAGGGAAAAAAGGGAGGTAAGAAAACACTAATCATTCTCACTTGTTCACAATAAAAGCTCTATTAGTGAATTTAAAATATTACTCCGTATTTGGACAATAAGACTTCTCACATTAAAAGTGCCATGGTGAAAACTAAGATATACTTAAGTTTGCTTTAAGATCAAATTAGACAGAGCAACTTAAAAATTCAATAAGAGCATGAGTTAGTCTGATTCAAGAATTGCTTCCAAAATTCAACCTCCTAGCTTCTCTTTCGGAATGTAACTCTTCTGTAGAGTAACTTTTAGAGGAAACTATGGAAAATCAAACCCACAGCACAATGGTTAAGATATTTCTTCCTCAGCATCAGGCGAAAAAGTGCTATTGTCCTCTTATATGCTGCTCTATTTCTACAGATGATTCAGCTGGTCCTGTAGGTCTGACGACTGTTCAGCATTCTTCTGAATAGCTTCTTGCTGGTATTGAAGATGTGTTGTTATTACAGCCATTTTCCTTAAACTGTCTTCTGAGTGCAAGATGGCATCTTCCTGTAGGACTATGTTTCGCGCTGCCTGACCTAGCAGCTCCGAGCTCCAGGACCCCTTCAGCACCTGCTTCCTGAGCGCGAGCACGTCTGTTCCACAGCTGTTTACCTTCTCCGTGAGAAGCCCTTCAGGGACTGACCGAATCGCGCCTGAGAGTCTGGGGTCCCCGTCGCCCTCCTTGTAGGTTACTTTTACCTCTTGCCAATCTCAGTATCGTGTCTTCATCTGTGTTTTTGGTCAATCTGACTATAATGTGTCTTGGAGAAGATCTTCTTGGGGTGATTCTATTTGGGGTCTTTTGTATTTCTTGGGACTGGATTTTGAATGCCTACCTAGGTTTGCAAATTTTTCTTCCAGGATTTTGGGGAATAGATTATCAATTCCCTTTTTAGTCTCTTCATTTCTTGGGATCCTGATTACCCAAATGTTTGAATGTTTAGTGGTATTTAGTATTTCTCATATGTTATGCTCTTTTTTTTTTTTTTTTTGGCAAATTTCTCGGGCTTCGTGGTGGATTTTTCTAGGCCAGTGATTCTGTCTTCTACATCTGAGATTTGATCCTCTGTATAATCTAGTCTATTTTTAATACTTTCAAGGGAGGTTTTTGATTTCCTGTATTTCAGCCTTCTTCTCTAACAGCTCCATTCAATTCTTTTTTATGTTGTATATTTCCTCCTTCAGCTTGTGCAAGAATTTCACCTCCTGGGAATCATCAGCTCATTTCTCCTGTGTCTTCTGGAGTTCATTTTCTCTCTTCTCTTGCATCTCTGTTAGCTTTATCACTATGAATATTCTAAATTCTTTATCTGAGATTTCTTTGAGACCTATTGTACTGTCTGTGGATGAAGAGGAGTTATTTTTCTTTGGAGGAGAGGTATTTTCTGGCTTTTTCATATTTCTTGTGACCCTGAGGTGATTTCTGGGCACCTGGTGGGTTGTATGTTTCTGCCTAATTCTTGAAGTTCAGTCTGAGCGTTCAGAGGTGTGCTGGAAGAAGTGCTCTGCAATCTCTCCTCCGTTCCGTTTTTCACTCTTTGTGAGTCAGATTCAGTGGGAATTGAGGAATATTGTACTCTAATAGTGTTCAGATGTTGGATACTGTTCTCTTAGACCTGTCTAGACACTCGGTGCATGGAGGCTGAGCAGCTAAGGGAGGAAGTTAAAAGAGAAAAGGAAAAGGGGAAAGAAGAAAAAAAAGAAAAAAGAAAAAGGAAAAAAGACAATAAAACAATTTTATACTTTATTTCAAAAGGCAAAAACTGAAAACCTGTGCCACGCGAAACCAATGTTTCACAGCTGAAGCTCAGTAGCTATCTGAGAATGGGCCCGGGTTTGTGCCTCTTCTAAATGGGAAGGAGAAAAGGAATAAATCAGCTTGAGAGCCCAGAGAATATTTTACCTTAAAAAAGAATTAAGAGACACAGAGAGACAGAGAGATGAAGAGAAGGATGCAGAGGTTGCCCTACCAATCAATCTAAAAATGAATCTGGAGGGAGAAGTCTCAGCAGAAAAATCTTCAAGTTAGTCCCTGAAAGCAATATTTCATAGCTGAAGTTCAGCTGCCATCTCAGAGTAATAAAATAATTCTTTAAAAAAAACAATGGTAGTAATGATGATAAATTTTAAAAAATCTAAAAAAGAATTATTTTTTAAAATAAAAAGAAATAACTTAGTTAATTTCCACAACAACGTATAGGCCAGGAACTCTTCTTATTAAAGTTTTTTTACACCTGAGGAATAAGAAACACAAGAAGCCTTTTCAGTTTTTCCAAAGATATACAACTGGTAAGCCATGTGTATGTCAAGTCTAACTCTCCTTTTTTTTTTTTTCTTGAGAGGTTTTTCGCTATAGAGTGCGTGCGCTCGGCAGAGGTTGCCCTACCAATCAATCTAAAAATGAATCTGGAGGGAGAAGTCTCAGCAGAAAAATCTTCAAGTTAGTCCCTGAAAGCAATATTTCATAGCTGAAGTTCAGCTGCCATCTCAGAGTAATAAAATAATTCTTTAAAAAAAACAATGGTAGTAATGATGATAAATTTTAAAAAATCTAAAAAAGAATTATTTTTTAAAATAAAAAGAAATAACTTAGTTAATTTCCACAACAACGTATAGGCCAGGAACTCTTCTTATTAAAGTTTTTTTACACCTGAGGAATAAGAAACACAAGAAGCCTTTTCAGTTTTTCCAAAGATATACAACTGGTAAGCCATGTGTATGTCAAGTCTAACTCTCCTTTTTTTTTTTTTCTTGAGAGGTTTTTCGCTATAGAGTGCGTGCGCTCGCCAGACAGACAGAGAGAGACAGACAGAAAGTGAGAAATCATCCCCCAGGGAGGATGGCCACGCCGCAGTCCCTTCTCCTCCATTCTCCTCTCAGGATCTTGGGCACGCACGCACACGCACCCAGCGTGAGTTTTAAGCCACCAGGTCCAGGACGCGAACTGTGGTCAACTATGTGGGAGTTCAGTGACATAGCCATTACGCTAACTGCTGGTCCCTAACTCTCCCTCTTTTTAAAGTTTTTTCGTTTCTTTCCTTTATATGCGAGAGAAAGAGAAACAGGTACCCTTAATGGGGTATCACAAAGTATCAATCCTCCTGTTGAACAGAGTTGGCAGAAATTTCTTGCCCTTTTTCCCTTTAAAAGTGTGGCATAGTGAAAATATCTCTGGATAAATTAATTAATTTGAACTGACATACTCTGACATGAACTAGAAAATACTGTGATTTCATTAACTTTCACTCAAGATCAAAGGGATTTTCCCCTTAGAAAGAGTCAATATTTGATTTCACAAATAATCACAAAATTAGAACAAAAATTAATATTTTGCTATAAAATCATATTCAGGAATTACAACGTAATGCAGTTTTGTAATCATCTGGTTGCAGTTCACTGTCAGTTTATCTAGCAATCCAAGCTAAAAAACATGCACTTCACAACAAAGTTTAATGAAGTTCAAGTTAGTTTTGGTAAACAAGTCTTTTTCATTTAAAAACTACTAAAGGCAATTGACCATCTTTGCAATGCTCCAACTCCAAAATGCAAGTAAATGGCCCTCTAGGTGCTCTCTGTATATTGTTACAAAACCTACATCCTTTTCACCTCTTTTATAGTCCCTTTTATAGCTATTAATTTTTAATTCTGGAGACATAGGCACTGTGTTTCTGGTTCTCTGGTGGGAGATAACTGTGATTTAGATGCTGTTTTATGTACAGTTAGGGTTGATGGTTCTGATTTTATCTAGTCCCCAAGAGAAAAATTGCTGGTTTCCACAACTCCGTCTTTGTTGGTCATAAAACAAATATTAAATAATGGCAATAAGCTATGAACCTCCTAGAGTGCTCCAATTTTTAATTAAATGATGGCTGATGAAATATGGCTGAACAGAGAGTGTATAGAGAATTCATATGACGTACCTTATGTAGACCATACATATTCCTTGGGCCCTAGAGACCTTCTAATACATGTACAGAATATCAACTATTGTTTCTTGAGCCATATTTTTATAACTTACAGCCCTCCAGTATGTTGATGGGAGCAGAGGGGCTACCCAAGTTGTGTTCTCTTGAAAGTGGATTTCAAATTCCCAAACAGAACGGGTTTTTGACACTTAAAATAAACAAAAACCTATAAATCTGTTACATTTAATATTTTGTGTATGCCCAACTGCCATTTAATGTGAGGTTAGTAGAGAAGAAAAAAGCTTTTAAAACCTTCAGCCCTTCCATTATTTTTAAGCAAAGAACCTACAGAAGAGAGCTGGAAAGAGTTTAAAAATGCAAGGCTTCATGCTATTCTGAGGCTCTTCTGAGTATATTCAATATTAATCACCGATAACTCTGATTATAGAAGTATAATCCACTCAGTGCTGCCATTGCAGTCTCTCACAGATTCTACAAAGATACCAGCGAACCTGCACGGGATCTGTCCTAAAGTACACCAAAGGCACCAAGGGAAGATGTGTAAGTAGGTATCATGATCAGACCGTATGTGAACATGGGCATAACCTTCTCTTGCTGCCCCGACATACATACATATTAAATCAAACAGACACTTTCTGTTTTTTCACCTGTTATGTTTCTTTTCTTGTTAGAGATTTTTGCTATAGGTCATGTACTCACTAGAAAGACCGAGAGACAGAAAGCTAGAAATCATTCCCTAAGGGGTACGGCCTCTCTGCAATCCCTTCTCCTTCATTCTCCTCTTAGGATATTGGGCTCAAATGTACATGTGCCCGGTGTGAGTTTTAAGCCGCCAGGTCCAGGACTTGAACCATGGTCAACTATGGGGGAGTCCAATGCTTTAAGCACATGCCACCTGCTGGACCCCATCTATCTTTTTGTTGTTGTTGTTGTTTGTTTATTTCTTTCATGAGAGAGGGAGAGGTAGCATCTACATCAAGGTCTTTTCTTTTTTTTTCTATATGGCACATGCACTTGTCAGAGAGAGAGAATAAGTGAAAAAGTACCCCAGGGGAACAACCGCATCACAATCCCCCCTCCTCCTTTCTCAGGATTTTGGGCACACATGCACATGTGCCCAGTGTATTTTTCAAGCCACTTGATCAGGAACTCAAACCCTGTAGTCTTCTATTCGGGATCCAGCTGCCTTAACCACTATGCCCTGTGCCACCTGCTGGCCCCCCATCAGGATGTTTTTTGTTTTGTTTTGTTTTGGTTTGGTTTTTTTGGAGAGATTTTTGCTATAGGGCGCGTGCGCTTGCCAGAAAGACAGAGAGAGACAGAGAGACAGAAAGCAAGCTATCACCCCCCAGGGGGGATGGCCATGCCGCAATCCCTTCTCCTCCATTCTCCTCTTGGGATCTTGGGCACGCATGCACACATGCCCAGCATGAGTTTAAGCCACCAGGTCCAGGACTCGGACCGTGGTCGACTACATGGGAGTCCATCGACATAGCCATTATGCTAACTGCTGGCCCTCCTATCAGGATCTTTATGACATAACCCACCCCAGCCTTGAGTGAGCTTTGATCATTAGCAAGCATGTGCCTTCAGGGAGGTCTCCAGACTTGAATCAGGAAATTTCTTATGGAGATTGCCTCACAAAGTGCTACATTTTTACCACTGCATCACCTCTACTACCCTTTTTTTGTGTTTTTTAGACAGGATCTCACAGAGTCTTGATCCTCCTGCCTCACACCCAACTCTTTTTTTAGACAGGGTCTCACAATGTTACCCAAGACATCTGTGAGTTTGCGATCCTCCTGCCTCAGTCTCCTCAAGTTGCTGGAATTACAGGTACATGTCACTGAGCCTGGCTTTCAGGTTGGACTTGGACTCAAACCTGGGTCTCCTGTGTGGTTCCAGCCTATGGAGTACAGTGACTTAGCAGCCTGTGCAACCATAGCTGGACCTTTCACATATCTTTCTGAAATCTTTTTAGGAAACTTCTGAATATGTCCTTCACTGTTCTCAAATCCTCATAATTTATTCCTCCTCACAAAATAATGTTTCATTTTTCTCTCCATAGGGGAAAAAATGTTCATAAACATTAATACATGTTTAAGAAATAAGCCAGGGACTGGAAGGTGGCATAATGGTTAGGGATGCTGGACTCCCACATGGCTGACCATGGTTCAAGTCCTGGACCTGGTAGCTTGCTTTCTCATTTTCTCTCTCTCTCACTCTCTCACTCTGTCTCTTTCTGGTCAAATTAAAACAAATAAATTAATTAATTTAATTAAATAATTATTTTTTTAATAAAGAAAGAAGCCAAAACTGAGTTGTACCACATATCAGGGACCTTTTAACCAATTGCCTCAATATAGCATACCCATTTGGCTGATCTCAAATATACACTTAGCTTATATCTCCATAATGGAAACCAGATTTGGCAATGAACACTCACCAGAGGCAGAGGTTTTTCAAAACACAGATGCAAATAAATGATTTGCAAAGAAGCCTCAAAAGTTGATTTTTCTGGGGACCAGCAGTTAGCATAATGGCTATGTCACTGGACGTCCATGTAGTTGACTATGGTTCGAGTCCTGAACCCAGTGGCTTAAACTCACGCAGGGCATGTGTGCATGAGTGCCCAAGATCCTGAGAGGAAAATGGAGGAGAAGGGATTGCAGAATGGCCATTCTCTCTGGGGGGTGATTTCTTGCTTTCTGTCTCTCTGTCTCTCTCTATCTTTCTGGCGAGTGTATGCACCCTATAGCAAAACAAAACAAAACAAAACAAAAAAGCAAACTTAAAAAAAATTGATTTTCTGTTCAGAGCTGCATCACATTTAATGAATGTGGGATTTAGTTATGAGAAGAAAAAAAATGCTTTGATTAAGTACATATCGTGATTTACAAAGAAAGAGAGGGCGGGAACAGAGAGAAGGGTAGGAGAGAAGGAAAGCCTTAAGATTTTGCAATGTGGCAAAAGAGAGGTGGATTGGAGAGTCCTAGCCATATTTATTTTATTTGCCAGCTGTGTTACCTAGGGAGAGTCAGTCACTTTTCTGAACATCAATTTACTCCACTGAAAATGGAGATGATAGTACCCACCTTGCAGGAAATAGGAAAAGAGCTGGGAGCTAGGTATCCACATAGGCCAATTGGGTGTGTTCATTCGGCAGGTTTCTATGACAGCTCCTGCGTGACAAGTGGAACACTTTGTTTTCTTGCCTTAGTTGGATTGTATTTGTGATATGAGGGTCTTAAATCGTGCCCTGTAAAGGTGGTGGCTTTAGGCATCAGTCAGATCTTCTACAGACCAGAGATTTTCAAACTTCACTGTCCACACAAATCTCAGGGTAGCTTGTTAGCATGCAGGTCTTGGACAGAGCCTGAGATTTTCTATGTCTGACCAGCTCCTAGGAACAGCTGAGGCTGGATAGCCGCTCTTCATTCTGTATAACATCAGGGGCTGCTTCAACACTTCCCCAACCTGAGCACACATTATTTATTGGATCACAGCACAGAGTTGTAAGTGCTGCTGCTGATGTCATTGAGGTTTTTTCTACGGTGATAAAGACATCCCCTGGGAATGACTACAGCCAATACAGAGGATTGTAAACGGAATGACAGGGTGAGGCAAGCAGAGGGGAGAGGGATCCATGGAAGAATCTGCTGCTTCTCCTCTTCTCTTGGCTGTCACTTGTGATGAATGGCTCTATGTAGAACGCGAGGGCTGCTCTGCAGTGGTGACTCTCAATTAAGCTCTCCACGCATCCTTTGCCATGCCCCTCATTAGCATACACACACGACACATGCCATAGTTACGGCCCGTGGTACATATGGTACCTAGCCTGAAATAAAACTTCTTTTTGGCAATTTAGGGAATTTCATTTTCTTATCTTTTTAAAATAAATAATTATTTATTTAATTTTATTTATCATCAGCATCATTTTTTTTCATTTGGTATGAAATGCACGCACTCACTAGAAAGAGACAGAAAGAGGGAAAGTGAGAAAGCAAGCTGCCAGGTCCAGGACTTGAACTCTGGTCAGCCATATGGGAGTCTGGTGCCTTAACTACTATGACACTTACTGGCCCTTTAATTTTTATAACTTTTTAAAAAATTATTTATTTTGTTTATTAATTTATTATTTCTTAATTTAACCAGAGAGAGACAGAGGGTGAGAGTGAGAAAGAGAGGAAGTGAGAAAGCAAGCCACCAGATTCAGGACTTGAACCCTGGTCAGCCATGTGGGAGTGTCCAGTGCCTTAACCACCACGCCACCTGCAGGTCCTCTTAATTTTTATATCTTAAAGCATAAGTGCTGGCTTTATAATATCAAGATGAAACTATATAAGAAATGCAGAAAACAAGTTAGAGTAAAAAGCAGAGAGACAAGTCTGTCTTCTCTAAAGTCATTTATACATCTTAGATTCCATTCTTTTGTCAATCTATTCATCTGACAAATATTTACTGAGTCCCTGTGACGCATGAAGGATATTGCTCTGGGCTTTAGGATAAAGCAATGAACAGAGCAAACCCTCTGCCCTGAGAGCTTATAGTTTGTATAAACATATAAATAGAGAATATGAAAGTAGGGATAAGAAAGGCAAAAAGAAAAAGCAAAGTAAGAAAGAGGGGAAAGCATATGTGGGAGTTCTGGGTTATGTGGTGGAGAAGTTTGGTGGCAGTAAGGGTGTAGAAAAGACTTTTAAAAAGTCAGAACAAGAGGCCAGCAGATGGTGTGGTGGTTAAGGTGCAGAACTCCAATTTAGGCAACCATGGTTTATGTCCTGGACTTGGTAGCTTGCTTTCTCGCTTTCCCTTTCTTTCTCTCTGTCTCTCTCTGGTGAGCACATGTCCCCTATAGCAAACTCAAAAATAATAAATTAAGTAATTAAAATAAAGAAGTCAGAATAAGATATATTGATATGTGGCTAAAGAGACAATCAAGCAGAAAGACAGAGAGGAACTGTGAATGCCAAGATTTTTGTTCCAAACAAGTGTGAAAATCAGTTGCAGACCAAAAAAACTTTCAACGAACATTGTCAACAGTGGGATCAAGATCCTCAAGCATTTCTTTGGAGATTGAAATAGGAGCTGATACCTGGCTTTACCAGCTCAGTCCTAAAGACAAATCACCATCAAGACAATGGCTACCGAGGTGTGATGCAGGAGAAGCAAGAGTAGACCAGTTGAGAGCAAAGGTCATGGCAACAGTTCTTTGGGACCTCCAGGCATTTCACTTGCTAATTTCCTGGAAGGCAAAAAAAATCACATCTACTTACCATGAGAGTGCTTTGAGAAAGTTAGTTGAAGCTTTAGCAGAAAAACACCCTGAAAACTCCACTGGAGAATCCTTCCCCACAACAAGGCTCCTTCCGTTTTGTCAAGCAAGGACAATTTATTTTTTTTGACAGGTGTTGCTATAGGGCTCGAGTGCTCACCAGCAAGAGAGAGACAGAGAGACAGAAAGTGATAAATCGCCCCCCAGGGGGGATGGCCACACCACAATCCCTTCTCCTCCATTCTCCTTTCGGGATCTTGGGCACGCGTGCACACGCGCCCAGCATGAGTTTAAACTGCCAGGTCCCAGACTCGAACCATGGTCCACTATATGGGAGTCCAGCAACATAGCCATTATGCCAACTGCTGGTCCCAAGCAAGGACAATCTTGTGACAGTTTTGATGGGAAATCATTAGGCATCCACCTTACAGTTCTGATTTGGTTCCCTCTGACGTCTCTTTCTGTTTGTTTGTTTCCTAATCTTGGAATATCCTTAAAGGACACCAGTGTTTCTTTATTTAATAGTGTCTTTTAAAAAAGAAAAAAAAAAAAAAGACTGCATTGATGAGATTAAATTCCTAGGACCCTCCACAATTTAAGAATGAAATAAATGACTGGTAACATTGCTTACTAAAGTTTCTCAAACTTGATTAAGTTTAGGTTGAGAAATACAGTTTGGGGACCAGCAGTTGGCGTAATGGCTATGTCGCTGGACTCCCATGTAGCCAACTGCAGTTCACGTCCCGGACCCAGTGG
Organism: Tupaia belangeri chinensis; assembly: GCF_000334495.1. Lineage (NCBI taxonomy): Eukaryota > Metazoa > Chordata > Mammalia > Scandentia > Tupaiidae > Tupaia > Tupaia belangeri. Next base: position 7,931,591 of record NW_006159617.1, on the reverse strand, counting down.
CTTAAACTCACACCGGGCACATGTGCGTGCGTGCCCAAGATCCTGAGAGGA
>NW_006159617.1:7916641-7931463 GCF_000334495.1 Tupaia belangeri chinensis | reverse complement strand
TCTGGCGGGGCCACGTGCCCTATAAAAAAAACCCCCCCAAAAAAAAAAAAAAAAAAGGAAAGAAAAAAAAAAGAAATATAGTTTGCATTTTTTTATTTGTATATTTTAATTCCATTTTTTTCCACAGACTTTTTGAAGTTCCCTCACATATCTTTGGACAGTTGGTTTGTTGAATTCAGGGTTCAAACAAAGTCTCACATTGCATCTGACGGTGGTTTTCTTTTTCTTAAATCTTTGGGCATGCATGCACATGCGCCCAGCATGATTTTCAAGCCACTGGTGCGCGGCCATGGAGGGGAGGTCGAGCACCTTTAACCACTGTGTTACCTGCTGGCCCCTTTCTTAAGTCTTTTTCACATGATTCTAAATGTATTAATGATGTGGTCTGGGCCTCTACTAACCCTTCTTTGCCTTCTTTTCTTCATTTTTATGTTAACTTTATAGGATTATGTTTTGCTATCTTATTATTCGGTTTTGTTTTTTAAGAAAAAAATACTTGCACTAGATTCTGTAGGCACTTGAAAATGAAGATAATTCTTTTTTAAAAAAATTGTTTTAGATTACCAGAACATGTGTATGCTCTCTAGAGAAAGGCAGAGAAACAGAGAGAGGGAGAAAGCAACTCCCAATGGGTCTTGGTCATACTGCAATACTTTTTCCTCCGTTTCTCCATTCTGCCAGGATTTGGGGCATGCATGCACATATGCCCGGTATGTTTTTCAAGTTGCCAGGGCTGGGGTTCCAACTATGGTTGGTCATGTGGGATCTGCCTCCCTTAACCACTGCACTACGGGACCAGACCAGTAGTTATTTTCTTTAATGAAAATAATTATGAAATATAAAAAGGCATAAATGTACGATAAAAATTTCATGAGACCAGCAGGTAGTGTACTGGTTATGTTGCTGGACTCCCACATAGTCAATCGTGGTTGACGTCCTGGACCCAACAACCTAAAACTCACACTGGGCAAATGTGCATGCATGCCCAAAATCCTGAGAGGAGAACGAAGGAGAAAGGATTGTGGCATGGCCATCCCCCATGGGGGGTGGGGAGGTGACTTCTTGCTTTCTGCCTCTCTGTCTCTCTGGAGAGTGCACGAGTCCTATAGCAAAAATCTATCTTAAAAAAAAAAAATTCAAACACCTTCAAAGAAATATCTAGACATCGGGACCAGCAGTTAGCGTAATGGCTATGTCACTGGACTTCCATGTAGTCGACTGCGGTTCGCGTCCTGGACCCAGTGGCTTAAGACTCACGCCGGGTGCATGTGCGTGCGTGCCCAAGATCCCGAGAGGAGAACAGAGGAGAAGGGATTGTGGCATAGCCATCCCCCCAGGGGTGATTTCTCGCTTTCTGTCTCTATGTCTCCCTCTGTCTGTCTGGCGAGTGCACTCGCCCTATAGCAAAACAACAACAAAAAAAATGTAGACATCTTCTGCTTTAATCTGTTTTTGCATTGGTAATAGAAAAACCTGAGCCTGGGTGATTTTATGAAGAAGATAGAGGTTTATTTATAAATTCATGATTCTGGTGGTCTGGAAAGTCCACAGATGGCCAAGGGAAGCCCAGAGGATGGCAGGTACATCAGAGAGATGGAGGAGAAAGAATTGCCGCATGGCCATCCCCTTGGGGGGTGACCTCTCACTTTCTATCTCCCTGTCTCTCTGGCAAGTACATGCACCATATAGTAAAAATCTCTCTAAAACAAACAAACAAAAAAAAACAAAGCAAGGGATTAAAAAAATAATTTTACTACACTTAGTATAAAAATGATCAGGCAATATATTTTCTTGTCTTAAAAAAAAGAAATAAAAGATAAAGCAGAAGCTAGTAAAAATGATGACCTGTAAGTGCTAAGTGAGAATAGACTAGAATGAATAGAAATAGGAGAGTCTTGAGTATTTTTTTGTATCATCTTGACATTTGACCCATATAAGTGATTTATATATTATTTTAAAGGCAAATTAAATTGACAAAGATGATAAAAAGGAATCACTAACATCAAAACCATAAAATTTTACAGTATATAAAGTTGGTAACATAACCAAACAGAAGAATCAAGAATTAATCCAAGTAACTTTAATATGCAGGACTCTGACTGAAATCCTTAGCAGAATAAAAGGTACTTGCAAAAGTTTGCAGAAAATGGAATTAAAGCAAGAGTAATTGTAGGGTAACCGTATTTTGAAATCCATGCAGTTTTTTCATAATGTATATTTTCCATAAATTTTCTGAAGAGCCCTGTATGGTTATTTTAAAAAACAATTTAGTATTTAACTTTATTTATTTGCAGTATTTTTTAATTTCACCAGAGACAGAGAGAGAGGGAAAATGAGAAAGCAAGCCATCAGGTCTGGGACCTGAACCACAGTCAGCCATGTGGGAGTCCAGTGCCCTAACCACTATGCCACCAGCCAACCTTGAGTCCTGTATGTTTTAAGGACACAAAAATTACAAAGAAATGTGTCAAGTTTCTTGCCATGGGAAAAGGAGGTATAGCTATGGAATGGATGAATATGAGGAACCTTGTGATGTTGGATTTGAATAGCAGTATCAGTATAAATTGAATTACAGTAACAATTAGCATACCTGGAGCCCAAAACTTGGCTTATACCATCTTCTCAAAAAGGAATGAGGATTCCTTGAGGAAATGGTCTGAGGTAGAATAAACTGCAGAGAGAACATGGAACATCGTACACCAAGTAAGATGGAAGAACACCAAGACTAATGGAGACAAGCAGAGAGAACACAGGAGCCAACTGATCATATCTGTGACATAGAGAACCCAAACCAATCTTTTTAAAAATTATTTCATTTAACTTTAATTATTATTATTAATTTGACCAGAGAGTAACAGAGAGAGAGAGAGAGAAAGTAAGAAAATAAGCTGCCAGGTCCAGGTCTTGAATCACAGTCAACCACGTGGGAATCCACTGCCTTTAACCACCATGCCACCTGCCAGTCCTCAAAACCAACCATTTTTAAATGAGTTCTTTGGGGCCAGCAAGTGACATGGTGGTTAAGGCACATGGCCGACCACAGTTCAAGTCCTGGACCTAGTGGCTTGAAAATCATACTGGACACATATGTATGCATGCCCAAATTCCAGGAGAATGGAAAAAAAAAAGGATTGTAGCATGGCCATACACACTGGAGAGTGATTTCTCACTTGCCCTCTCTCTGTCTCTCTCTGGCGAATGCACGTGCCCTATGGCAAGAGCCAAAAATAAAAAAATAAAATGAAAGAAAGAAAAGAAAAGAAAAAAGAGTCCTTTAGTTTATTGTGGTAAACAAGTAGAAGAGATAAGCGATAGTGAACCTCTTTGGAGAAGAATGCTAGTAACAACTATGGAAATAAATACAGAGCTAGAAAACCATCATTATGCATTCACCTACATGAAAGTTGAGTCAGACAAGCTTCATCAATATATTCTAAAAATAATGTGATGAAAAGTAATCTTGGAAAAGGATATTCGCATAGTCTCAATGACTACAGAGTTCTTACTAATTATAAAGGCTAATGCATATTCTCCCAACAGAGAAATTTCGTGCACGCCACCTTAATCGAATGATCAAACTTGACATTATCAGTGATGGTAAAAACTGACCTTCTGGGCCTCTTCTCATGATGTCCTAGAAAGTACTCACAGAGCCAGCTGTGTCGTATTCCTACCTAAAATGCTGAAACCTGATGTAATCATGAGGAAATAGTTTAGCAAAGTCAGACGGCAGGACACTCTACAAGACAATTTCCCTAGAGTCCTCAAAAATTTTAAAAACATGAAAGACAAAAAAAGACAGGTGTTTATTGTAATGGATTTAAACAGACTACAGCAACATGACATCAAAATGTGGTACATAATCCTTGATTGGATTCTGGAATTTTATTTAAGCTATACAAAGGTTTTATTAGAGTAACTGGTAAAATCTGAATGGGAACTATACATTAGATAGTATTGTGTGTCAATCTTTAATACCTAGGGAGTGATAGAAGTATGTGATTATGAAGGAGAATTCATGCTGAATTTTTAGATGAAGTGTGGTAATATCTTTAAGATTCAGCAGGGGGCCAGCAGGGGGCATAGTAGTTAAGGCACTGGACTCCTCCCACATGGGCCTCTTCTCATGATGTCCTAGAAAGTACTCACAGAGCCAGCTGTGTCGTATTCCTACCTAAAATGCTGAAACCTGATGTAATCATGAGGAAATAGTTTAGCAAAGTCAGACGGCAGGACACTCTACAAGACAATTTCCCTAGAGTCCTCAAAAATTTTAAAAACATGAAAGACAAAAAAAGACAGGTGTTTATTGTAATGGATTTAAACAGACTACAGCAACATGACATCAAAATGTGGTACATAATCCTTGATTGGATTCTGGAATTTTATTTAAGCTATACAAAGGTTTTATTAGAGTAACTGGTAAAATCTGAATGGGAACTATACATTAGATAGTATTGTGTGTCAATCTTTAATACCTAGGGAGTGATAGAAGTATGTGATTATGAAGGAGAATTCATGCTGAATTTTTAGATGAAGTGTGGTAATATCTTTAAGATTCAGCAGGGGGCCAGCAGGGGGCATAGTAGTTAAGGCACTGGACTCCTCCCACATGACTGACTGCAGTTCAAGTCCTGGGCCCGGAAGCTTGGTTTCACACTCCCACCCCCATCTCTATTTCTGGTGAATATATATGCCCAAAAACAACTAAATAACAATAATAATAATAAATAAAAGTAAATGAATAATTCTTTAAAAAATTTTTTGTTAAAAGAGAAGGGGACAAGGGTGCTAATGTGTCCAAATGTTGACAGTTGATGAAACAGATATGAAGGGGTTGTAATTATCAATTGCTGCTTATCAAACTACACCAAAATTTGGTGGCTTTAAAAAATAACCATCCCAGGGACCAGCAGTTACCATAATGGCTATGTCGCTGAACTCCCATGTAGTTGACTGCGGTTGGAGTCCAGGACCCAGTGGATTAAACTCACACCGGGCGCATGGGCGTGCCTATCCAAGATCCCTTGAGGAGACTGGAGGAGAAGAGATTCCGGCATGGCCATTCCCCCTGGGGGGTGATTTCCTGCTTTCTATCTCTCTGTCTCTGTCTTTCTGGTGAGCGCACGTACCCTGTAGCAAAAACCTCTCAAAAAATAAAATAAAATAAAATAAAATAATAAAAATAACCATCCTATTATATTCTACACAAAAACATGTCATGACTTTGCTGACGACTCACTATTTGGCATACCTTTGCAAATGTATATCCATACCCCAAACTCCTAAAAACAGAAATTGCTTTTTATGTTGATAGATATTTCTAAGTTGCTGTCTAAAAGGAATGTAGCAGTTTGCCTAGCAAAGTTGTATGCACTGACCATATTCTCCATTACTCGCAGTACTTTGAAGTATATCTATGCTATGACACTTCCCTTATCAAGATGGAGTCTAATCCCTCTCCCACTGCGTAAAGGCCAGACTTAGTCACTTGATTCTTTTTGAAAAATTGTATTGGGAACCAGCAGTTAGCGTAACGGCTATGTCGCTGGACTCCCACGTAGTCGACCGCGATTCATGTCCCGGACCCGGTGGCTTAAAACTCACGCCGGGCGCGTGTGCGTACGTGCCCAAGATCCCGAGAGGAGAATGGAGGAGAAGGGATTGCGGCGTGACCATCCCCCCTGGGGGGTGATTTCTCGCTTTCTGTCTCTATGTCTCTCTCTGTCTGTCTGGCGAGCGCATGTGCCCTACAGTGAAAATCTCTCCAAAAAAAAAAAAAGTATTTATTTTTATTTGTTATTATTATTGTTATTGTTGTTGTTATTGTTATTTTAATTTGATTGGAGAGAAAGTAAGAATGCAAACCACCAAGTCAGGGACTCAGACCATGGTTGGCTATGTGAGGGTCCAGCACCTTAACCACCACACCACCTGCTGGCCCCATCACTTGGTTCTAATAAGTACAATATGGCAGAACAGATGAAGTGATATTTCCAAGGTGAGGTCCTAAAAGGAGATCTAGCTTCCACCTGGGTCTCATAGAACATGCCCTTTGGAAGCCCTGAACTGAAAGGGAAGAACCATGCCTACTAGAATGACATTTTTGTTTCCTGGGGTCTTTTTTTGTTTTGTTTTGTTTTTGTTTAAGGGCGATTTTCTGCTATAGGGTGCATGAATTCACTGGAGAAACAGATAGAAAGACAGAAAGCGAGAAATCACCCCTCAAGGGGGGTGGCCAGCCCACAATCCCTTTCCCCCATTCTCCTCTCAGGATCTTGGGCATGCACGCACATGTGTGTAGCATCAATTTAAAGCTGCCGGGTCCAGGACTCGAACTGCAGTTGACTACGTAGGAGTCCAATGATGTAACCATTACATCATCTGCTGATCCCCCTAGACTGACAAATTTTTACAAGAGCTAACCTAAGACACAACTATGCCAGACTTCTTAGGAAAAAAAACCAAAAACATAATATAGTGTGTAATAAATAAGTATAATCACGTATGTGGTTACTTTATTTCTTTACATTTATTTATTTCCTCCATGAGAGAGATAGGGACATCTACAGATTTGTCCTGGTGCACCAGCGCACTGTCATTCAGGTGTTTTGCACGTACAACGTCATCATTATAGACTATTTCTAAAATGTCCATAATTTTTAAACACTCCAATGAAGTATCATCTTTAATTAAGCCCTTTTTCTTGGAGAAAATGGTTGTAAATCACAGAGCTAATTTTTGAAACAGTGAGATTGTAAGTAGGTTCTACAACAAACTAAAAAAGAAAATCTGGGGCAACAGATGGCTTGATGATTAAGGTGCTGGACTTTCACATGGTCAGCTGCAGTTCAGGTCTTGAACCTGGTGGCTTGAAAATTATGCTGGGTGCATGCGCGTGTGTACGTGTGTGCCTGCTATTCCCCGGAGGAGAATGGAGAAGGGATTGCAGTATGGTCATCCCCCTGGGGTATGATTTTTCACTTTCCCTCTCACTACCTCTGTCTCTCTCCAGCGAGCACACGTGCCCTAAGGGAAAAACCCCTAAATAAATAAATAAAAAAGGCCTGTGGGCCAGCAGGTTATAAATAAATAAATAAATAAATAAGGCCAGTGGGCCAGCAGGTGCCATAGTGGTTAAGGCTCTGAATGCATTCTGAATGCATGGCCGATTCTGAGATTCGAGTCTCAGACCCAGTGGTTTGAAAAACACACCAGGCACATATGTGCGTGTGTGTACTCAAAATTCTTTTTTTTTTTTTTTTGAAGGTTTTTGTTTAAGGGCATGTGCGGTTGCCCGAGCTATAGGGCATGTGCGATTGCCAGAAAGACAGAGAGAGACAGAGAGACAGAAAGCGAGAATTCACCCCCCAGAGGGCATGGTCATGCCACAATCCCTTCTCCTCCATTCTCCTCTCGGGATCTTGGGCACGCACGCACACGCGCCCAGCGTGAGTTTAAGCCACCGGGTCTGGGACTTGAACCGCAGTCAACTACATGGGAGTCCAGCGACATAGCCATTATGCTAACTGCTGGTCCCATGCTCAATATTCTGAAAGGAAAATGGAGAAAAAGGGATTGTGGTGTGGCCATCTCCCTCAGAAGGTGATTTCTCACCTTCCCTCTTTCTGTCTCTCTGGCAAGCACATGCACTCTATGGAAAAACATCTAAAATAAATAAATAAATAAAATAAAAGCCTGTGTTTACCTCTGTTTACCCTTGAAACTTATGTTGGAATTGGTTTATTGCCATCTAGACTTTTTACTTGTTATAGATTCATATTTATTAATATTTTATATAATTCATCCCCAGTAGTGCTTTTTAACGTATATAGTACTTTGCCATGGTTTTTTTTTCTTCTTCTTTGACACATTAGCCATGTTGGTATTTATCTCTTAGTACAAAGGATTTATCAAAAATGAAAAGGATTTGAAAACCTAAGATCAGTTGTAACACAGTGTATGCCATGTAGCAGACACGTCTTTACTAGTTCTGTTCACTTACTTGAATTTAGAGAAAAGATTTGATATTTAGAGAAGTTAAAAATGACAGTTAATAAGAAATTCTAGCTTATCTCTGGCTTTCAATGTCCTATTTCCTCTTTGTTTTGCATAATTTGTGGCCATGCCTGAGTGAATACTGGCTTGTTCACAAATGACAGCCAGAACCCTGAGATTAAAACATTAAATTTATTTTCCTTTTACTAGTTTATTGTCACTAAAGAGAGATATCTGTGGATGTGTTGGTTCAATGATGTAATTGTCATTCTCGTCAAAGGAATTGGCACTCATTAGATTTAGCCTCGTTCTTGAATAAGACATCATCGTAAATATGATATAGGATTTCTTTGGAAAGATCAGACCTATTAAATCTGTACTGGAGCTTGCTAGAAGAAATAATTTTTAAGTACATTAAACACTCTTAAACACATGACCCTTCTTCCTCCAGACACCTCGGAGAAAATGTAATTAAAATGTGCTCTGTTTTGTGGCGTTTTTTTTTTAAGAGAAAACTCATCAGATCTTCACGACATTAGAATATTGCATACCACAAGTGTTTGACTTTATACCACTGAACTCGACAATAAGTGCATAGTACTTATCCCTGCTTATAATGGAGAACCTGAAATGTGTGAAGACATGCTTCAAATGATGAAGAAAATGTAAATGCCTCTAGTTGAAGGGGAAATAGACTAACTGCTAATTACTTCAAGAATTGAGTGATTTGGAAGACCTCAGGAGAGATTTCACGTCTCTGATTTGCATACACTTCGCTCATGCTACCTGGCTTACTACAAATGCCTCGTCGCTGTTGTGTGTGGAGTGCTCCGCATCCACACCAGAGATTGAGAAGGGTCCAGTGTCTCTGGGGACCAGAGAGCTTCTCCCCTCTAAAGAAGCTGCCCTTCGTTGCTGTCCAGCCATCGGGAGAGCAGACTTCACATTTGATAAATGATCTGGTTTTCTTGTAGTCCTATGTCACTGCTGCTGTTGTGACATTACTGCCAAAAGTGGACTGACTGAATTTTTTTGGTGATGCCAGTGAGCTCATGCGTTAATGCAGCACTTTCATGGAGATGCTCTTAATCTCTTGAAAAGGGTAAATAGCGAAGTACTATTATTATTTTCCGCCCAAGCTCTTAAACATTCCATAGAGTAAATAACCGAGGACGGCTCTTAATGCCACAAAATCAAATGCAAAGTGGGCTGAGAGCCTGCCTTCTATGCAGGTGGAACACGCACGCTCCCCTGAGAGTGAGGAAGAGGGCAGAGAGAGGAAAAGGACATGGGAGGGTGGAAATGGCGAGGGTACATCCATCCAGAGTGGAGACAAAGGAGAGTGCAGAGAAGAGAATAAAATAAAGATGATGGAGAAAAAGATTCAAACGAGGATATAAAATGGAGGCAGTATAAAGACAAAGCAGAAGGGCAGAAGGAAAGGGGGAAAGAGTAGAGGAAAAAATAGAAAAGAAAAGAGAGAAGAAAAAAGGAAAGCCTACCGAACATAATAAAAGATGGATTGGCTCTCGTACCATTAAAAAAAGAAAAACAACAATAAAAACTCCATATTTTCCAGTTTGTACATAGACTGTGATGAAAATCTGATCCTCACACTAATGCATGATTGTTTAAATTTCGTAAACCTCTATCTTCCATATAGAGAAAGTTTGCAATGCTTGAGAGAATTAAATTAGCCCTTTCCATACAGACTAAACAAATTTCTTAAACAATGCCTCCACGTAGCCGCTTCTTGATATATATGAAGATAATCAAAATGTTAGGATTTTTCATTTATCTTGAGTACACAACATGATTTGAAACAGTGGAAAGGGTTGCAAAGCATGTCAAGAATAAAATGCACTTTAAAAAATTGAAAGATGCGTAAGGTTCACTTTCATTTCAGAGAAATCTGTTAAATATGAATGTAAAAATGAATAAAATATAAGGTCATAGGCAAATCATCCTGTTTTCATGAACCTTGATCATATAATAGATGTTACATTTGTTACTGAAATGTGAATGAAGATGGAATTCAAGATAAGATATTAATCATAATTAGAATGACTATGACAGGTCTGCGGTGACAAATACTTAACAAGTAGTAAGAATGCTTATTCATAACAAACCTCTTAATTCATTAAATCCTTCATTAAAAGGGCAACCTCTTAATAAGTTCGACATAAAGTTGGTATAACATGTATTTGCATTTTTTTCTCTTTTTATTTCCATTTTAGGGGTGTATTGTTCGCAAATTGAGATAAATCATTTAAAACATATAATTACTTGGATATAGTCGCATAGTAATTCCCTAAGCAATTGCACGGTTCTAAGTTGTCAGTGTGCATATTAATTTATCATACCCACCAGCTTCGTCTCCATTGATTTGCTACTAGCTGTTAGAAAAGCAGATTAGGAAGCACGGGCTGCCCTTCCCTGAAAGTTTCATTGAGGCCCAAGTAGGGCAAACACTGCTTTCCAATTAGAATCCTGCTGTTTGCCAGGACTTGACAATGACTAATTACAGCCCTAAATGACTTATTATGTTTGAATGCATGATTATTTATAAATACATTTTAAGAGCTGCATAAAATAATCGTTCCTGGCTTAAATGTAAAAGGCTCCTTTTTGTGCAAAGGGTAAAGACTTGTTGGACACGATAAGGTCAAAGGAATAGACATTTTAATGTTAAGTTCACTTAGGCAACTGTTTTAGTCGGCGGTGTTGCCAGAACAGAAATACCACTCAAGGTACTGCAGAGTTGGAGGTGACACAGGGTATCACAGGGTGGCAACGGGGCAAGAGCTTGTATGTCTGTCTCAGCTGTGGTCTCCCTCTCTCTTCTTATAGAGTCGCCAGGATTCAATCACATTGGACCCACCCTGATGACTTTATCTAATCTTAATCACCTCCCCAAAGCCCTACCTCTTAATAGTTAAAGTTTCCATTCTCTGAATACCATTACTAAGACAGTTAAGTTTCCAAGACGTGAACTTTTTAAAAAGATAATTATTTATTTTATTATTATTATTGTTATTATTATTATTGGCTATAGGCAACAGGTGTGATAGAAAAAGAGAGAGAGAGACAGAGAGAGAAAGCTGCCAGGTCTGGGAGTGAAACAATGGATAGCCATGTAGGATTCCAGTACCTTAACCACCAAATCACCTGCTGGCCCCCCAGCATGTAACATTTCTTTTTAAGAATTATTTATTATTTTATTTATTATTATTATTATTATTTAATTTGCTATAGTCAGAAAAGAGAGAGAGAGAGAAAGAGAGAAAGCAAACCTTCAAGTCCAGGACTCGAACCATGGTCAGCCACAATCGGTCCAGTGCCCCAACCACCACGCCCCATGCGTAAACTTTTGAGGGACTTATTCAAACCATAGTATCAACATTTATCCTATAGAGTTTGTGTGTGGGGGGGTGAGGGCAGGATAATGAGTTTGCGATAATGAAGTAAGAGAATAAATGTTAGGTTTAAATCTCAGCTAACTGATAATAATACTTATCACCACAGGATTTTTGGAGGGATTCACTGTTTTTAAAATATTTTTAAATTCTGTTTTAAAGTTCTTAGGGTTATTGAAAGAATTAAATGGTTAAAAACATGTACAGTAGTTAGACCAGCACCTGGGACAGAGTAAGCATTCAGCAGGGTTTATTTTTTTTAGAGAATTATTTATTTCATTTTATTTATTATTATTATTTTAATTTGACCAGAGAGAAAGTGAGAAAGCAAGCTGCCAGGTCCAGGACTTGAACCATGGTCTGCTACATAGGAGTCCAGCATTTTAACCACCATACCATTTGCTGGTACTTGTTTGTTTTTATGTCAAAGAGTATACACATACACAAGAGAGAGAAAGAGAGTGAGAATGAGAGAGAGAAAACTTCCAAACTTGGGCTGACTCATGCTGCAATAGTTTTTCCTCCAATTCTCTGTCCTGTCCAGATCCTATGCATATGTGCCCAGTGTGTTTTTCAAGTTGATAGGGCCAAGACTCGAACCTTAGTCAATCAACCTTATGGGATCTGGCTTCTTCTGTGTAGTAACCTAACCACAGCACTACGAGGTCAGCCCCAAATTTTAGCTTCCTTTCTGTACCTGAGTGACAGTAACAATCATGAATTACATGAAAGGTCCTGACGACATAAAGCTGGAGTACAATTTTTTAATATATACAACTAATTTTTGAACTTTTGAAACATTTTATTGAATTCATGATCTCATCCATCATTCATTGATCAGCTTTGATGAGTCAGGCACAGGAAATAAGGTGAACAGCATGTACAACTAGTGACTTAGAGTCCATTGCACTATAAGCCAAACAGATGATGAAAATAGACAAAGTTAGAGCTATGACTTATTTTGTCAAAAAAATTACATTTAAACTTGAAAAATGTAAAAATATATGAAATGCATAAGTATAGAGAAACTATTACATTTACTATCAGGTTTGCATTCTAAGATTTAGCAAATCTTAGGTTTTTCTGTATTTTTCATGCTCTTATTTGGGAGACAGATGTAATGTAGCCCCTTGATTTCCTGCCTTTGTGTGATCCCATCCCTTGAGTGTAGGCAGGGCCTGTGACTTGCTTCTAACAAATAGGACATGGCAAAGGTGATGGACTAGCACCCTGTGATTATTTTCATTGAAAAGGATTTTTGTCTTAGTCCACTATTGTGTTGCTAACAGATATACCTGAGACAGGATGACTTATAAAGAATGGAGGTTTATTTGATGCACAATTCCAGTGGCAGAAAAGTCCAAAGGCACGAGGCTGGCCCCACAATATATCACTGGGAAAGACCATTTGTTGCTATAACACATAAAAGTCAATGCCTGAACCTCAAGCAGCTGACTAAAGAGGGGTAAAGAGTGAAGCTAGGGGACCAGCAGTTGACATAATGGGTATGTTGCTGGAGTCCCACGTAGTCAATGCAGTTCAAGTCCTGGACCTGGTGGTTTAAACTCACACCGGGCGCGTGTGTGTGCATGCCCATGATCCCGAGAGGAGAATGGAGGAGAAGGGATTGTGGCATGGCCATCCCCTCTGGGGGGTGAATTTCTACTTCTGGCTCTCTGTCTCTCTCTGTCTCTCTGGCGAGTGCACGTGCTCTATAGCAGAAATCTCTAAAAAAAAAAAAAAATGAGTGAAGCTGGAAAAGCAAAAAGAAGGATATCCCATATAGGAAGTTCCAGAGGAGAATGGGCCCAGTGATAATCATTTCCTCTTTTTTTAGCTTTTTTTCCCTAATATTTCAATCCATAGGTATTTTGTTTGTTTGTTTGGGGAACCAGCAGTTAGCGTAATGGCTATGTCGCTGGACTCCCATGTAGTGGACCGCGGTTCGCGTCCTAGACTCGGTGGCTTAAAACTCACGCCGGGCGCGTGTGTGTGCGTGCCCAAGATCCCGAGAAGAGAATGGAGAAGGGATTGTGGCATGACCATCCCCCCCCTGGGGGGTGATTTCTCGCTTTCTGTCTCTATGTCTCTCTCTGTCTGTCTGGCGAACGCACGCGCCCTATAGCGAAAAAAACCTCTCCAAAAAAAAACAACAAAAAAAAAAACTTTTTTGTTTGGAGAGGGGGGGATGACCACACCGCAATCCCTTCTCCTCCATTCTCCTCTCAGGATCTTGGGCACACACTCACACATGCCCGGCGTGAGTTTAAGCCACTGGGTCCAAGACTCGAACCACAGTCCACTACATGGGAGTCCAGCAATATAGCCATTATGCCAACTGCTGGTCCTGGGTATTTTTTTTTTAAGAATTACATATTTTAAATTTATTTATTTATTCATTCATTCATTCATTCATTCATTTTAATTTGACCAGAGACAGCGAGAAAGTGAGAAAGCAAGCCACTAGTTCTGAAATTTGAACTGTAGTTGCCAATATAGGAGTGTCCAACGGCTTAACCACCACACCACCTGCCAGTCCCCTTTTTATTTATTTTTTAAAGAATTATTTAACTTTTAATTATTCATTAATTAATTTTAATTTGACCAGAGAGAAACAGAGAGAGAGAGGGGAACAGAGAGAAAACAAGCCACCAGGTCCTGGACTTGAACTGTGGTCAGCCATGTGGGAGTGCCCAGTGCCTTAACCACCATGCCACCTGCTGGTCCAGTCTTTAGGTGTTATCTATTGACATCCTATACATAAAGGTGAGATTTTGAATCTCTTAAACCCCATTAGTACATATTTTTTTACTGCCATCAATAAATTGTATGTAATTCTGTTTTTGTTAGTGTTTACATGATCATAACTATATCATTCTTTGAAAGAATTATTGATTTAATTTTATTTATTATTGTTTTCTAATTTACTATAGGATATATGTGCTCACCAGAAAGAGAGAGAGAGAAAGTGAAAATGAAACTCTCCAAGTCTGGTACTCAAACTGTGGTTGGCCATGTGGGGGTCCAGTGTCCCAACCGCCACGCCACTTGCTAGCCCCATAATAACTATATAAATTTATTCACTATTAAGTACGTCAAATACTGTGATTACTTTTCTTGTCTTACACATATTTTCCCCTAGAGTTAATGATTGTCTCACTTTTCTATCTATATTTTGTTCACATCTATGACTCAATCACCTGTTCATTCACAAACTCTCCAAGGGAAGAAAAATCTGATACATTCAAATATATAATACTCACACACACACACACACACACACACACACACTTATGTAATTTATCTTTTGTTTTTCTGGGATACATTTCCCCTGGAGCTTACCTTCTTGCTCTATTCAGGACTACTTTTTTTTTTTTTTTTTAGTGGGTTTTTTGCCGACGGTAGCTT
>NW_006159617.1:7908049-7916534 GCF_000334495.1 Tupaia belangeri chinensis | reverse complement strand
ACACAAACAGCCCAAGTGTAATTATAAAGCCGCTGGGTTTGGGACTTGAACCTTGGTCAGTCATGTGGGAGTCCAGTGATGTAACCACTGTGCCATCTGCTGGTCCCAGGATTATCGTTTTCTGGGCCCTGCTATACAGCTGTCATCCTGGGGTTCTTCTTTCATCACAATCCTGGAGATCCATTTTACTTTTCTACATCTGTATCTTCCATTTTTGGATCCTATATCTTTTTCTATTTCTATGTTCACTTTTTTATTTTAATGAAACACATTCCTGGGAATTTTATGAGAAATGATGTACAAGAATATATTTGGGAGGGAACCAGCAGTTGGCGTAATGGCTATGTCGCTGGACTCCTATGTAGTCGACCGCGGTTCGTGTCCTGGACCCGGTGGCTTAAAACTCACGCCGGGTGCATGTGCGTGCATGCCCAAGATACCGAGAGGAGAATGGAGGAGAAGGGATTGCGGCGTGACCATCCCCCCTGGGGGGTGATTTCTCGCTTTCAGTCTCTCTGTCTTTCTCTGCCTTTCTGGCGAGCGCATGCGCCCTGTAGCAAAAACCTCTCCAAAAAAAGAAAAGAAAAGAAAGCATTTAGGATTGGGACCAGCAGACAGTATAGCAGTTACTTCACTGGACTCCCATACGGTCAACTGCAGTTCAAGTCCTGGGCCTGGTGGCTTGAAAATCATGCAGGGTGTGTGTGCATGTGTGCCCAAGGTCCCTGGAGGAGAATGGAGGAGAAAGGATTGCTGCCAGCCATCCCCCCACCCCGCTGTGGGTGATTTCTTACTTTCCCTCTCACTGTTTCAATCTCCTTGGGGAGCAGATGCACTCTAAGGTAAAAAAAAAAAAAAAAGTGTTCCAGATCTTCTCTTTCTCTATGTACTGAAATTTCACAAACATGTTCCTTGAGGTGGGATATATGAGTAGTTTTCATTCTTTGTGTGTAGATTCAAACATCTACCGAAGGTCCAGCACAGTAGACCGTGGACTTAATGTTCTCTAGTTCTAGGAGTTTAAAAATGTATTTCTCGGATGATTTTATCCTGTCTCTTTTCATTCTTTTTTCAGGAAGTTCTTAAAGATTATTTAAATGTTGGATTACATAGACTGGTACTTTGTTTCCTCTCTCCCTCTTTGTTCTGGCATCTAGAACATATTTTTGGCTTTACCTTCAACATTTTTCTTGACTTTTTAATTCATACTATTCTAATTTTTTCAAATCATCACAGCAGATATCTTAGTTCATACTTTTTTAAAGAATTATTTAATTTAATTTAATTTAATTTATTTATTTTAATTTGACCAGAGAGGAACAGAGGGAGAGAGAGAAAGAGAGGGAAAATGAGAAAGCAAGCTGCCAGGTCTGGAACTTAGACCACAGTCGGCCATGTGGGAGTTCAGCGCCCTTAATAACCATGCTGCCTGTCGGCCTCCCATTCTATTTTTTATTTTCCTGTTGGAAGAATGCTTCTCTTTAATAACTTTTTCTTCTTTTTCTAGAGCCAGGTTCTTACTATTACCCAAGTTATTGTATTCCAAAAGGGATTTTTATCTCATCTTTATTTATAGAATGTCAATGGATAAAGACTGAAATATTAGGAAAAAGCTTTAAAAATGGAAATGGTTATCACTAGGAAAGGCCATCCGTGATCATAACACATGTAGGTCATGGTTATGAGTGTGTTAAAGAGTAATGTTGCTTAGACTGCCCTGAGACTTGACAACCTCTTGCCTCAGTCTCCCGAGTAGCTGAGCATACTGACGTGGACTGCCACATCCAGTTTACAGCTTCTCTTGTTTTGTGGAAGCAATATCTTTTCTTATCTGTTTCTTTTTTGTTGTTATTTTTCAAATTTATTTTTATAATATTGTTCACATTCAATCACTGTGTATCATTACAGCATACCAAATAAATGTTGTCATCATGAATGCACTATATATTGGTTCAGTCAATTATAGTACCATACACATTATCATCAACAGATAATTTTCCTCCTATTTATTTCTTTGCAGAAAATAATGATAGATTTATTGGGATACTCTTCTGCAAAAGCATTTTTTTCTTCAGACGCTTTAAATTCCTTTTAATTTTTTTCCCATTTGGTTTCCACGCTTCATGTTTGAAGCTTTCTTCAAATGTCTGATCATTTCTTACGGTCCAGAATGAGATGTTAAAATGCTAATTGTAACACCTGTGAGTACAGATGAAGCTTGTCTACTTGAGAGTTTCATTGTCCAGTAATCAGGCTTAGGGTAGATATGAAAATTCTCAAATATAAGCACATGTGAGTTCTCTGCCTTGGTCCAGTCCATCTCCTAAGAAAAATGTCTTTAGCAGTCTGTATGAAGGTGAAATCTGTATGCTGATATTCACAGATCTGCCATGGGAAGATAATTAAGGAGTTTGTGTTCTTTGTGTTAAATTTTTATTGATCCTTTTATTTTCAATATAGTGCCTCATGCTTGCCACCATTGACCTCGAGGTGTTGAACTCCAGAGTTTTCTGATTTAAATTGTTTGTAAAATATGCTGGATTTCACTGCTCTTGCAGAGGAATCATTGTCTAATTACTTGGGGCAGGATAAAAGATGTGGTAAGTGGGATAAGCAGTTAGCGTAATGGCTATGTCACTGGACTCCCATGTAGTGGACTGTGGTTCGAGTCCCGGACCCGGTGGCTTAAATTCACGCCAGGCGTGTGTGCATGCGTGCCCAAGATCCCGAGAGGAGAATGAGGGAGAAGGGATTGCGGCGTGGCCATCCCCCCTGGGGAGTGATTTCTCGCCTTCTGTCTCTCTGTCTCTCTGTCTTTCTGGTGAGCGCACACACCCTATAGCAAAAACCTCTTCAAAAAAAAAAATTCTTTTTTAAATGAGTATCTAAATCAGTCCTAATAGAAAAAAATATGTACCACAATGTGGAATTTAAAGTGTTCTAGCCAGATTTATTTTTATTTTTAGGTTTCTTTGCCATAAGGTATATGCACTCCCCAGAGAGAGAAAGTGAAAAATCACCCTCCCAAGGGAGATAACCATGCTGCAATCCCTTCTCCTCCATTCTCCTCTCAGAATTTTGGGTATGCATGCATATGCACCCTGTATGGATTTTAAGCCACCAGGTTGGGACATGAACCTTGGTAGACTACATGGGAGCCCAAGGATGTAACCATTGCACCATCTGTTAGTACCCTAGAATGATTTTCAAGCCACCAGTTCTGGGACCTGAGCTATGCTCAGCCATGCAGGAATCCAGAGCCTTGACCACTATACCACCTGCTGGCCCCACTAGTCAGATTTTATTTAAATTCTTTGAAAAAATAACCAGTGTATTTAATTTAGCTCAATATATTAAAATACTATTTTTTTTTGGGGGGGGAGATTTTCGCTATAGGGCATGTGCACTCGCCAGACAGACAGAGAGAGAGACATAGAGACAGAAAGCGAGAAATCACCCCCAGGGGGGATGGTCACACCACAATCCCTTCTCCTCCATTCTCCTCTCGGGATCTTGGGCATGCATGCACACGCGCCCGGTGTGAATTTTAAGCCACCGGGTCCAGTACGCAAACTGCGGTCGACTATGTGGGAGTCCAGCAACATAGCCATTACGCTAACTGCTGGTTCCCAAAATGCTATTATTTTAATATGTAATCAATTTAAAAATAGTAATGAGCTATTCAACATTCTTTTTTAAAAATACATTTTATAGCTATAGTATATCTCACTGCATCTCTGTTGGACTATCTGTAAACCACTACTTAAGAGCCACATGTGGGGGGGCCAGCAGGTGGCATAGAAGTTAAGGTGCTGGACTCCCACATGACTGACCACAGCTTGAGTTCCAGACCCTGTGGCTTGTTTTCTTGCTTTCTGTCTCTCTCTTTCTCTCTGCCTCTGGTGAGTGCATGTGCCTTATAGTGTTTTTAAAAATAATAATGATAATAAGGAACCAGTAGATATGTTGCTGGACTACCACGTATTCAACTGTGGTTTGAGTCCCAGGCTGAGCAGCTTAAAACACATGCCTGGCATGTGTAAGTATGTGCTCAAAATCCCGAGGAGAATGGAGGAGAAGGGATGGTGGCATGGCCATTCCTCCAGGGGGTGATTTCTCGCTTTCTGACTCTCTGTCTCTCTATGTCTCTGTCTCTCTGGTGAGTACACATGTCCTATAGCAAAAATCCCTCTAACATAATAATAATATTGATAATTAATCAAATTAAATACATAATTCTTTCTTTCTTTTTTTCTTTTTGATAGAAGTTTTTGCCTTAGCACACATGCATTCACTGAAGAGAGGAAGAGAGGAGACAGTGAGAGGAAAAGTGAGAACTCACCCCTCAGGGGTGAGTATCTCACATAGATTTCTTTACTGGAGCTTTCTGTTCTGTTTCCCCATCTTCAAATTCACCATCAGCTTCTTCTTTGTCGTCATCACCGTCTTTGTCATCATCATCATCTTTATCATCTTCGTCAGCAGCAAGTCTTACTTTTCTCTGTGGAATCACCTCCAGGGCAGATCGCTTTCCAGATATACTTTAGAGTTTCGTATCCTCTTCCTCGTCGACTCTACACCTTCCTCCACAGCTACTAAGTGCTGTCCACGAATACGCACAGGCCCCGAACCACACTTCAACCTTAAGACCACAGGCAGTGCTATTTCAAAGCCCCCAAGGGAAACCGTTGCTGTACAGACATTTTCAGTGTTGCCAGCGTTACTTTAACGGACCACCTTCATCATTCATTGCCTCTGTGTCAACGATGTGCAATTCATCCTTTGCACCAGCCCCTAAACTGACCGGTTCTTAAAGACAACTGGTGCTCATTTTCGTCATTATCCACTTCAAAGTGATAATCTTTGTCAGCCGTTAGTTCCCAACAGAAGATCAGTTCTGGGGCCTCAGGGGCTCATGCCCACATCTATGTCTGTGAGGGGCTCGAGTCCACATCCATCAAGTTTTCCATGAGGTGGTGGCGCACACTTAGGTGAGAGCGAAGGCGGTGGAGGTGAATCGCCACGACCACACAGGATGGAATCGCTCCAAGGAAAGCTGATTTATGTATTCCATGAATAAGAGAGAAACAGATACAGCACCTCGGACAGGGTCTTGACACTACGACCCGCACCCCCACGCATGCTCAGTCTGCCTGATCGCAAGCACACACCTGCCCTGCATACTCAGGGAGTATACATCAACCTTGCCATGCGGGTGTGTCCCAGAGAGTCTTGCATTTTAATGCTGCCCAACC
Organism: Tupaia belangeri chinensis; assembly: GCF_000334495.1. Taxonomy (NCBI): domain Eukaryota; kingdom Metazoa; phylum Chordata; class Mammalia; order Scandentia; family Tupaiidae; genus Tupaia; species Tupaia belangeri. The sequence continues at coordinate 7,911,279 of NW_006159617.1, read as the reverse complement.
ATCCAGACCCAAGCTTCTGCATTCTTTACTACTTTGCTCTCATTTTCTTGAGGTCTTAAGAGAGAGTAGAGAAAAAATACGCATTTAATTTGCCAGATCTACTGGAAATCCTATCTTAGATGTTATAATGTTGGTTTTTAAAAAATAATTATTTATTTAATTTTATTTATTCATTCATTTATTTCAATTAGACCAGAGAGAGACAGAGAAAGAGAAAGTGAGAAAGCAAGCCATCAGGTCCGGAACTTGAACCACGGTCAGCCATGTCAGAATGTCCAGGGCCTTAACCACCACACCACCTGCTGGTCCTAATATTGTAATGTTTTTGTCTGTCCTCCTAACAGATTAGGTGCTCCTCAAAAGCAATAATGTTCTTTTATTCTTCTATCTCCAGTGCCAGGACGAAGTGGTTATATAGTAAGTTGGTTGGGGAACCAGCAGGTGGTGTGGCGGTTAAGGCGCTGAACTCCCACATGGGGTTCGAATCCCAGACCTGGTAGCTTGCTTTCTTGTTTTCCCTCTCTCTCTCCATGTGTCTTTCATAGTCAAATTAAAATAAATGAATGAATAAATAAAATTAAGTAAATAACTAAAAAAAGGTTTGTTGGTTGAATGAATAAATGGCCATTTAGTATGTACATGTATGGTACTTCTTTCCTAAAGTATAAGTTTTATGAGAGTAAGAATCTTATAGATATCGTGCACCATAGACTTCCTATTTATGAAGCCAGTGGGTGGCGTGGCTGTTGAGGTATTGTAATCCCACATGGCTGGCCACGGTTCAGGTCTAGGACCTGGCAGCTTGCTTTCTCACTTCCCTTCTCTTTCTTTCTCTGGTGAGTATGAAAATAATAATCATAATAAATAAATTAAATTAAACAATAAGAAAAGATGTTTCTGTACATAATAAAATACTACCCTTTAAAAAGAAAAGAATTCCTGTTGCCTAGAAAAATATACCTGTTAGGACCAGCAGATGGCATGACAGTTATGTCACTGGACTCCCACATGGTCAACCATGGTTTGAGTCCCAGACCCAGTGGCTTCAAAATCGTGCCAGGAGTGTATGCGTGCCTGCCCAAGATCCTGGGAGGAGAATAGAGAAGGGGTTACTGTGTAACCATCCTCGCCGATGGTGATTTCTCACTTTCCTTCTCACTATTTCTCTCTCTCTCTCTGGTGAGAGCACATGTCCTAAGGCAAAAACCAGTTAAAAATAAAATAAAAGAAAAGAAAAGAAAAGAAAAAAATGCCTGTTCATAGCAGGTGCTAAAAAAAATTGGCAAATGGACCAGCAGGTGGTATGGTGGTTAAGGTGCTGGATTCCCACATGGCCGACAACAGTGCAAATCCCGAACCTGGTGACTTGATTTCTCACTCTCACTCTTACTCTTACTCTCTGTCTCTCTCTGGTGAGTACACATGCCCTCTAACAAATTAAAATAATAATATCAATAAAATAATAGCATATAATATGAAATAATAATATATATAATGCATTAATGAAACAAATTAAAATATTATTATAATATAACTATATTATAATATTTTATTTTGGGACTAGCAGATGGTGTAATGGTTATGTTGCTGGACTCCCATGTAATCGACTCTGGTTCGAGTCCTGGACCTAGCGGCTTAAAACTCAAGCTGGGCACATGTCTGTGCGTGCCCAAAATCCCAAGATGAGAATGGAGGAGAAAGGATTGGGGCATGGCTATCTTCCCCAGGGGGTGATTTCTTGTTTTGTATCTCTGTCTCTCTGTCTCTCTGGTGAGCACATGTGCCTTATAGCAAAAATCTCTTCTAATGATAAAAAAGGAATAATTATTTTTTAAAAAAGTTAGGTAGGATTTTGCTGACTTTTTTTTCCATAAGCAGTTGAGAAGCCAGCTATGTAGAGTTTGAAAAAAGTATCTTGGGGCCCAGCCAGTGACAAAGTGGTAACAGAATGCTCCCTGATGCTCAGTCCACATGAGAGGGTCCCAGGTTTCATCCTGAGGTCTCCCTGTACGCTCCCAGTGCACTCGTGCTCATGATCTGGGCTGGCTGAGGGGGTGAAGTGTGGCTTGAAGACCCTGTTGGGGGTGCTTGTCTTTCTCTCTTCTCTTTGTTTCTGTTCATGGAAAAACATAAATAACTAAACTTTTTACAAAAAAGGTCAGTTATCTGGGACCAGCAGTTTAGTGTAACGGCTATGTTGCTGGACTCCCATGTGGTCGACCGTGGTTCGTGTCCCAGACCCAGTGGCTTAGAACTCACGCCGGGCGCGTGTGCATGCGTGCCCAAGATCCCGAGAGGAGAATGGAGGAGAAGGGATTGCGACATGGACATCCCTCCTGGGTGGTGATTTCTTGCTTTCTTGCTCTCTGTCTCTCTCTGTCTGGTGAGTGCACACGCCCTATAGCGAAAACCTCTTCAAAAAAAAAAAAAAAAAAGAATGCTTGTTTTAAATTGAAGGCAAAATTGCGTATCCCACTCCTTTGCTTTTGTTACATTGGTCCAGATTGTGCCTCTGAAGTGCTGCATTATTAAATCTTATCACTTAGGGCTTAAAGTTTACTGACAATTTCTAGTAAACAAGAAAGCTTTATACCTAGAATGCTTTTCTTTAGTCTAGGGAGCCATATTTCTTCTTTAGTTAACAAATCGACTGCGAGGTTGCTTTCCAGGTTCTTTCCTCTTTACATGGCTATTGAATTCTTGTTTCAAAGAAGAAGTTTTAGGTTTTGCAACTTTGCTATGTGGCTTCGAGAAGCTGGAATGGAAAAGATGAGCAAGTTTGGCTTTAGTTGAAGGGGAAGAACCCTGAGTTTATAAATGTCTCAGGTATTTCCAATAAATTGGAGGTCACTACAAAAGATGTTAGGATAATAAATCTAGCCTCTAAGTATACACTCCCTTTACCCAGCTGGGAGCCTCCTGGGATCATTTGTCTGCTGTTCATTATCTTGTCTGCATTATTCAACAGCTCTGTTCTTGCTCAATGGGCTTCAGAGAGCTTTTAACAGCTGCAGCATCCTTCAATTTTTACTTAAGTTCTCTTTCTCTTTGTAACAGCACACACACAGAAAGAAAGAAAGAAAGAAAGAAAGAAAGAAAGAAAGAAAGAAAGAAAGAAAGAAAGAAAGAAAGAAGGGAAGGGAAGGGAAGGGAAGAAGGGAGGAAGGGAGGAAGGGAGGAAGGAAGGGAGGAAGGGAGGAAGGGAGGAAGGGAGGAAACCAAACAGAGAG
>NW_006159617.1:7902446-7907836 GCF_000334495.1 Tupaia belangeri chinensis | reverse complement strand
AAGAGAAGAAAGAAAGAAAGAAAGAAAGAAAGAAAGAAAGAAAGAAAGAAAAGAAAAGAAAAGAGGAAAAGAAGGAAAACCTGTCTTTAATACCTGAGTTACCTGAGTAATTGAACTTAGATAAAAATTTAGCTTGTTTGTTTATTTGCATTAACTATATCAGTGTTATACCGTGGTATTTAGAGGTCCAAAAGACAAAGCTTACATTTAAATACTAAGAATATAAGGTCTTTTTTGTTTGTTTTTTGTTTGTTTGTTTGTTTTTTAGAGTGATTTCTGCTGTAGGGTGTGTGTGTGTTCACCAGAGACCAGAGAGAGACAGAGAGACAGAAAGCAAGAAATCATCCCCCCCCAGGAGGGATGGCCACACCACAATCCCTTCTCTTCCATTTTCCTCTCAGGATTTTTGGCACGCATGCACTCGTACCTAGTGTGAGTTTTAAGCTGCCGGAACCGAACTTGAACCATAGTCAACTATGTGGGAGTCCAGTAATGTAACCATTACACCATCTGCTGGTCCCAGAATATATGGATTTTTTAAAATGCTATAAATCATCTAAAGGACATAATAAACAAAGGCAAGAAAACATTTAATTTCTTAGAAATACTATGTCGAAGTTCTCTTCTAGGAAAAAATTCCTTTTGTACATAGCAAATCAAAAAAGTCTTTAAAAAAAATCACTCTAAAAAATCTACTATATGATTGAAAGAGAGACTGGTCTTTGTAGAAAGTGAGGAGCCAGTTTATTAGCTTACTCAGATAAAAAGCTTTACATTTGATTTGTTTCACTCAGGGCATACTTAGCTGGTCCCTGAAGTAAGTTGTCTTCTAGAAACGATGACATCATTCATAATTCGGATCCAACTGTATAGGACTCTCCTGAATCTAATTCACCTACAGTTATTGTGGTAAAATAAAATATGGTATTGTATTTACCCACCAGGTGGTGCATAAAGTAAAATAGTTTTTTCAGTGACTAGAAACAGGGTGTCTCCTAAAAATATAAGTACCCTATGACAAGAACTACTAAAAATGACTTGAGGGAGTGGCAGAGCAAGCACTGACCTCACAACAAAACCAATGGAAGCACTTTGGGGACTTAATCAAATACTGAAGATTTCACCCAAGTTCTGAGATTCAAAACACTAATGAAAATTTTCTAATCAACTATGGAGACCTACTTCCATTTTTCGCATTTTTTTAGAGAGATTTTTGCTATAGGGCATGTGTGCTCTCCAGAGAGACAGAGAGAGACAGAGACAGAAAAAGAAAAATCACCCCCGGGGGGTTGGCCACACTGTAGTCCCCTTTCTCCTAGTCTTTTCTAGAGATTTTGGGCACACATGCGCATGCACCTGGTGTGAGTTTCAAGTCTCCAGGTCTGGGACTCAAACTGCAGTTGGCCATATGGGAGTCCAGTGATGTAACTATTACACTATCTACTGGTCTGATCAACATTTTAAGGTAAAGAATATTAGAAAGCTGAGGGAAAATGGAAAGCCTATAAATGAAACAGCGTTTAAAAATATTGGGTCACCGGAAAAGTCACGATGCATTTTTGCATAGAAAAACAGAAAAATACATCATAGCTTTTCTGTCAACCTAATAGGTTAGCTGTACCTGCAGGTGGCATGGTGGTTAAGGCACTGGACTTCTACATAGCCCACTGCAGTTTGAGTCCCGGACCTGGGGGCTTGTTTTCTCACTCCCCTGCCCCGCTGATGAGCACACAAGCCCTATAGTAAATTTTAAATAATAATAATAAATAAAATTAAATAAACAATTCTTTTAAAAATAGATCTAAAAATAAATAAATAATACTAAAAATAGATCTAGCTTGCAGTGTGGCCATCCCACCTGGGAAGGATGATTTCTCACTTTCACTCTCTCTGTCTCTCTCTAGCGAGTGCACATGCCTTATGGCAAAAACTTAAAAAAAAAAGATAAAAATAGATCTAGCTTATGTTATACATAGGAATTATCTAGTTATCCAATGATAATGTAATTTGTAATAAAATACTACAAGAGCCATCCATTCTTCCATGAAGGCTATACTTCAGACTAAAATGCGTTTGGGATAGGAGTGGGGAGGAAGGAATGCTTTGGACAAAATTAAGTCATTTAAATTTGCCCATGTGGTCTTGAGTTCCTCTGATCTGTAGCAGGAGAATAAGGTCTGCAGAGGTTACAGTCCATGTCCGGAATGGAATGTCTTGATCTGCGTATAATCACAAGAGACTGCAATTTCCGAGCATTAGATCATCGTACTAAAAACCAAGGGAGCTTTTCACCACCACCATTTGATCAGATTAAGATCCTTAGTTTTGTACAAAACACAGCTCGTTAGCCACCCGAAGTCTGAAAGCATCTCTAAAGTGTCATAGAAATGCTAAGTAGTTCCAGGCACCTGGACAATGCCTGACATCCAAGGAAAAACCAAAGACCTCCTCAATTATCAGGATATTTGTTACTGAGAAAAATCTAGATAATTAACTGAATCTGTGATTGGAAATATGTAAATAAATGCCGAAACTTTCATCCAAATCCCTGATACAGCTCTGTCGGGACCTCCCAAGGCACATTAAACGCTCTCCAAGCAAACACAACCTTTGTCATTTATTTTCTAAGATGTAAGAAAACCAGGACAAGACTGTAAAAGCTACAGATCACCTCTCAAAAGTACTTTGGAATCATCAAGCAAACCAAATCTGAAGATGCTTCCCTAGACTAGTAAAATTTAGTTTGTAAAAGTGGCATTTGCTCCTGAATATCAGGTCCAACTTTGCTTTATATAGTGACCTCCTTTCTTAGAAAAAATAGAGTCAATCTTGTAATTCAGTGAATCTGATCTCATCATTACTATTCCTTGGTATGCAACCAACACAAAATAAAAGGTTTAAGGGGGGACACATTTAAAGTAGCCCTAGTCTCACAAAATAGGTACTCAGACTGGCTAGTGAAAGTAATTTCAATGTTCTGTTTTAGTTTTGTTACTGCTAACGCCTCACATTTCTACTCTCAGGGGAACGATACTTACTCAATATATGGATTTTTTTGGCTGATTTTTATGTTGTCTGCTAACCAAGACAATTCGTGTAAGGATAAAGAAGAACCCAGACTGTCATTTATACTCAAAATATGTCATTTATACTCAAAATCTCAAACGACTTCCAGTGTAAAAGAAGCTACGCTGGGCCAGCTGATGGTGTGGTGGTCAAGGCGACTGGATCCCACAGGACTGGCTGCATGCTTCAAGTCCTGGAAAAAGCGGTGTGAAAAACACACTAGGCGTGTGTGTGTGCTTGCCAAAAAGGAAACTGAAGAAGGGATTGCGGCATGGCCATCTCCAGTAGACATTTTCTCACTTCCCTTCTCTCTCTCTCTCTCTCTTTCTCGCTCACTCTCTCTGGTGAGAACACATGTCCTGTCATTTAAAAAAAAGAGCCATGTTGGACCAGCAGTTAGCGTAATGGCTATGTTGCTGGACTCCCATGTAATCGACCGTGGTTCGCGTCCCAGACCCAGTGGCTTAAAATTCACGCTGGGTGGGTGGGCATGCATGCCCAAGATCCCGAGAGGAGAATGGAGGAGAAGGGATTGCAGCATGACCATCCCCCCTGGGGGGTAATTTCTCGCTTTCTGTCTCTCTGTCTTTCTGGCAAGCGCACACACCCTATAGTGAAAAAATCTTTTCATAAAAAGAGAGCCGTGTTAATTGACTATGAATAATAAGGGAGAGAAGAGGATAGTATGTTGACACATCATTTAAGTATAAACAAACTATATCATGTCAAACTAAATGTTTAGTTTTTCAGGTTTACATATTACTGGCCAATCTTCACTGTTCACTCTCTTTAAGAAGATACCCTGATGGAGCCAGCAAGTAATGTGGTAGTTGAGGCGCTGGACTGCCACGTGCCAACCATGTTTCAAGTCCCAGACCTGGTGGCTTGCTTTCTCGCTTTCCCTCTCTCTCTGGTCAAACATGAAAATAAATGAATAATTGTTTAAATGACTAATTTTTCTTTTTTTTGTGGAAGTTGTTTGTTTTTGCTTTTTTTTTTTTTTTTTTTTTTTTTTTTTTTTTTTTTGCTATAGGGTGCGTGAGCTTGCCAGAAAGAGAGGGACAGAGAGACAGAAAGTGAGAAATCACCCCCCAAGGGGGATGGTCATGCTGCAATCCCTTCTCCTCCATTCTCCTCTTGGGATCTTGGGCACACACACACATGCGCCCGGCGTGAGTTTAAGTCACCGGGTCTGGGACTTGAACCATAGTCAGCTACATGAGAGTTCAATGACATAGCCATTACGATATCTGCTGGTCCCATAAGTGAATAATTCTTTAAAAGAAAGAAGATTCCCTGGCTTCAGAGTACAATAGTGCCTCCTTATCTGCAGTTTTGTTTTCCTTGATTTCAGTTGCCCACAGCACTGTGGCTCAAACATAGTAAATAGAACATTCCAGAAATAAACAATCCAGAGGCCAGCCCTAGAGCAGAGGGTAAGTGCTTTGCAGAGGGAACTGGCCCCCATGTGGCCAACCACCATTCGAATCCTAGTCCCAGAAGCAACATGCTGACTGTGCTCAGGATCCTGACTGGATGGAGAAATATGGGTTAGGCCAGCAGGAGGTGTGGGGGTTAAGGCACTGGGTCCCACGAGGCTGACTGTGCAGTTTGGGTCCCGGACTCAGTGGCTTGAGAAACACACCAGGGGTGAAGTTTCCTGTGTTTTCACAGAGGAGAGTCCTGTTACCAGGAGACCAGAACGTGAAGGGAGAGGAACAGTTTCTATCCACTTTGACCTGCGAGAGAAAGAGACAAGGAAAGTGAGAAAGCAAGTCACCAGTTCCAGGACTCAAACCATAGTGAGCCATGCAGGAGTCCAGTGTCTCAACAACCACAACAACCTACCAGCCCCTACCTCACACCTTTTAAGATAGCTATTCTTGAGGAGAGGCAAAGGGAACAGGCTTTCTTGAAGACACAGCCTCATGGATTCTGCAAAATAGCCATTTTGGAAAAACAGAAATCATAGTAAAAAGAACTGACTTTTCCCCTTCCAACCTTGGAGAATCGAAAGGAAGAAGCTTTGTTTAAGACCCAGCCTCATGGATTCTGCAAAATAGCCATTTTGGAAAAACAGAAATCAGGACTTCCCACTGATAATCCAGCCTCCAGCACCCAAAACTTGCATGATTGAACTTCCAAGTTTGGGAAGAAACTGACCATCAACCCTATGGCTAGAAATCACTGCAGGGCCATAAGAAATATGGGAAAGCAGGAAAATACCTCTTCTCCAAGGGAAAAGGATAACTCGTCTTCATCCACACACAGTTCAAGGGAATTCATGGAAATGTCTGATAAAGAATTCAGAACATTCATAATGG
>NW_006159617.1:7880985-7901404 GCF_000334495.1 Tupaia belangeri chinensis | reverse complement strand
TTGGGGTAAAAAACATATATACATATACATATGTATGAAAGTAGAAATGAAATATTATTGATGATAACATGCATGATTAAGCCACTATGCAGTTTATTCTAGATGGGAAACCACATTTAGTATGTTGTGATGATGCTCAGGGAATGAAGGTTAAGTAATTAAAAAAAAAAGTTGCAGGAAAAAAAAAACCAGTAAAACGGTTCATATTGAAATAAAAGAAATGCATATATGATGACTGCAGTAAGCTATATAGCCCCAGCTGGGTACTACTTTATAATATGTTATAATATGTTCATTCTACTCACTGAGGTTTATGCATAAAGTCAGACTTGGGTTCATGTATAGGTATACATCAGCTGTGCTAGCTATTGGATATATTTAGACTAATTAAGTTCATTAGCAAATCAATTAAATAGGGGGAGGAAGGCATAGAAAGCAACCACGGATACCAGAGACAATGTGAGAGGAGGGTGGGACATGGCAGAGGGTGAGGGATAGGGAATCAAGGATGACAAAACGAAAAACAAAGTATATAAGACATAAGAATTGGAAAATTATTCGCTGATAACATGTATGTTGATGTGCTTGATTGAGCCAATACACAGTGTATTTTGGATGGAAAATTCACTTGTATGCTGTAATGATGTATAATGAATTAATGTAAAAAATAAATAAATTTAAAGACGGATAAAAAAAAAGAAAGAAACGCACCGGGCATGTGTGTGTGCATGCACAAAGAATCCTGAGAGGAGAATGGAAAAAGGATTACAGCATGACCATCTGCAGGGGAGTCATCTCTCACTTTCCCTGGCATTCTCTTTCTCTGTTCCCAGTGAGCGCATGTGCCCTGTAGAAAAACTTAAAAAAAAATCCGTAACTTTTTAAATCGCACTCTTTTTTGAGTAGCATGATGTTTTTCTCTGTCCCTTCTTCATCACAAAAAGAAGAGTGAGTACAGTACCATAAGAAAGACTATATTCACATACCTTTTATTATATTTTAAATAATTATTCTATTTTATTAATAGTTAATCTCTTATATGTTGGTTTGTAAATTATATTTTACCATAGATATGTATGTGTAGAAAAAATAAGATTCATAGGATTTAGTACTATCTGCAGCGTCAGACATCTACTGGGCCTCTTGAAATGTATCCTCTGTCAAAGAGGGGGTACTACTGCAGATGGAAACGTTTTATGTTATAGTTATGGTCAGAGCTCCACTCTGACTTCTGGACCAGAACAAGATAACCAGAAGGATTTGGGGGAGACTGTTCATGGCTGGCACGTGGACTCGCCAGAGAGAACCAGTGAGGCAGGGGTCAGGGAGAGAGGAGCGTAGCAAAGTCATGCTGCGATCTCTTCTCTTCCATTTCTCCATCCGAGGTGTTTCTCACTTTCCCTCTCACTCTCTCTGTCGCCCTCTCTCTCTCTCCCCAGTGAGTTCACATGCCCCATGGCAAAAATCTCTAAAAAAAAAAAAAATTAAAAAGTAATTATTTATTTAATTCTATTTATCATCATTATTTTTTTAAAAATTTATTATAGGGAATATGCACTCAACAGAGAGAGATAGAGAAAGAGAGGGAAAGTGAGAAAACAAACCATCAGGTCCAGGACTTGAACAGTGATCAGCCAGCACCTTAACCATCACATGACCTGCTGGCCCTGTCGATAATTTTTATTAAGTTTATTTGTTCATTTACAAGAAAGAGAGAAAGACTGATTTTTGATGAGGTCTCATTATGTCAGGATCCTCCTGTCAGCCCCCCAGGTAGCTAATACCACATGCGCACCCCACTGCTCCCAGCCTCTCCACGCTGAGCCGGGAACTGAACTCGGGCCTCCCATATGGCCTCAGCCTCTGAGCAGCAGTCTTGCAGCAGCATGCATAGCCACAGCTGAATTTCCCATTTTTCTTTTTCCTTTCCTTTCTTTTTCTTTTCTTTTTAGAGAGGGTCTCGTTGTGTCCTGATCCTCCTGCCTCAGCCTCCCAGCTGGGACTAAAGGCACACATGGCTACGCTCAGCTCTTTTTAATTTATTTTCTTAAAATAATTATTCAATTTAATTTATTATTATTCAATTTGACCAGAGAGAGGCAGAGAGAAAGGGAGAGTAAGAAAACAAGCGACCAGATTCAGGACTTGAGCCATGGTTGACCATGTGCGAGTTCAGTGCCTCAACCACACCACCTGCCAGTCCCCACTCAGCTCTTTTTTAAACGGGGTCTTGAGCTATGTTGTCCAAGCCAGGCTTGATCCTTCTGCCTCAGCCTCCTCGAGTCACTGGGATTATGGGCACACACCACTGTGCCAGGTTCCAATCATTTTGTTGTTTGTTGCCAAAGATCATGTGTACTTGCCAGAGAGAGAGAGAGAGAGAGAGAGAGGACCCCTTCCCCTCAAAAGGGCATGGTCACACCACAATCCCTTCTCCTCTATTTTTCCATTTTGTGGGGATTTGAGGCATGTGTGCTTATGCTCCCAGAGTGTTTTTTCAATCCACCAGCTTGGGATTTGAACCGCAGTCGGCCATGTGCGATCTAACCTCTTTAACCATTGCACTACAGGGTAGGTTGGCCTCAATCACTTTAAAAATATGAGATTGCTAGAATAATGCAAAGACCAGTGCTTTTTCTCCCACATTTCTTGTCCTTTTCATTTTTCTCTTCTCTTTCCTTCTACCCCTTTATAAATTTTATGAAATCAATCTCTATAATAGTTGGAAAATTCCACAACCCTTAGAAATGAATCCAACATGCTAGTTTGCTGTCAGGCAGTGCCAAGAGTCCTGTAATAGATATACTTTCCTAAACACGGCTGGCAAACTTGGCCACTGAAGCAGCTGTAAAAATGGAAATGCAATCACAGAAGGAGTTATCAGCCTTATGAATTGAGGCGTCTTGACACTACTTGACATTCATTCTCAATTACCCAGTTCAGGCTCCTTGCCTTCATTGAGCAGCACTACAGAGAGCCTCACGTAAATGAGTGGATTCTGGGCAGCCATGATAGTGTCAGGAGCTTGTTTCACTTCTTCAAAGGACCTGGGTCAGCCAACAAGCACGAAGCATTAAATTATGTCTGACAGCAGCCGCAGGCTATTAGAATGTAACCCACCTCTCTTTCAGATGTTTATCTTTCAAGAAACCACTCATATCTTTATTGCAGTCATAAAGTCTGTTGTAATGATAAAAATAAAAAAGACATTTAACCTGTGCCTACACATGGAGCAGAGCAATTGATGGTCTTCTCGCTCTTGCTTCACTTCTGAGTTATAAGGTAGGACTTGTGGGAAGTTCAAAATGGAGAAGGGTGACTAGGGAATTAACAGGCTAGGAGTCGAGGCTGTATCAGATAACTCACCTTCCCAAGAACATGGATGGAAATGAATAAGGGGACCAGAGTTTTGTCCAGACACGTATGTTTCTGTTGCAGTGTTTATAGTAAGTTCAGGAATGATAAGGAACAGAAATATCTATGGCTTCTTCGGAATTTGACATTTCATAAAATTGAACACTGTCAGAACCCAAAGGGTTCATGTATTTATCGAGTGTCTAATATGTTCCACTGCTCAACAGATCTGTACTGCATACCAATTGTGTTCAATGCTATCAAGGAAAAGAACAAAGTTCTTTGAAAGAGTCCAGCAGGAAGGATTTGCATTAGACTTGGGGGTGAGTGAGTGTCAGAGAAGGTTTCTCTGAGCAACTGGCATTTAAACTGAGGTGCAAAGGAAGAGAAAATATTAGGAAAATGTTCTATGACTGATAGCCAAGGATGAGAAGGCTTGTAGTCCTTTCAAGTGCATGAGTAGGCCACTAAGGTTTAGAAATATTATCCATAAATTTTGATCTTATCAGCATGAAAACCAAGACGATTCTACTTGCCAGGCAGATGTACTGATTGAAATGAAGGTGGCTGTTGGCAGGATAGAAATGTGTAATGCGCTCTCATGTTTAATGTGTAATTGTGCCTTAGTTTACTAAATCATATGGTTAATGTAGAAATTAAAGTTCTAGAAAGTGCCTGCAATTTGGACCAGCAAATAACATAATGGTTACACTGCTGAACTCCCACGTGGTCGACCGCGGTTCGAGTCCCAGACCTGGTAGCTTAAAACTCATGCTGGGCTCGTGTGCATGTGTGTCCAAAATCCTGAGAGGAGAAGGGATTGCAGTGTGGCCATCCCTCCTGGTGAGTGATTTCTCGCTTTCTGTCTCTCCATCTTTCCAGCATGCACTGTATAGCAAAAATCTCTCTTAAAAAAGTCCCTGCAATGAAATCAACTCAGTGCACTCCATATCTGCACTTTCTCAGCTTTTCGGTATTATCTTATTGCTAACAAGAGATTATAAGGTGTGGGATGGAAATGTGCTTCCTCTGTGCCTGCATTCCATGGCTGAGGTACTTTGGTCTTAGAAACCGTTTGCACAGGAAGATCCTCAAGAGACCGAAGAGGCAGTAAGGAAAAGGCCAACAATTCAATAGAAAAAAAATGGACAAAGGACTGAAACAGACAACTCACAAAAAATACAGCCTTAAACATAAAAAGATATTAAACCCTCCCTCTCTTGGTTAAAGAAATACAAGTTAAAAGCATAGTAAGATACTATATTCAACTACTTTAACAGAGGTTAAAGCATTTGAAAATGCAGCATCATGACAGGGCTGTGGTGGGCTTTCACATACGCTGTTGGTGGGACTGTGAACCGGTACTGCCTACATGGGGAACAGTCAGTCGTGCCTGTCCAGTGAAAAGTCACACACAGCTCGACTGAGCAGCCTCCATCCTAACAATGTACCCTACTAGTCTCTTGTTGCTTGTTTTAAAAAAAATAATTATATTTATATATATAAAATTATAGGGAACCAGCAGTTAGCATAATGGCTATGTCGCTGGGCTCCCACGTAGTCGACCCTGGTTCCCGTCCCGGACCCTGTGGCTTAAAACTCACACTGGGCGCATGTGCATGCATGCCCAAGATTCAGAGAGGAGAATGGAGGAGAAGGGATTGCAGCGTGACCACCCCCCCTGGGGAGTGATTTCTCGCTTTCTGTCTCTATGTCTCTCTCTGTCTATCTGGCGAGTGCACGCGCCCTGTAGCAAAAAACTCTCAAAAAAAAATTATAGTAGCATTATTTATAAAAGGGAGAAAAGGTAGAAGCAACTAATTTTTTAATAATTGAGTTCTTCATAAAATATAGACTATCCAGACAACAAAATATAATTCAGCTATCAAAAGATTAGGGCCAGCCCATGGCATAGCAGTTTCATTGCTGGACTCCCACGTGGCCAACTGCGTTTCAAGGCCCAGACCCAGTGGCTTGAAACTCAAACTGGGTGCATGTGCATGTGTGCCCAAGATCCTGGGAAGACAATGGAGAAGAAGGGATTGTGGTATGGCCATCCTCCTGGGGAGGGGGGTGATTTCTCACTTCCCCTCTCACAATCTCTGTCTCTCTCTCCAGTGAATGCATGTACCCTAAGGCAAAAAATCTTCAAAAAAAAAAAGATAAGAAACAATAAAAGATTGAGGTAGATATATTCCTGTTTGTTAATATGAAAAGACATAAAGATCTAGTGAATGAAAACAATAAAATTAAAAAGACAGTGTCCCTACGAAGATCCATTAGTATTTCTCTAACAGAAATACACATACACACATGTATGTTGTCCTGAATTGTGACCCCCAGAATCCCTATGTTGAAGCGACAAATAAAATCTATTTGGAGATAGGTCCTTTAAATGGGTGATGAAGTTAAAACGAGGCTGTCATCCAGCGATCATGAGGCTACCCAGTCCAACTGGAGCCCTCACAAGTGAAGATTAGGACCTCCAGGGAGACAGAGAGACCAGGGCTGCATGTGTGTAGGGGAAAGGCCGGCTGAGGACACAGCGAGAAGGCCATCTTCAAGCCAGGGAAAAAGAATTCAGGAGAAGCACACCTGACAGATCTTCACCTTAGATTTCAAGCCTCCAAAACTGTGAGAAAGATGTGTGTGTGTGCACGTGTAAAATGAGTTGGTATTTTTTTGTTCTATTTTGGACAGAGGGCTCATGCACTCGCCAAAGAGAGACAGAAATAGAATGAAAAGAAAACGTACCTCCCATCGGAGTGGTCACCACAATCCCTTCTCCTTCATCTCTCCCTCTTGAAGGGATTTGGGACACATAAGGGCACACGCTGGAGTGTTTCTGAGGCCTCTGGGTCTGGGACTTGAACCACACAGTCAACCAAGTGGGATCCAGTTGCCTTCACCACTAGGCCATGGAGCCAGTTGGTAGTTTTTGTTTTCTTATTTTATTTATGTCCTTCGTAGGAGAGAGAAAGCCTTAACAGGGCCTTGACTCACGGTGTTCCTCCCCATCTTTCCAGCCAGCCAGGATTATGGGTGACTCCACAAGTGTGTGTTCTGATGTTCAGGTCCCTGTAATTCCAAAACCCCAGGCCCTCCCACAGACCTCCAGGATCACATTGCCACTGTGACTGGGCCCAAGTTTGTGCTTTAAAAATAAATAAATAAAACATTTATTTATTTATCTGACCTGTGAGCAACAGAGATTTATTTATTTGTTTGTTTTTTAATTTGACCAGAGAGCAACAGAGACAGAGAGAGGAAAAGGGAGAAAGCAAGCCACCAGGTCCTGACTTGAACTGCAGTTGGTCATGTGGGTGTCCGGTGTCTTCACCACCACACCACCTGCCGGCTCGAGTTTGTACTTTTCAATGAAAACAGGACCTATATGTCTACTTGTGTAAGATAAGTGGTATAATAGGATATCTGTAATGTGATTTTGTTTCAATGTTAGAAAAGCAAATTCTTAAAAGAAGAGTCCCTCGAGGATATAAAACATGTATTTGCCCTAAGTAATAAATGAGGCTTGTAATTGACACACATAGTTCTTAAGTTGTAGATTTTAAGGATAATATTGTTCTTCAGTGACAATATGCTTAGGGCAAGATTTTATTTAACTACTTGGGATTAATAAACATTGCCTAGGTCCTCAGTTTCTACAGGGCATTTAAAATTGTCTCTACTACCTCAGCTATTACTTCTGTCTCCATTGTTTCTTTGTTTTTAGTGGCAGAGAGTGCATGTGCACACCAGGAGGAAAGAAAAAGAGAGTAAGAGTGAGCGAGAGCAAGGAAGAGAAAGAGAAAGCATTCCCCAGCAGGGCCTGGTCATACCACAATCCTTTTTTCTCCATTTCTTCATCCCGTTAGGATCCTGGGAACTCAGGAGATTTTGTATCATGGTTGGCCACAGGGAATCTAGCTTCCTCTGCACAGCACTTTACTACTCCACTACAGAGTCAGCCCCCCATTAACTGCTCCTAGAAATATGTACACTTGACCCTTGAACAACACGATTTGAACTGCACGAGTCCTCTTCTACACAGATGTTTTTCAATAACCATACTGGGAAATACGGTATTATATTGCAAATGTATTTTCCTATTTCTTATGATTTTCCTAACAACATTTTCTTTTTTTAAGCTTACTTTTTTGTGAGAATACAATATATAATATGTATAGCATTCCAAATATGTGTTAGCAACTGGTTATGTTCTCAGTTAAGACTTCCACTCCATCATACCCTATTAGTAGTTACATTTTGGGAGAGTCAGAAGTTATACACAGACCTCGCCACAGCGGTACGCACTTGGTGCAGTTCAACAGGCGGAAGCCATGTGGGAGGCTTGGGTTTGATTCCTAGCCGACGTAAAAAAAACTTAAGTTCAGTTGTGTGTGCCTGTAGTCCAGCTACCCAGGAGGCTAAGATAGGAAGATGGCAACATAGTAATAGCCTGTCAAAAACAACACACCCTGTATGCAACACAAAGGTATATACAGATTTTCAACTGCACAGGGGTTGGCCTCACAAACCTTATTTAACAACAAGGGTCAACCATATATCATTTTATCATTCCAACCACAGATAACTACCAGGTTGTGCTTTATTTTGTTTTGTATTTTGTCTTTTAGGTTTTTGCCTTTGGGATGTGTGCGCTAGCCAGAGAGAGGCAGAGAGAGGGGAAACGAGAAATCATCCCCTGGGGGGGTGGCCATGCTGCAATCCCTTCTCTTCTATTCTTCTCTTGGGATTTTGAGCATACACACGTGCCTGGTGTGATTTTCAGTCTGCTGGGTCCAGAACTCTAACCGCAGTCTGCCATGCGGAAGTTCAGCAGTTTAACCACCATAGCGCCTGATGGCGCCAAGTTGTGCTTTTTAAATGTTGACATCATCAATGGCCTATGTAATGAGGAAGAATTGTCCGAGTTTCTGAACATAATTGGAGTAAACTTTCCCAAATTCAGCTCAAAATTTTTATTTTGAGTTAATAACATAAATTAGTTGACTGAGTGGACAACATAAATTTTGAAGCATTTGCAAAGTAAGTGAAACATTTTGAAGTTTGTTTGTTTGCTTTTTAAAAGAGATTTTTGTTATCGAGCACATGCACTTGCTGGAGAGACAAAGAAAGACAAAAAGTGAGAAATCATTCCCCAGTGGGGATGGCCACACCACAATCTCTTCTCCATTCTCCTCTCGGGAGTTGGGGCACACAAGCTCATACGCCTGGTATGAGTTCAAGCCGCTGGGCTTGGTACTTGAACCATGGTCAGCCACGTGGGAGCCCAGCAATGTAACCATTATGCCATCTGCTGGTCCCCAGACATTTAAAAGTTTCAGAAGTATAAAACTGCTTTATCCATGTATAAGAAGAGAGACTGTACAGCTGACATGCCAATGAAGCATCATAGTAAGGCCCAGTCACAGGGAAGCCGTGGTAGCACGCTGCTTCATGATGCTGGAAGTTATATAGGATACGAGGGTTCAGTTCCCGGGTTGACTTATACACATCAGGCACATGCTTCCCACTGATCCTGACTGGCTGAGAAGGCTGGACAAGGGTCACAACATGAGACTTCTCTGAGAGTGCTTGTCTTTTTTTGTTTTAAGTGCCAAAGGGCACATGCCAAAGAGAAAGAGAAAGAAAACACCCCCAACAGGGCCTAGTCATGCCACAATCTCTTTTTCCCTCCATTTCTCCATTCCATCAACATCCTGGGCACGTGTGTCCACTTATTGCCACTGGGGCTGAGATTCCAAACTGTGGTCAGCCACGTGGGACCCACCTCCCTATGCTTAGTGCTTGAACACCATGCTATGGGGCCAGCCCAGAGGATGCTTGTCTTTCTCTTGACATAAATAAACTGGGGGCTGGCAGGTGGCATGGTGGTTAAGGCACTGGACTCCCACATGGCTGAATGCTGTTCAAGTCCCAGACTGGCAGGTTGCTTTCTCTCCCTCTCTCTCTGTCTCTCTCTGGTCAAATTGAAAAAGAACAAGAAATAAAATTAAATAAATAATTCTTAAGAAAGAAAGAAGAAAGAAAGAAAGGAAGGAAGGAAGGAAGGAAGGAAGGAAGGAAGGCAGGCAGGCAAACAAACTGGGGGAAGAAAGTCGTAGATGAGGTCAAATGGATTAGGAGACCAGCCAAAGCTCCACTATGTAGGCAGAGAACACTAAAGACTAAAGCAAGAAAATGAATTGGAGGGCCTACCTGTAGCATAGTGGCTAAGGAGGCTGGTTCTTACTTGGCCGACTGCATAGTTGCGTCCTGGACTCAGCAGCTTGAAGAAACACACCTGGCACATGTGCGTGCGTGCCCAAAATCCCAAAAGGAGGTCCAGATGGAGAAGGGATTGCTACGTGACCATCTTTTATGGGGGCTGCTTTCTTATTTTTCCCCTCTCTCTCTCTGGTAAGTGCACCCTCTAGAAAACATGTACCCTCTAGAAAAACATTTTTAAATAATTATTAATTTAATTTTATTTATTATTATTATTATGTTTTTATTTGCTATAAGGTACATGCACTCACCAGAGAGAAAGAGAGAGCGTGAGGTAAAGTGAGAAAGCAAGCTTCCAGGTTCAAGACTTGAACTGTGGTTGAGTGGAAGTCCAGAGCCCCAACCATCACACCACCTGCTGCCTATGCCCCCAGCAAATTAAAAAGAAAAAAAAAAAAGAAGAAGAAGGAGAGGAATCGGAAATGACACAAACATAGCAAAACTTCATTGGATTAATAAATTCTCCACACTGTTTGTATTTCAAATGTCCAGCAAATTGCAATCAACCCTGGAACCATTTAACACAGGAAATAAGTACCTTAACTCTGAGGTCTGTGTCTAAAATGGCACATACTTTTCTTTACTAAGCACAGATTTGTTTTCATAAGAAGAAAATTTCCTATACATTTGACGTTTTCGATCCTCATCTATAACTGAGAGTTTGGACTAAATTAGTGTATATCATCTGAAATCTGCAATATTTAGTCAAAGTTCAGTCACAGGGTTACTTAAGTGACATAACCAAGAACTAGATTGCCAGTTGTGGAGGCCAGCAGGTGGTGTGGAAATTAAGGCACTGGACTCCCACACGGCCAGCCACGGTTCAAGTCTTGGACCTGGCGGCTTACTTCCTCAGATTCTCTCTCTTTCTTTCTCTCTGTCTCTCTGGTGAGCACATGTGCACTGTAGCAAATTAAAAAGAAATAATAATAAATAAAATTATATTAATAATTCCCTTAAAAATGATTGCCAATTGTGTCTACAACATATAAATAAATAAATAAAATATGTCAATATCTCGTTAATTACCATTAATAGCTCCTGGGTTCTTTTGTGCTCTAAAATTTAGTGTTTTTCCAAATTTATTATCTCACTCTTTCAATAGTTTATTTTATAGATATGGAATATAGGCCTCAAAGGGGAGTTGGCCAAGTTGGAACTAGGATCTATACCTCCTTTTTGTAAGCCAAATGTGTTTTTCTGTCTTTCTTTCTTTTTTTTTTTTTTTTTTGAGAGTTTATTTTGCTATAGGGCGCATGCACTTGCCAGAAAGACAGAGAGAGACAGAGAGACAGAAAGTGAGAAATCACCCCCTCAGGAGGGATGGCCACACTGCAATCCCTTCTCCTTTGTTCTCCTCTCTGGATCTTGGGCACACATGCACACGCGCCTGGTGTAAGTTTAAGCCACCGAGTCCTGGACTTGAACCGTGGTCGACTACATGGGAGTCCAGCGACATAGCCATTATGCTAACTGCTGGTCCCCAAACGTGTTTTTCATCCAAGTATATTAGTGTCCTAAATCAGGGCTCCATCAGGCCAACTTCCGGAAGTGGACACTTAGCCTCTGCGTTGGAGTGTGACCGTGTTTGCTGGGCTTGCAGTAGTGTCTGTTCTGAATGACTGACTTTTTAATCATTTGAATATCTTCCTTGCTTCTATCCAAACCTGTTCAAGACCAAGTTTGTTAAAAGGCTATAGGAAATAAATCCATTTTGAAGATTAATTGCATATATATAAACATAAGTCAAGTGAATTTCTGATTGTATTTCATGAGAGACATAATCATAAAATAATGTTGACATTGCATACATGTTGAATATATGCTGGACATTAGCCATTGTTTGAACTTACTCTGTAGGAATTTTTTATTGAAAAGACATTACAATAGATGAATAAAACTTAATCCCCCAAATAAATGGTAGCTATTTTCATTGAATTCTAGTGTAGGCCTCCAATTGTGTTTTAATGTTATAGCTATTCATGTCACATGGTTATATTTTTCTTTGTACACACTTTTTTCCAATCAGACTTCAATGGCTGTACTGTATGCTAATGGATATAGTTTTGATTTTTAACTTTAACATCACTTTAAGATTAAATATAAGAATAATAATGCTTTTGGCAAATCTCACATATTTGACGTTATATGATATTAGCCACTGAAAATACATACATTTTTACTAAGTTAGTTAATGTTTTAATGATATAGGCCCCTGAAAACATTATAATACTAAGGTATGAACTTCATTGAACCTGGGAAATGTGAAAACATACCTCAAAGGCACAAATTCCTTTCAAATAAATACCAAATGATTTTGATTTGTTTAACATAAAATTTATATTAATATGTTACATGCTTTTTTAGGGGATATATCTACACGTTATTTCTGTAGGCTATAAGGAAAAGAAACCAACTTTGGTAAAACTAGAATGTAATGAATTTGGAATAAAAAGAATGAAGGCCTATTCATGGTTATTGTGTTATATAAGCTATAATACTTACATGTCTAAAAATATGATTTGGTTGCCCATACTATCCTGTTTCTAGTTTTTGTTGTTGTTGTTGTTGTTGTTTTGGAGAGATTTTTGCTGTAGGGTGTATGCACTTGCCATAATCCTTTCTCCATTCTCCTCTCGGGATTTTGGGCACGCGTCCACAAACTTGTGAGTTTCAAGCTGCCGAGTCCGGGACTCAAATCGCGGTTGGCCATGTGGGAGTCCAGCAACCACTACACCATCTGCTGGTCCCTATCCTGGTTGTTTAATGTTTTGAATGCCACGACTGCTTCAGTCCAGACAACAGTATGATTCTGTCCCCAGGTCAAATCCTATGCAAGCACAATTTATTGAACAAAATTTCATCTCTGCAAAGCATAGTGCGTTCTGCCAAGCCAGTTCATGCCAACCAGATCATTTAGTGTATAATTGGCTGCGAATGGCACTCGCACAAGCTGTGACATTTTCGATCAGCAACAGGGTAGTATTTGGAAAGTCAAAGAAACAATTACATGCCGCAGAAGGTGCCTTCATTTGGGAATGGAGGAAAGTAACACAAGCCAGCCTTCTCCCTGTCAAGTAGGTAGTCAGAAAGCTACAATGCCTGTCATCCTCCTCCGCTTCACAAAATGTGAGAAGGCGAGAAAAAACACTGGCTAGGGAAATAAAGAATGAAATCACGTTGGGTCTTCTGTTTAAAGAAGGCAAATAAAATGAAGAGAATATTAATTAAAGGGATCTAGAGACCACCTAATATTAAAGGAAGATGGAAAGTGACATGACTTACACAATATCATCCAGCTGATAAATCAGTACGAGAGAAAAACTGCAAAGTGAAAGAAGGACAAAGGAACAAAAAGAATAAAGTAAGAGAGAAAAAAATACCAAAAAGGAAAAAAGAGCAAGCTAGGATAAGAAAATACAGAACTAAATAAAAAACTGTGACATCAAGGGTGTGTGTGTGTGTGTGCGTGTGCGTGTGCGTGTGCGTGTGCGTGTGTGTTGGGTGTTTTAGGCAGGGTCTCACTGTGTTGCAATCCTCCTTCCCTAGCCTCCTGAGTAGCTGGGACTATAGACCTGCCACCACCTGACTTTTTGGGTGGCTTAAAAATTGAACCCAGGCCTCCCATGTAGCATCGGTCTGCCAAGCAGCAGTGTCTATTGCCATTGTTTTAAAGGCTTGCTTTCTCTAATGAGTAAATGTAAAATAACATAACAATGACTCATTGTTTTTGCCTCTCCCACTAACAAAGAAATTTTTGAAAAGAATTTAATATCCATTTTGGACAAGTATGTAGGAAAATGATCTCCTACACTACAAGAGGACTTCAAAAAGTTCATTAAGGGACAGGGCCAGCAGATGGCCTGGTGCTTAAGGTGCTGGACTTCCACATGGCCGATTGCAGTTTGAGTCCCAGACCTGGAGGCTTGCTTTTTCACTTTCCCTCTCTTGTCTTTCTACTCTCTCTGGTGAATTAAAAAAAAAGAAGTAATAATAATGAATAAAGTTAAATAAAGATTTTTTTTAAAAAAAGAATTATTGATTTAACTTTATTTCTCCACTTATTTATTTTAATTTGACCAGAGAGAGAGACACACACACACACACACACACACAGAGGGAAAGTGAGAAAGCAAGTCACCAGGTCCAGGACTCAAACTGTGCTCAGCCATGTTGGAGTATCCAGCACCTTAACCACCACACCACCTGCTGGCCTAGTAAATAATTCTTTGAAAAAACTAAAAGGTTTATTAAAGGGCCAGCTCTGTGGTGCAGAGGGAAAGCACTGCTAAAGTGAAGCTGGATCCCAGTTGGCAACCAAGTTTCATGTCCCTGGCTTCACTGGCCTGAGGCCATGCATGGCACGAGCTCAAGTACCCAGGATCCCACGCACTAGAGGACTGTAGGAAGGGGATTGCAGTATGACCAGGGCCCTGTGGACAATGCCCATCTCTCTCTCGCTTTTTCTCTCACTTATGAACTCATGTACCCAATCATGTCAGAGGAAAAAAGAAAAAAAGAGCTTGTGGAAAAATGTAATTAAAGCATAAGTTTATTTTGGTACCAAAGGATTTTGAAGGCCACGTGTACCTTTTTTTCCACAATATATATTTCCCATTTACTCTTTCAAGACCCCTCATAGAAATAAACTGTAGAACTAATAGGTAAAACTTTATTGAAGTATTTGTACACATTGACTCAACAATTCTCTCACTTGTACGAGTATGAAAAGTACATGTACAAAGCTATTCTCTGCTGTATAGTTTATCAAGACGACATGAAAACAACCTAAATACACACAGGATATTGATTAAACAAATTACCAGATAGCCATATAGTGAAATACTGTATTTAGATTAGGAAAAATTGAGAAAATTTTATATTAACAAAATTTTCAATATCCATACTAAGTGAAAATGCCTATAGTTGTAGTAGTAATGATAACCATAATCATAATAAAAAGTTAAAATTGTGTGATTCCAACAATAGGACATTTTGAGAGGCAAAACTGAGGAGCCAGCAAAGAGACCAGTGGTTGCCAGGAATTAGGGGGAAGCAAGGGAGAACAGGCAGCGCACCGGGGATTTTGAGGCTGGTGAAACACTGCTGTGTGATCCTGTAATGGTGGATGCGTGTCAGTATACATTTGTGAAATCCCATAGAATGGGGGCGTGATGGTGAAGGCGAAAACCAACAGAGACTAGCAGATGATGTAATGGCTATGTTGCTGGACTCCCATGTGGTCGACTGTGGTTCGAGTCCCAGGCCCAGTGGCTTAAACTCAAGCCAGGCGCGTGTGTGTGCATGCCCAGGATTCCGAGAGGAGAATAAAGGAGAAGGGATTGCGGCGTGGCCATCCCTCCTGGGGGGTGATTTCTCGCTTTCTGTCTGTCTCTCTTTCTGTCTTTCTGGCAAGCACACGCGCCCTACAGCAACAACCTCTCCAAAAAAATTTTTTTTAAATAATAATAAATAAAATTATATAAATAATTATTTTGAAAAAACCTTCAAAAAACGACAACAAAACAAAACCCATAGAATGTACATAAAGAGTGAACCCTGGGGACCAGCAGATGGCGTAATGTTTATGTCACTGAACTCCCATGTAGTCAACTCTGATTTGAGTCCCAGAACCAATTGCTTAAAACTCATGCCAGGTGTGTATGCATGCCCAAAATCCTGAGAGGAGAATAGAGGAGAAGGGATTGCAGTGGGGTCATACTCTCTAGGGGGTGATTTTTTTTGGTGTCTCTTTGTCTCTCTCAGTCTCTCTGGCAAATGCATGTTCCCTATAGCATAAATCTTTCTCTTAAAAAAAAAAAAAAAAAAAAAAAAAGAGGAAACCGTGATGTACAGTATGGACTTCAGATAACGATGTGCCAATATTTTTTTTAAGAGATTTTTTGCTATAGGGCACATGCACTCATCAAAGAGACCAAGAGAGAAATCACCCCCAGGGGGATGGCCACACCACAATCCTATCTCCTCCACTCTCTTCTCCGAATTTTGGGCACAGGTTAGCATCATATGAAAAATAAATTCCCAACAACACTCCCTCCTAGAGTTATACATTCGTTAAACTTGTGAGATAAGGCTGACACACTGGGACCCAAGATGGCGTAATGGTTACATCGCTGGACTCCCACATGACCAACCACGGTTCAAGTCCTGGACCTGGAGACTTGAAACTCACGCCACGTTGTGTACCTGTGTGCCCAATTTTTAGAAGAAATAACCTCGTAAATGGACAGGAAAAAGGGCAAGGTAGTAACCAAACTTCATATCTTTTATGTATAAAAACAGAAAATATGGGGTTACAGTACATTCTGTTATTTCTACAAAGTGTGTAATTTTTATAACATGTATTGTTTCATAATAAGGAAAAACAAGAAAATAAATGCTTGCTACCTGGAAGTTGATTGCAAAATAGCATCTACAATGAGGTCTTCAATCAGTGTTCCAGGAACTTCTTAACGCAGGGATTCCCAAATGCCCGTCTGGGACCTGAACACATTGCAGTCACCTAAGGATTCTTATTGCCTGTACCTGTAAACGCTCGTCCTACGCAGTTCAGTACATCTGGGGTGGCACTCAGGAATTTCCATTTTTAAAAACTTCCCCAGACGATTGTAATACTCAGCCAGGTTTGGGAATCACTGTCTAAGGGAACATAATGTATGTAAATCAAAAGAAGAATGAGACAGCGTGCACCATATGGGATGTTCGCTCTTTACTGGATTTCATTTTAAAAGTGGCGTCTCACAGAAAGCATTTCTGTATCATTAGTATATGTAATTCAGCACACACCCATAACACGGAAAATGTGCCACCACTTCATTCAGCTGAAATATGGCAATAATTCCTATTTACCTTGGAATGAAGAGAAGGAGTTTGTTTGTAAGATTTTATAACTGAGTAATTAAAATGATGCAGCGGGACCAGCAGGTGGTGTGGTGGTTGTGATGCAGGACTCCCACATGACTGAATATGGTTCAAGTCCTGGACTAGTATTATTCCTGGATATACAATAACAATGGAACAGCAATAGCATATGAGTGGCTATTTTATATTTGAGCAAATTGAAGCTCCAAGAGATGAAGAATCTTCTCCAGGTGAGAAAATGGCAAAGCTGAAATTTGAACCTATGTTTGATCCAGTCCTAAAACCTATGGTCAGTGTCAATATCACCTCCTTGACTGAAGTCAAGTTCCTTCGATTGATCTCCCCGTAACTAAGCTTGAACTCCAAAAGGACAGGAACAATGTCTTATTCATCTTGGAATTCCCAGTGTCTACCATGGTATCTTGCACAGAATGGGTGCTCAGTGTATGCTTGTTTCCAGAAAATGAAAAAGAGGGTTGGCCCCATAGCCCAGTACCTAAGGGAGTCAGATCCCACATGGTTGATCACTGTTTAAGTCCCAACCCCATCACTTGGAAAATACACCAGCACGTTTGTGTGCATGCCCCAAATACTCACAAGATGCGGGAATGGAGGAGAGGGACTACAGTGTGACCATGCCCCAATGGGTGGTGCTTTCTTTACTCCTCCACATTACTCTGTCTCTTTCTGGTAAGCCCATGCTTCCTCTGTTAAACCAAGTGGGGGGAAGCAGATGGTATGGAGGTTAAGGTGACTGGATCCCACATGCCAACTGCATGGTCTGGATCCAGTGGTTTGAAAAACACATTGGATTCATATGCATACACGTCCAAAACCCAAGAGGGAAATGGAAGAGAAAGGATTGTGGTGTAGCCATCCCCCTTAGGGGGTGATTTCTCACTTTCTCTCTTTTTCTGTCTTTTTCTCTCTGGCAAGCATATATGCCGTCTAGCAAACTTAAAAAAAATTTTTTTAAGAAAAAAATGAATGAAGAAACAGAGAAAGGAAGAAAAAAAAAGAACTTGAAGAAACTGATGAGGCTGTTTAAGCAGAGGGAGTGGATGATGGCTCAGAGGTAATGCAATACAACACTCTGCAAGGCTTGTCCACATGGGAAGGTTCTGAGTTCAACTCTAGAGACCTCCCTGAACGCACCCCATGTATTCGGGTGCCCATGATTTAAGGATGACTGAAGTTGGCAGAGGACTAGGGTGTGAATACCCTGTTGGGGGTTCTGTCTCTTTTTGTCTCCCTGGGAGAAAGAAAGAAAATGTATTTCCTCTAGAATGAAGATATAATTGATTAAATAAAAGAAGAACATGATGTTGCTTTGAAGTGTCTGAGGAACTGTCATGTGTTATAGTCTACTCAGTGAGAAATAAAAAATAGTCTACTCAGACATAGCCACATTTATTGGAGTTTATTAAGCCAGTAGCAAACAGGGGGACTCATGTCTCTCAAAATCCCACAGCCCTGAGTGGAAGGAGAGGGATGCTCATAAAGGCAAAGATCACAATCAATTCTGGGTTGATATGGTGGTTACAATGGAAACTGAGGAGGGGGTGAGGAAGAAAGGGAGTGGGGCCCCCAGTGAAAGCAGTTACAGCAGCTGAATCAGGCAGGTTAATTGTTTCTAAGGGCCCTCTCCAGACCTTTGTTTCATGTTGCCCATGGTTCTGGGCAGGGGTCTGGTGATTGGTGGTTACATTGCTAAGGAACAGCTAAACAAAAGGGTTTGGGGCTAGCTAGCAAAGACAGTAGGACTATTAATCACTCTATTTACTCTGGGAAAAAGGAGGAAGCATGTAAATCGCAAAGTTCAAAGAGGAGGTGCTTCTGCTTCACACGTAGAAGGGCTTTATTCCTCCCGGTGTAGACATACTTCACCTGAACTCCATGAGTTAGTTTAGGGAATGCATTTTCTAAGATGAAGGTCCATAACTTTCGTAAGTCTCACAAGCTGTCTGTGATCCAAAATAAAAACGTAATCAGCTATTTCTCCAGAGAAGATCAATGTGCGGATGTTACTGGAACACCGGTTTTAAATCTCTGTAAGGAGGAAATTCATAATGAGGAAAATTAAGCCTTTACCAAAAAATGTAAAAAGTGGGGTCAGCAGATGGCATAACGGTTATGTTGCTCGACTCCCACCAGTTGACCATGGTTCGAGTCCCAGATCAAGCGGCTTAAAACTCAAGCCAAGCATGTATGCATGTGTGCCCAAAATCCCAAGAGGCAAATGGAGGAGAAGAGATTGCCACGTGGCCATCTCCCATGGGAAGATGATTTTTCACTTTCTGTCTCTTTACCTCTCTCTGTCTCTCTGGCAAGTGCACATGCCCTCTAGCAAAAATCTCTCTAAAAATAAAAAATTATCAAAAGCTCTGGATCAGTGTAAGCAATCAAATAAAGGCCAGAGGAGCATGCCCGAAAATACAGAGGAAGGAATTCCCATAAGTCCACAGAGGCCTGAAAGCTACACTAAAAATAAACTGCACTCCTTCACTATTATTCGGAAAATAATGTAAATATTTGCCATTGAGTTCGTACTGAAGTCATTGTATCTTTACTTAAAAATATAACAAATATGGGCCAGTAAATGGCATGGAGGTTAAGACAGCTAGATCCCACATGGCTGACTCTGTGGTTCAAGACCCAGACCCAGGGGCTTAAGAAACATGTCAGGCATGGATGCCCAAAATCCTAGAGGAGAATGGAGGAGAAGAGATTGCAGCATGGCCATTACCTCCAGGGGATTGATTTCTTACTTTCTTTCTTTCTCTCTCTTGCTCTGCCTCTCTCTGACCAGTGCACGCATCCTATAGCAAAACTTGAAAATAGGGGCCAGCAGGTGGCGTGGTGGTTAAAGCGCTGGATTCCCACATGGCTGACAGCAGTTCAAGTCCTGGACCTGGTGGCTTGCTTTCTCACTTTCACTTTCTCTCTGTGTCTCTCTGATCAAATTAAAAAATAGTAACAACAAATAAAATTAAATAAATATGTGAAAACAAAAAAATAACTATCTGTAGTCTTTTATTAAAAGCACTCCTCAGAGTCCAAATTAAGTAAATAATCTTTGATAATATGTATTAAATTTTATGCCCATGTCGTCAAGGAAAAAATTAAGACCTCTGCTCTTCTATAATATTTCATATAGTCACTTTTCATGACCACCCTTTCAAAAGGATAAAGCTAGGTATAAACTGGATTAATCTTCATGAAGTAATAAGTGAGGCAAATGTAAATGACTTTCATTGCTTTTGTTGACATAGCCAAAGAAAATGCATCAAAAAGAACATCAGCTCTGAAGGTGCAAATTGGTTCCCTAGTCTGGTCAATGCTTGCTGCCATCTGCTGGTCAACAGAGAAAACCGCAGGAAATGAACAAACATGGAGGGACTTGATTAGTTTTGTTCAGGAGTACTTGCATAGGGCAGGGCGGGGTTAATTCTCCAGAATTGTGCTTTTCATTCTTTTAAAAATTTTTTAAAAGATAGATATTTTGCTATAGGGTACGTGCACTCACCAGGGAAACAGAGAGACAGAAAACAAGAAATTGTCCCCTAGAGTGGGTGGCCATGCCACATTCCTTTCTCCTCCATTCTCCTCTTGGGATTTTGGGTATGCACACACATGTGCCTAGCATAAGTTTTAAGCCACTGGGTTCAAGGTTCGAACCACAGTCAACTACGTGCGAGTCCAGGGATGTTACCATTACACCACCTGCTGGTACCTAGGATTGTGCTTTAAAAAATACTGTCTGGGGGGCCGGACGCCAAGGCTGCGTCCGGTCACGGGACGTCCCGGGCCCTTCTGGGCTCGGCGTGTCCCCCCTGGGGCCCTGCTAAGCCGGGGCAGCAGCTGCTGCCGCCGCCCCCGCCGCCCCCCCCCT
>NW_006159617.1:7873717-7880263 GCF_000334495.1 Tupaia belangeri chinensis | reverse complement strand
CTGCTAACCACAAGATGGCTGCTGTGCCGCATCAACTGATGGTCAACTCTGCTTGCCAGAACCGCCTTCCTGAAACTGTATTCCATGGAGACTCACCTACAGTTGCGGAACTGCACGAGACCCACACTTGATCCAACCTTGAATGGAATCTATTTTCCCTATTGTTAAAAACTTTGGACTCGTGACCCCTCTCCCTCTACTCGCAGGTATCGCATTTTCAATGACCCCTCTGGAGGATAGCTGTCTATAGCAGAGATAGAGTAATTGGGAGAGGGGGAAAGGGCTGAGGGTCAAACATAGGATAAAAAACATATTTATATGTATGAAAGTAGAAATGGAACAGTATTGGTGACGACATGCTTGATTAAGACACTATGTAGTTTATCCTAGATGGGAAACTACACTTGGTGTGTTGTGATGATACTCAGGGAATGAGTGTTAGGCAATATAATTTAATATAAAAAAAGTAATAAGCAGGAGGAAAAAAAAATGCACATTTGATGACTGAAGAGAGTTGTATGGACACAACTGGGGTCTACTTTATAATATGTTCATTCTACTCCCTGGGGTTTATGCCTAGGATCAGATTTGGATACATGTGTAAGGATATGTCAGCTGTGCTAGCTAGTGGATATACTTAGACTAATTGAGTTCATTGGTAGAACAATTGAATGGGGGGGGGCGGAAGCCATTGAGGGCAATCATGAATGTCAGGGACAATGGAGGAGGAAGATGGGACATGGCAGAGGGTGGGGATGGGGAACCTAGGATGGCAAAACAAAAGGCAAGGTATGCAGGACACAAAAATTGGGAAATCATTTGCTGAGAACATATATGTTGATGTGCTTGATTGAGCCAATGCACAGTGTATTTTGGATGGAAAATTCATATGTGTGTTGTGATGAGAAAAAATTTATAATAAAAAACAAAGTATAAAAAAAAAAAAAGGAGGGAGAAGAGGATAAAGACAGCAGTGAACAATAGAGAGGCAGGATGTTAATGAGAAATAGATATGGTTTATTACCTGTTGATGATGACATGTATAGTATTCTCAACTGAACCGGTCTGGGAAGTATTTCATGATGGGTGAAGTCTTTTTAATAAGCAAAATGAGAAATAGTGATTGACTGTTTAAAAAATTATAATAATAATTATTGGGAAAAGCATGGAAAAGATATTGAATGATAAAGCGGGGAGATTGATATCTCTGTATTGACTGACATGCATGGCATTCCCTTTTGAAAAAGCAATGGAAGTCAATGTAAAGTTATATGTAATCTAGTGTAATAGAAAGAAGATTATGATGATAATAAAATTAAAAAAAAAAAAATACTGTCTGCCCCAGCTTCAGATCCAGACCTTTTTTTCTCTGATGAGCATGCATGAATCTGAAAAGTTAAATAAGAAAAGCATAGAATGTCGAGTATTTTCTACTGCAGATAAAAACAAGCTTTTTTTTTTTTTTTTTTTTTGGTGGGGTTTTAGCTATAGGTGGCGATGTTCCCACAGAGAGAGACAGAGATACGGAAAGCAATAAATCACCCCCCAGGGGGGATGGTCACGCCACAATCCCTTCCTCCATTCTCCTCTCAGGATCTTGGGCACGCACGCACACGTGCCCCACGTGAGTTTAAGCCACTGGGTCCAGTTCTCGAACCGTGATCGATTACATGGGAGTCCAACAACATAGCCATTACGCTAACTGCTGGTCCCCCAGATCCAGCACCTTCTGACCAGCAGAAGGGAGAGGAAGGTAGGTCATAGATGAGGCATCTGCCCGCAGGGTAGCCAATATTGTTCTGGTCCAAGAATCTGGCCACCTGCACCCTCCTTTCTAGCTCCTCCTGCCCCCACGCTAGATTGCAAAGCAGCAGAGTCCATTTCTTACTGTGTGGCATAATATCCCAAAATGCCACCCCAAGGAAAACCGGTTCTCCTTGCCCAAAATTGCAAAGTAGAGGTTACAAAATTTAGACCAAATTTTCTAAAGGTATGGGTGTTGATTTTTAAATAACAAGAGTTGCATAGAAGCCTGGATTCTACCTTCTCTCGGCGAACTGGCACATCAGAACTTTGGGCCACCATGGGCTACCTTCCTTCACGGCTGAGTCAACTAGGTGGGACATGAGGGTTCCTGCTCACTCCAGCTCCAGGTACTTCCTGTTAAATCCCACGCGAAGCCCACGGGTCGGCAGCTATTTGTCATTCTTGTCATATACATAAATACATATATATTTTGTATTTTACTTACTTACTTACTTAATTTTAATTTGACCAGAGTCGGAGAGAGTGAGAGAGGGAAAGTGAGAAAGCAAGCTATTCCATCCGGAATTCGAACCACGGTCAGCTATGTGGGAGTCTAGGACCCTTAACAACCACACCACCTGCTGGCCCCTACATATATACTTTTTGAATGTTGAGATTTTTCTTTTCTTTTCTTTTCTTTCTTTCTTTTTTTTTTTTTTAAATGCCAGAGATTGCCTACACTCACTTGAGAGAAAAAGAGAGGGAGAGAAAGACTAGGAAGAGAGAGACTGGTCTCCAATGGGGCCACTCACATTACAATCCCATTTCTTTCACTTGTCCGTTCTGTCACAATTCTGAGCATGCTTGCCCATACCCAGCGTGTTTTTCCAAACCACTGGGCCAGGACTCAAATCCTGGTCAGCCCTGGGGAATCCAGCTTCCTCTGCACTATTGGGAGGGCCTATGTGAGACAGAGTCTGCTTGTTGCTTACTCTTGCATTTTCTTCTTTTTTGTTAGTAACAGACATCTATGTTTTCAGGGATGGCATAGACTTACCTAAATAAAAATTGTATTTCTCATCTTCCTTTAAATAGTAGTGACTAATGAGACATGTGTAGAAGTTTATAGATAGGATTTCTGGAAATATTCTTTAGAGATGGTTAGCTCTGGGGACCAGTCGATGGTATAATAGTTATGTTACTGGACTCTCATGTAGTCAACTGAGGTTTGAGTCCCAGACCCAGTGACTAAAAACTCTCTTTGGCATGTGTGTGCATGCTCAAAATTCCAAGAGGAGAATGCAGGAGAAGGGACTGAGCTGTGGCCATCCACTCGGGGTGTGTGTGTGTGTGTGTGTGTGTGTGTGTGTGTGTGTGTGTGTGTGTGTGTGTGATTTTTTACTTTTTGTCTCAGTCTTTCTGAGGAGCACACATGCTCAATAGCAAAAATTTCTCTCTTAAAAATAGATCATGACCAGCAGTTAGCGTAATGGCTATGTTGCTGAACTCCCATGTAGCCGACGGCAGTTTGAGTCCTGGACCCCATGGCTTGGACTCATACCGGATGCGTGTGCATGTGCATGCCCAAGATCCTGAGAGGAGAATGGAGGAGAAGAAATTGTGGCATGACCATCCTCCCTGACGGGGCGATTTCTCGCTTTCTGTCTCTCTGTCTCTCTCTGTCTTTCTGGCGAGCACACACGCCCTATAGCAAAAACCTCTCCAGAAAACAAAACAAAACAAAACAAAACAAAAAAACATGACTGGCTCAGTTGCAAGGAAATCACTCTTTTTGTCTTGTCACCCCTCCTTTTCTCCATGCTCAAAGAGCAGACATGCTGGCTGGCTCTTTGGTAGCTATTTTGGGTCCTAAGACGTTAGGATAACGAAGGTCAAGGGCTCAATATGGTAAAGAAGAAAGAATAAACCCAAATCTCTGCTAACTGAGGAGCTACCATGCCGTTCTGGACTGTCTTCAGCAGAACTCTTTGACTTGAGAGAAAAACTTAAATTTATGTCATTTAAGCCACCTTGTGTTTTCTGTCAAAAGCAGCTAATCTTAACTGATATTTTCATATCGTTAACAAAAGGAAGACAATGAGAGACAGACTTAGAAGGCTGTGTACTTTTTTTTTGAAACCAAGAGAAATAGGGGCAGGGGCATCAGTTCATGATGTAGTGGTGAGGCATGATGCCTGGTGCATCGGACACACATGACGAGGTTGCTGGTTCAGGTCTGGAGATCTCGGAGTGTGCCAGTCATGTGAGTGCCCATCATCTGGGCTGGCTGAGGCTGGGATGTACCACAGCATGGAATACCGTCAGGTGTGCTGTGTCTCTCCTTGTCTCTATCTCTCTCACTCATGGAATAAATAAATACACTTAAAAAACAAAACAAAACAAAACAAAACAAAAAACAAGATGAGACCAGCGGATGGTGCAATGGTTACATCGCGCTGGAGTCCCACATAGTCGAACGTGGTTTGAGTCCCAGACTCAGTGGCTTAAACCCACGCCAGGCGCATGTGCGTGCATGCCCAAGATCCCGAGAGGAGAATGGAGGAGAAGGGATTGCGGCGTGGCCATCCCCCCTAGGGGGTGATTTCTTGCTTTCTGTCTCTCTGTCTCTCTCTGTCTTTCAGGCAAGTGCATGTGCCCTATAGCAAAAACCTCTCTATAGAAAAAAACAAAAGGGAAGAAAAAAAATACAGGTGTGTATAACTCTTCATAAAGACAAAATCTACTTTTTAATAGCATAAAGAACTGTGTCCTTATCATACACTCAACCCGCTTCCCTCACTAATTGTCACTTGCCTGCTTCCCAGACGCCGCTGAGGCTATGATTCTTTCCTCAGAGGCTCTAGGGAACTTTTTTTCATCACTAAGTGTTTGGTTCCTGTTTAGGAAGTCACGGTACATGTTAGAAACCCTGGAGTCTGCCGGCAGAGTAGAGTGTGAGGCGACTGGGTCCCACATGGCTGACTCAGTTATGGTCCCAGGCTCAGCGGCTCGAAGAGCACACCAAGTGCGCAGGCGTGTGAGCCCGAAAGCCCAGGAAGAGCATGGGAGAGAAGAGACTGCAGGGTGGCCAACCCTGCTGGAGCCGCTTTCTCACTTTCTCTTTCTCTGTCTCTGGTGAGTGCATGTGGCCTATAGCAAACTAGAAAGAGAGAAAGAGAGAGAAGAAAAAGTAAGAAAGGAAAGAAAGAAGAAAGAACATCTGCAGTAAGGAAGCTCGTTTACTGTTTAGATAAATCTATTAACGATGTGCACGGTTAGTGTTCTGTAAGAAACCCTTGGGAAAAGCCAGCCTAATGGTGGTGTGCTGCTCTTTACGGCAGACCTCAACATTTTAACTGAGAATTGGCCTAAGCTGCTTTTCTTAAAACAATATTCAAGCTTATTAAATTTTTTTTCATGTTTTTGCCATAGGGTGCATGTGCTTGCAGGAGGGAGAGATGAAAAGAGACAGTAAGAGGGATAGTGAGAAATCACTCCTGAGGGGGATGGCCACGCTGCAATCCCTTCTCCTTCATTCTCCTGGGACTTGGTATGCACGAACACACACACACACACACACACACACGCACAGTGTGTGATTTTCAAGCTGCCGAGTCCAGGATTAGAATCGCTGACGACCATATGGGAGTCCAACATCTTAAACAGTACACCACCTCCTGGCCCCAGCTTATTCAATAAATGTTTTAAAGTCTTATAAAAATGTTCAATTTTCATCAGCTTCAAGGTTACATTGTCTCCAAATGTTACATATAACTGAACCTTCAAATCTGCTAGTACCTGCCAAACTCACTCCACTCTGGATTCTAAGGTGTCGATTTCTTCTTGCAAAATTTCCTTCGCTTTTTCCAATATTCCTTGTGTTTCTTCTGAAGAACGGTTGATGAAAACATCCCCGATTTGGTAAGGTAGCATTGAGTACCCGTCATGCAAGCAGGATGACATCACAGCATCTACATCCTGGAGTTGTTTCTGTTTTACTTCTCTGCTTTCTTTTAGCTCTGTGATTCTCCTTGTGTTCCATCCAAACTTATCTTTCCTTGGTCTTCAGAAGTAACATTGACATCTTCCCCTCTCCCCCATAGGATGTGTGCGCTGCTGGGGGTGGGGGGAGTGGTGCTGGAGGAGAGTGGGAAGTAAGAAATCATCTCCCAGCAAGGATGGTCACTGTAATCCCTTTGCTGTTCCCTTCTTGAGATTTTGGGCACATAGGCACACGCACCTAACGTGATTCTCAGGCTCCAGGGTCTGGGACTCGAAACATGATTGTCCACATGGAGTCCAACACCTCAACCACCATGCCACTAGTGGCCCCCAGAAAATAGACATTTTCTGCAGCCACCTTTTTCATGGTGGCTATCAGCTTGGGAGTCTATGCCTTTTTAAAAAGTGGGGAATGTGTTGTTTTTTGTTGTTGTTGTTTGTTTTATTTTTGCCATAGGGCGCATGAGCTCACCCGAGAGAGAAAGAGAGAGGGAAATCTACTCCCAGGAGGGCCATACCGCAATCCCTTCTCCATTCTCCTCTCAGGATTTTGGGCACGCATGTACACAAGTCCAGCATGATTTTCAAGCCACCAGGTCCAGGACTCAAACTGCAGTTGTTCATGGAGGAGTCTAGCACCTTAACCACCATACCTGCTGTTTTAAAGATCACTCTGCTATTTCACTTTCACAAAGTAAGCTAACTCTCTTTTAAAAGTTTAATAATTTCATTTCCAGTCTACATAATAGTATACCTGGAAAAATAAACAGAAAATCAATGATAAAACAAAAATAATAA
>NW_006159617.1:7855845-7873707 GCF_000334495.1 Tupaia belangeri chinensis | reverse complement strand
TTCAGCAGGGTACAGAAATATAAAATTAACATTCAAAAATCGATGGCATTATATTTGCGAATATTGACCAACTAAAGATATCATTGATAAGAAAACATTTTTTATTATAGCAACAAAAAAGATTAGATACTTAAAAGCTACTTTCTGTCTCTTTCTCTAAAGGTTTTCGCTATAGGACTCATGCACTTGCCAGGGAGACAGAGAGAGACAGTGAAAGGGAAACTGAGAAATCATACCTTCCCCCTGAGGAGAGATGGCCACACCACAATCTCTTCTCCTCCATTCTCCTCTCAGGATTCTAGGCACACACACACACACACACACACACACACAGTGTGATGTTCAAGCTGCCATATCAATACTCAAAACTAGACTCCCACATGGCCAGCCATAGTTTGAGCCCTAGACTTTACTGTTTGCTTTCCCTTTCTCTTTCTGGTCAAACTTTAAAAATAATAACAAATAGGGAACCAGCAGTTAGCGTAATGGCTATGTCGCTGGATTCCCACGTAGTCGACCGCGGTTCGTGTCCCGGACCCGGTGGCTTAAAACTCACGCCGGGCGCGTGTGCGTGCGTGCCCAAGATCCCGAGAGGAGAATGGAGGAGAAGGGATTGCGGCGTGACCATCCCCCCTGGGGGGTGATTTCTCGCTTTCTGTCTCTATGTCTCTCTCTGTCTGTCTGGCGAGCGCACGCGCCCTACAGTGAAAATCTCTCAAAAAAAATAAAATAATAACAAATAAAATTAAATAAATAGTGCTTTAAAATAATAAAAGCACTGCTATGAACTGTTGGTTATGTGAGCTATGTGTCATATGACTGACCATGGAGTTCGAGTCCTAGACCTGGTGACTTGAGAGATATGCCAAGCACATGTGTACCCAAAATCCCAAAAGAAGGGAGAGATGGAGAAGAAGAGATTGTGGTGCTATCATCCACCATGGGAGGTGCTATCTTGCTTTCTCTTTTTCTCTCTCTTTTTTTCTCTGATGACCATGCATGCATCTGAAAAATTAAATAAGAAAAGCATAGAATGTCTGGTATTTTCTACTGCAGATAAAAACAAGCTTTTTTTTTTTTTTTTTTGGAGAAGTTTTTGCTATAGGGCACATGTGCACACCAGAAAAACAGAGACATAGAGACAGAAAGTGAGAAATCACCCTCCAGGGGGGATGGTCACGCCACAATCCCTTCTCCTCCATTCTCCTCTTGGGATCTTGGGCATGCACGCACACACGCAGGGCGTGAGTTCAAGCCACCAGGGCCAGGACTCAAACTGTGGTTGACTACATGGGAGTCCAGCGACATAGCCATTATGCCAACTGCTGGTCCCCAAAACAAGTTATTTAAACAAACACAATCTAAATTACTCACACACACAGGGAACCCAAGATAGTTTGAGATTTTGTAAAATATATTTTTTAATATTTATTTATTTATTTATTTTATTCCACTTGTTATTATTATTTTTAGTTTGACCAAAGAGAGAGAGAAAGGAAAAGGGAGAGAGCAAGCCTCCTGATCCGGGACTCGCACTGTGGTCAGGCATGTGGGAATCCAGCACTTTTAGCCACTACGCCACCTGCTGGTCCCAAAATATATATAAATATATTCTAATATATTTTTTAATTTCAAGAAAAGCAGTTTTAACTTTAATAAGTCAAAATCAAAGAATTCCTAAGAGAGCTTTGCTTAAAACTTAGAGACAGGGAACAGGTTAAGATTCTGTTCAAATAGTAGGTACATGAACCTATCGGCAGCTCAAGACAGGACAAAAATCCTTAAATCTAGGAAACAAAGCCTAGAGTAAATCAGTAATGTTTTAGTCAAAAGTCATAAGATTCCATTTTACCAGTTCAGTTTCACGTACTTAATCTATCTTCTATTATGGTTCAGTCTTCCCAATTAAATTCTGAGATATCATATTCAACTCCAGACTTGTCCCTACCATGAAGTTGACCATTTTCTTAGTTGTTTTTGAAATCTTATTTCTATGCGTCTGTATTTAGTTTTCCTAGTATAGCACTCCCTTCAGAACTTCTTTGAGAGCTGATCTGGTGTTGGTAAATTCTTTCAGATTTTGTTTCTCTGAGAATGCCCTTGTCTTTTCTTCCCATATGAAGAATAATCTTGCAGGGTACAGTATTCTTGGCTGAAATTGCTTTTCTCGTAACACTTGGAATATATTTTCCCATTCTTTCCTTGCTCGCATTGTTTCTGATGAGAAGTCTGCTGTTATCCTGATGGGATATCCTTTGTAGGTAACTTGATATTTTTCTCTTGCCAATCTTAGTATCTTATCTTTGTCTGTGGTTTTGGTCAATCAGCCTATAATGTGTCTTGGAGATCTTCTTGAGTTGAGTCTATTTGGGGTCCTTTGTATTTCTTGGGTCTGGATCTTTGAATGCCTCTCTTGGTTTGGAAAGTTTTCTTCCAGGATTTCATGGAATAGATTATCAATGTTCTTATTAGTCTCTTCACCTTCTGGGATACCAATTGTCTGATGTTTGGATGTTTGATGGTATCTAGTATTTCTCATGTATTATTCTCATTTTAGGGGGCAATTTTCTCAGTCTTCGTGGTGGATTTTTCTAGGCCAGTGATTCTATCTTCTACATTTGAGATTTGATTTTCTGTATGATCTATTCTGCTTTTAATACTTTCAAGGGAGGTTTTGACTTCCTGTATTATAACTTTCATCTCTAACATGTCTATCTAATTCTTTTTTATGTTGTATATTTCCCCTTTCAGATTGTGCAAGAATTCCACCTCCTGGAAATCATCAGCTCATTTCTCCTGCGTCTTCTGGAGTTCATTGTCTCTCTTGCATCTCTGTCAGCTTTGTTGCTATGAATATTATAAATTCTTTTTTTTGTGGGGGGGAGGTTTTTTCGTTATAGGGTGCGTGCGCTCGCCAGCCAGACAGAGAGAGACATAGAGACAGAAAGCGAGAAATCACCCCCCAGGGGAGATGGTTATGCTGCAATCCCTTCTCCTCCATTCTCCTCTCGGGATCTTGGGCACGCACACACATGCGCCCGGCGTGAGTTTTAAGCCACCAGGTCCGGGACGTGAACCACAGTCGACTACGTGGGAGTCCAGCAACATAGCCATTACGCTAACTGCTGGTTCCCAATATTCTAAATTCTTTATCTGACATTTTTGTGAGTCATATTGTACTGTTTGTGGATGAAGAGGAGTTATTCTTTTCCCTTGGAGGAGAGGTATTTTCTGACTTTCTCATATTTCTTGTACCCCTGTGGTGATTTCTCATCATCTGCTGGCTTGTATGTTTTTGCGTGATTCTTACATTTCAGTCTGAGCTTTCAGAAGTGTGTTGGAGGAGGTGATCTGCAATTTCTCTTCTGTTCCATTTTTTCTTTCTGCTTCAGATTCAGTAGGAATTGAGGGATATTCTGACTCATATTCAGATGTTTGGATACTGTTCACTTTGACCTGTCTAGACACTCAGCATGTGGAGGCCACAAGAAATGAATCTGGAGGGAGAAGTCTGAGAAGAAGATTTTCATTTTTAGTCCCTGAAAGCAATATTTCACAGTTCAAGTTCGGTAGCCATCTCAGGATGGGCCTGGGTTTGTGTCTTTCCCACTAGAAACGAATCTGGAGAGAGAAAGCAAGAAATCA
Organism: Tupaia belangeri chinensis; assembly: GCF_000334495.1. Classification (NCBI taxonomy): domain Eukaryota; kingdom Metazoa; phylum Chordata; class Mammalia; order Scandentia; family Tupaiidae; genus Tupaia; species Tupaia belangeri. Next base: position 7,870,062 of record NW_006159617.1, on the reverse strand, counting down.
CTCCCCAGGGAAATGGCCACACCACAATGCCCTCTTCTCCATTCTCCTCTTGGGATTTTGGGCACACATGCACACGCACCAAGCAGAATTTCAAGCTGCAGGGTCTGGGACTCAAACCGCAGTCAGTCGTGTGGGAGTCCAGCAACATAAACATTACACCATCTGCTGGTCCCTGTAAAATCATTTTAAAAAGTACTTTTCTGACTACAAGTGCCTACTTTTTAATTTCAGGTGTGTGTTCATAGGATGATGTCAAGTTCTTGATACTCTGTCCACCTGTATTGCAAGAATTAGAAAACCACAATTCTGTGGTCCCAACTCTTTTAGCACTTGGTGTTTCAGTTTTCTGACCAGCAGGGTTTACTACCTGGTCAACAGAAAAGGTACAATAAAATGATCTCAGTGAATTGTTGGGAGAGGTGCTACCTTAGGTCAGTTCCCCTGGAAAACGAAGTGTGAAAGGAGGTTCACATGTGGGAAGTTAACGGTGCTGGAACACCCCTGTAAGGGGAACACCCCTGTAAGGGAGGAAGAGGAAACCGCTGCACAGAGGACAGCTAAGCACGTAAACATTCCCGGAGCTGGATGCCCTGTCAGACATGTCCAGTGTCGGCCAGGCAGTAACACGGTGGTAATGCAACTGACCCCCTGTGGGAAAGGCCCTGGGAACCTCCTCAAGCATGCAGCGTGTGTGTGCTTGTGCCTGTGAGCTGAGCCAGGTGAGACTGCTGAGGGTGCTGTCCCTTCCTTTTTCTCTGTCTGCCTCTCTCTCATAGAAGAGCATAAAGTTAAAAAAAAAAAAAAAAAAAAAAAAAAAACCCTTAAAAAAGAAGTTGGGCCAGCCAGGTGTCATGTAGGTTCAAGCGATGATCCTGCGTGGCTGGCTGGCTGTGTGGTTTGAGTCCTGGACCTCGTTGTTTGAAAATCCCTCCAGGCACATGCATGTGTACCCAGAATCCCAAGAAGAGAATGGAGAAGAAGGGATTGTGGTGTAGACATTCCCTCTGGGGGTGATTTTTCACTCTTCCTCACTCTCTGGCAAGTACACATGTCATGCTAGGTGCTTGTGCATGTATGCCCAAAATCTTGAGGGGAGAGTAGAGAAGGGATTACGGTAGGGCCACTGCCCCCCTAAAGGGTGATTTCTCACTTTCTCTCTCTCTCTTTGGTGAGCACACACACCCTATAGGGAAAACTAAATAATAACGGGCCAGCAGGTGGTGTAGTGATTAAGGGCACTGGACTCCCAACATGGTCAACCGTAGTTTGAGTCCTGGACCTGGCAACTTGCTTTCTCACTTTCCCTCTCTCTCTCTCATTCACTCTGTCCCTCTCTGGTCAAATTAAAATTAATTAATTAATTAATTAACTAAATTAAATAATTCTTTTAAAAATTTATATACTTCAAAAATCCTAAATAGTAATAACAATAAACCAATTACATCTCTCTTCTGACTAAGGGAAGTCAAGATGGTACCCATCACAGCATTGAACAAAAACCCTCCCTTAGAACAGGGACTTGGGTTTGTGTTCTCAGCGCTCAGAGCGGTTTCTAGCACACAACAGTAGATAGCTGTAAATATTTATTGAATGAATAAATGCATGGGCCATGAATTAGCCACGTGAGGACCCATACAGGTTGCATCTCTCGTAGGGCTTAGATCATAGGAATGGATGTGAAAGCTTGAAGTAGGGATGAAAAAGGATGTGGCAGGGACAAGACTGAAATTTGAATCAGCAAGATTTTCTTTTCTTTCTTTCTTTATTTGGAAAGAGAGATTTTTGCTATGGGTGCTAGAGGGTGCATATACTCGCTGGAGAGACAGAAACAGAAAGCAAGAAATCACCCCCCTAGGGAGGATGGCCACTCTGCTGTCCCTTCTCTTCCATTCTCCTCTCAGGATTTTGGGCACTCATGCACATACACCCCTGTGAGTTTCAGGCCACCAGGTCTGAGACTCAAACTGTAATCAACTACGTGGGAGTCCAGTGCCTTAACCACTATACTACCTGCTGGCCCCAGGTTTCCTTTTTTTAAACGTAAAAAGTCCTGCCTCCGAGAGGAAGTCCTTAAATCTTTCTGAAAGATACATAATCACCAAACAAAAGAAATCATTTCATTCTGATACCTGAGTCAGCTCAGTTAATTTAATCCTAAGGATAGAGCTTGCTTTCATTTTTATAAGGCCCTGACTTTCACAATCAATATGGTTTCTTAACGTGGAGGGCAAGTCTCCCCTGCCTGGGCAAGAAATCTTCCTGCTGCCATTTCCCTTCTGGAGGGTCACCATCAAGTCTTTTCTAGCCATTCCTCCCACTCAGATACAACTTCCAGTTTTACACCTATATATGCCCCTGTAATACTGAAGAATGCCCAGTTCTGCCAAATATCTTTTTTTGGGGGGGGAGAGGGTTTTTTGTTTGTTTGTTTGTTTTGTTTTGTTTTGTTTTGTTTTTGTTTTTGTTTTTCGCTATAGGGCACGTGCTCGCGCCAGACAGAGAGAGACAGAGGGACAGAAAGCGAGAACTCACCCCCCAGGGGGGATAGTCACGCTGTAATCGCTTCTCCTCCATCCTCCTCTCTGGATCTTGGGCATGCACGCACACGCACCCGGCATGAGTTTTAAGCCCACCAGGTCTGGGACGCGAGCCGTGGTCTACTACGTGGGAGTCCAGCGACATAGCCATTATGCTAACTGCTGGTTCCCCCAAATATCTTTTTTAAAAGAATTATTTAATTTTTATTTGTTATTATTATTTATTGTTTTAATTTTTTTGAGAGGTTTTTGCTATAGGGTGTGTGTGCTTGCCAGACAGACAGAGAGAGACAGAAAGCGAGAAATCATCCCCCAGGGGGGATGGCCACGCCGCAATCCCTTCTCCTCCATTCTCCTCTCGGGATCTTGGGCACACATGCACATGCGCCCGGCGTGAGTTTTAAGCCACCGGTTCTGGGACTCAACCCTCGGTCGGCTACGTGGGAGTCCAGCGACATAGCCATTATGTTAACTGCTGGTCCCTATTGTTTTAATTTTACCAGAGAGAGTCACAGAGAGTGAGAGAAAAGGAAAGCGAGAAAGCAAGCAGTCATGTCTGGGACTTAGGAGTCTAGCACACTAACCACCACGCCAACTGCCAAGTATCATGTGAGAAAACACCATGGGGCTGGAATGGTGGTGCAGTGGGAAAACGCCACACTGCAAGGCTGATCCCCATGGGAAGGTTCCAGGAGTGAATCTGGAGACCTCGCTGAGTATGTTGGGCATGTGCCTGCCCAACATCAAGGCAGGCTGACGCTGAGCTGAGGGGGGATTGAGGCAGCAAGTTTCTGGGAAGGGCTGTCTCTCTGTCTCTGCTTCTTCTGCTGCTTCTTTTTTTTTTTTTAAGAATTATTTATTTAATTAAATTAATTAATTTATTTTATCTGTAATTTGGTTTTTAATTATCTTAGGTCTTATGATGGCATAATTTACAAATCTATGCTGATGGCACATCTCCTCTACTTTAATCCTTCTAATAAATTGGCAAAAGCACCGTTACCAATCACATATATACCGTAGTTCTTCAGTTTCTATGTGGTTTTTGTTTTTTTTTTTTTTTGTTTTTTTTTTTTTTTTTTTCTTTTTTTTTTTCCTGCCGGCTGCCGGGCTGCGCCTCTGGGCCGCGCCCTCTGCCACCCCTGGTGCCCCTGTTCCCAGAACCAAGGGCCAGGACGAAGGAGGAGGCGGTGGATGGAAGGGTCAGGGGAGGTGAATCGCGCTCGGGAACTCGTGGGGCCGGGGCTGCCCGCCTACCTGGCCATCCAGGTCCTCCCAGGCTCCCTAAGGACCCAACCAGAGGGCCCTTCTGGGACTTGGAGGCGACGCCCCTAATGGAGGGCGTGACCAAGTTTCTATGTGGTTTTGAACAGTTGCCTAACAATCCTGAAATATAACTTAGCCTGATTTAGATAATAGAATTCAAAGGTAAAATTTTACATGCTACTGAATCTTGTCACACTGACTTTCGAAAGCATCCGACCTTACAAATCACTTATAAAATATGTAAAGTGTTACATATTCTTTATTTGATAGTATACATAAACCACACTAAAACGTCTTTCATTAAGTAAAAGGCAGTGTTTTGGATACAGGGAATTCTAATTAAATTGGTAGAGTTATGACCAAATATATAAAGTAGACATCACTACCTTATCTTCAGCCTTTGCCTTAACAGGTTAATAAACACAAATTAAAACACAGGTGAGTCTGCTTAGTTTTGAGACGTAAAGGGATTTCTCCAGCATTTACGTATTCATATAACCAGTTACGTATAAACCAAAATAAAACCAATCTCCAGTAGGCTTTGAGATGGCATTCATCATCCTTGTAGAAAGATGAGCACCACTAATGAATTGCCAATGATATCTTTGGAAAGGGCAAATAGTGATAGCACTTACTGAACTGAAATTTCTATCAAAATTAAAAAATATATATTAATTTAACCAGAAGCCAGTCTCACTTAAATCAGGATTGCTCAACAAAAATGTCCTGTCAGCCATTCATGATCTGAGTTCTGGTGTAAGACATCAATTAAAATATGGTACACTTAAAAAAGGTGAGACATTTCTATTTTGTCATAAATAAGGCAGTGGCCACCTATTTCTCATTAGTAGCTTTTTAAAGATAAGCTATCAACTCTACTCTTTTGGACTTCTTTTTAATGCCAATGAAGATCGTTTTTTTGTCCCAGGGATGTCCTTCTTGGGATTCTCCAAATATTTCATCAGCGTATCCTCTCCCCAGGTAATGCCTTTGTTCTTGTTGGCATCTCTGTAAGAGAACCCAGGGGCCTGACCTGCCTTCTACCCAAATAGACCATGGAGATTTGGGCCAGTCTTGTGCTTGCCTCCTTTTTCTATGGTGTGGCATTGGGCACACTTCTGAACAAAAATCTTCTTGCCTTTCTCAACATCACCCATTTTTAATTCTCTCTTTTGTCGCTTGGGAATATAGAATAACAGCTCAGAAGCCAGACGACCTGCTCTCTAAGTCCAAGGACACGCCGGTCTGCACCTATGTACCAGTGTTAGTGCAACCGAACTCCTATTTATTTATTTTTAAGAGAAAGATTCTTGCTATAGGACATGAACTTGCCAAAGAGACAGAAAGCAAGAAATCACCCCTACCCCACAGGGGGAATGGCCACGCCACAATCCCTTCTCCATTCTTCTCTCAGGATTTTGGGCATGCATGCACACCTGGTGTGAGTTTTAAACCACCAGATTTGGGACTTGAACCGCAATCAACTACAGTGGGGAGTCTAGAGATGTAATCATTATGTCATCTGCTGGTCCCCCTATTATTATTATTTTTAAATTTGCTATAGGGCACATGCTCTCAGAGAGAGAGGAAAAGAGAGAGAAAGAGAGAAATTGAGAAAGGAAGCTACTGGATCTGAGACTCAAACTGTGGTCAGCCATGCAGGAGTCCAGCACATTAACCACCATACCACCTGCTGGCCCCTATCTCTGCTTCTCTTGTCCATGGAAGAAAGAAATACATGAGAAAGAAGAAAGGAAGAAGAAATAAAGAAAGGGGTAAGGGACAGAAAGAAAGAGCGAGTTATGGAAGTGATCCTTATTTGTTGATTTTTCCATAACCTGAATCCACTTTGATACACTTTTCTTTTAAAGATTTATTTTATTAGGGCCAGCAGGTGGCATGATGAAATTATTTTATTTAACTTTATTTCTTTATTTATTTTAACTTGACCAGAGAGGAACAGAGAGAGAGAGAGAGATTGACATAAAGAGGGGAAAGTGAGATAGCAAACCACCAGGTCAGGGACTCAAACCATAGCTGGCCATCTGGGAGCCCAGCGTCCTTAATCACCACGCCACCTGCCAGCCCCTACTTGGACACACTTTTGTGAAGCCTTCCTGTTTCCCCCCAGGCAGTCTCAGGTGCTCTAATTTCCAGGCTTGTGTTGTACAATGAGCATGCGCCCATCATGACAGTTACATATTATAACATACTTGCGTATGTGCCTCCCTTCCTACACACTCAGTGCTCCTGGAAGGAAGAGTGCATCTCCATATCCGAAAGTATTTAACCTGACACAACTGGAACTTGGTAATCCATTAAAGTAGAGGTTGGTCCGGTTTACTGACTCTAGGAAGGATTTATGAACCTCGATACACCTGTCAGTACTTTAAGGGAAAACTGGATATGTTCAAGCTATCCTTCAGGGGACATATACTAACCAACACTTATTTTAATGAGAGAAAAAAAATTTTTTTTGGAGAGATTTTCGCTATAGGGCGCATGCGCTCGCCAGCCAGACAGAGACGTAGAAACAGAAAGCGAGAAATCACCCCCCAGGGGGGATGGTCACGCTGCAATCCCTTCTCCTCCATTCTCCTCTCAGGATCTTGGGCACGTACACACACGCACCCGGCGTGAGTTTTAAGCCACCGGGTCCGGGACGTGAACCGCGGTCGACTACATGGGAGTCCAGCGACATAGCCATTACACTAACTGCTGGTTCCCGAGAAAATGTTTTTTTCATTTGTAATAATTTAACTCTTCTCTTCCAGATCATCTTCCCTTATTCTGCCAGGATAACCCTTATTTCATTACTGTAGGTTAGACCATGTGCCATTGTTGATAATCACCTATTCACTATTTGCAATATCATAGGGTTCAATCTAACAGAATGAAGGAAGAGAGGTATGAACCTTGCAATGCCTCTAAGCCCTCCAGAGGTATCATCTAATCTTCTGGAAGCCTTTGAAACCTTCCGACATGCAGAACTTTTCCCCTTAGACCTTAAAAATTGGGGGACTAGTTCCATAGAGTCATATTTAAGGAAGCCAGATCTCAAATGGTTGACTGGGGTAAGAATCCTGGTCCCGGTGGCTCAAAAAACACCCTAGGAATGTGTGCATGTGAGCCTCCAATCCTGACAGAATGACGGAGTGGAGGAGAAGGAACTGCAGTATGACCACGTCCCATTGGGGTCTGCTTTCTCCCTCACCCTCTCTCTCTCTGTCTCGCAGAGACAAACACATGCACTCTCTGCCAAAACTAAACAATAATGATAACAATAATTTTTATATGACTTGGGTTACTTAGGCATTCTTGCACCAACAATATCACTTGAGTTTCCTGGTCCATGTAAAATATCGTCAGATTACCATGATTACAAGTGAAAAGGTAAAGAGAAAATATTCCCAAACAAACTAAAATGTAGATGATCCCTTTGCGGATTTGTTTAGTGGATGCAGAACTGGTTGATGCCAGAGGGTGGCTACTGTTCCAATCTGGTAGAGAGGGTGGGAAAACGCTAGTGAATATCATGACAGTGTGAAAAAGCAAAGAATAGAAAAATGTATATGTGTATATGGATGGGTGTGTGTATATGTCAATTTTTCTATTTTATTACTTTTGGTAATTATAATTTGTTTTATAATAAATTTTGCTGGCAAATAAAGATGAAGGCAGGATGAGAAGAGAAAGGAAAAAGACTAAGAAGCAAAAATCTCCCTATTTATTTATGAGCTTTTTTATGTTCTGTTTAATCTATAGTTTGATCCTCGCCATTTTAAGTGATCGGCATAGAAGAGGTTATGTTGAAATATTTACAGTTTTATAAGTCTTCACCAGATTAGTTACTAACTTTGTGTAAAACAAAAAGTTTCAGACAAGTATTAAGTAATAAAATATATCTCAGGTTTGGTACTTGAAAAATTTTTCCTGTTGGGTCAGCAGGTGGCATGGTGGTTAAGGTGCTGGAATCCCCACATGGTCAGCCATAGTTTGAGTCCCAGACCTGGCGACTTGCTTTCTCACTCTCCCTCTCTCTCTCTCTCTCTGTTTTTCTCTGGCAAAACTTATGTGAAAAATAATATTAACAATAATAATAATAAATAATTAATAAATAAATAATTCTTTAAAAAATTTCCTGTTAAAAAATTAACTATTTTTTTTCTTTTTTTTTTTCTTCAGATTTTTGCCATAGGGTATATGTGCTCCCTAGAGAGAAGAAAGACAGAGAGAGGGAAAGTGAGAAATCACTACCCAGGGGGTATGACCATGCCACAATCCCTTCTCTTCCACTCTTCTCTAGGAATTTTGGGCACATGCACTCTGGGTGTTTAAGTCACTGGGTCAGGACTCAAACCACAGTTAGTCATGTGGGAATCCAGCCATCTTAACCACCATGCCACCTGCTGGACCCATCACTATTTGTCTTTTGTTTCCCTTTTCTTTCTTAATTGCCAGAGGGTACATGCAATCACTAGGGACAGAGAGAGGGGGAAAGTGACCCCAATGGGGCTTGGTCACACCACAGTACCTTCTACTCCATTTCTCCATCCTCTTGGGACTTTGGGCGTGCATGCACACACACTGGGTGTGTTGTCAAGCCCCTGGGCCAGGATTCAAATCCTGGTTGCCCATGCGGGATCTGGCTCTCTTAACCCCGAGATGATGGACTGGTCCTCCATTTGTCTTTAATGGAGCAGAGCAGCTGCTAGGACCCCTTGAGAGAAAACTGTCTGCAATTTTACAGATTTCGTTGAAGTGACCAAGTTCATAATGACAAAGTCAAGCGTGGTAATATGTCCCTGGCTCACTATGAACCTCAAACATATTGGAGGCTCGTATACAGTTGTGATTTCTGTCACCAGAAATTGCATCCTATAGACAGCAGCAGACAAGGCAAGGGGGCAGGAGAAAGGGGCTCAAAGCAGGGGGATTCAACACTGTTGAGGAGAGAGCTTGAGACATCCAGGATCCTGCCGGGGTGGAAGAGGTACTGAGGTGCTGGCCTACAAGGATTTAGCAAGGGAGGGCTCAAAAGAGACTACGGTCATTATAACTGAAATCTTTATTTTTTTCAGTTTGCCGTTGTTGTTGTTGTTGTTTGCCATAGGATGTGTGTATTCGCCAGAGACGGAGAGAGGGAAAGTGAGAAGTTTCCCCTCAAGGGAGATGGCCACAACGAAATCATTTCTCCTCCATTCTCATAACTGACATTCTTTAGGCCAGGGGTTGGGGACAGCAGAAAGAGCTAGTGAAGCTTCATCTGTGTTTACAGCCCCTCCCCATCACTCATTACCACCTGAGCTCTGCCTCTGGTCAGATCAGCAGTGACATTAGATTGTCGTGGGAGCACAGACCCAGTTGTGAACTGCGCATGTGAGAAATCTAGGCTGTGCCCTCCTTATGAGAATCGAATGCCTGCTGATGGGAGGTGGAGCTGAGGCAGTGATGCTAGTGCTGGGGAGCAGCCGCAAACACTGCGTAATGGTGGGCTGCACAGTATTATTATATATTAGAATATAATAATAATAATAGAAATAGAGAGTACAATCAATGTAATGTGCTTAAATCATTCTATAACTATACCCCCTTCTTTTCTGTGGAAAAAGTGCCTTCCATGAAACTGGTCTCTGGTACCGAGGACGGCTGCTTTGGGCTGTATCCGTACTCCAGGACAGAGGAGAATGAAGACCTGTGGGTTATGTGTGTAAATCTATTAGAAAAGTCAGAAACCTCCTGTTTGCTTTTATCCCATTTTGTGGTTTTTCTGAGCTATTTCAAACATTTTCAAAAATAAATCAAGACTATAAAGGTTTTATTAAAGAATCTACAATGAAGATGTGATTATCATCTTCAAAATTGTGGTACACTGCCAAATAAAGGAAGATTTAGGAAAACGGAAGCATAGCACACTCTCCTGGCTCAAAATATGCATAGGCTCCTTTCTTTTTTCTTCAGTATAACCTGCGAGATTTCTCTCCTCTTCCCCTCTCCTCCCTCTCCCTTTTTCCTTCTCTTCCCTCTTAGTTTCTTTACATTTCTATTTATTTATTTGTTTATTTATTCATTCATTCATTTTATCAAAGAGACACACTGAGTGAGATAGGCATCGCCAACAGGGATGCCTCACAGGCACATGTGCATGTACCCAGCATATACACAGAGAGGTCCCAGGACTTGAACCCAGGACCTCCCCCATGTGAGTCTAGTTGTGATACCACTGCACCACCACCTGGCCTCCTCTTAGTTTTAAAGTTTGGTTTATGATTACAAAAATATATATATATATTCCCAATAAAATTAATTCAGTGGTTAAATAAATATAAAAAAGACTCAAAACTAGTGGCCAGCAGGTGGCATAGTAATTAAGGTGTTGGACTCCCATATGGCCCACTGCAGGTCAAGTCCTGGACCTGGCGGCCCGAAAAAGACACCGCGCACATGTGTTTTTTGGGGAATGCATGCATGCCCCAAATATCAGAAGACTGTTGGACAAGGGATTGTGGATGGCCATCTCCCTGGGGGTAATTTCTCACTTTACCTGTCTCTGTCTCTCTGCTGAGCACCCTATGGCAAAAACCTTTAAAAAAAAAAAAAAAGACTCAAAATTGATCGCTCATTCTACCATCTGGAGACAATAACTATTACAATCGGGGCTGGCAAGTGGTGTGGTGGTTAAGGACGTTGTACTCCCATCTGGCCGACCACAGTTCGAGTCCCTCACCTAGCGGCTTGCTTTCTCACTTTCTCTTTCTCTCTCTCCCCCTCTCTCATTCTGTCCTCTGGTCAAATTTAAATAAATAAATAAATACATAAATAAATAAATAAAGTTAAATAAAGTAATTCTTTAAAAAGAAAAAAAAAACTATTACAATCCAGTATAAATCCTTCTAGACCATTTATGCAAATATTCACAAAATTGAACAAATGTTTGAAGCTCTTAGCCCAGACTCAAAAAAGGTCAACTATTTAGCACTGTTTTTCTATCAATCTTTTTAGTTTAACAAGATATTCTAAATAGGTTTTCTTTCAAAATGTATATGCTCACTTAAGTGGATACGATTTACAAAATACTGTCCTTACCAGTGGTTAATGGACACCATTTCCTACTTTCCTCTATTATAAATGTTATAGCAAACATCCCTATTCTTACACATGTGCACATATGCCCACTTTCTTTCTCTAAAAGAATGATAGACTTGTGTATAAATTCCTATTTCAGTTGTTTTATGTCTGACCGACTGCTGAAACCTTCTGTGCTTTAGTTTCTCCCACGGTAGAAGCTGATAATAACATCTGCTTACAAAGTGGCTTGGTAAGAATTAAATACTTCTGTCTGGAAGGCATCTACTACAGTGCCCGGCTCAGGAGGAATTCGATAAATGTCTTTTTGTTTTTAAGAATAATTTACTAAATAGGGACCAGTCTATGTCGTAATGGTTATGTCACTGGACTCCCATGTCAAGTCAACTGCAGTTTGAGTCTTGACCTGGTGGCTTAAAAACTCACGCAGGGTGTGTGTGTGTGTGTGTGTGTGTGTGTGCGTGGCCAAGATCCTGAGAGGAGAATGGAGGAGAAGGGATTACAGCATGGCCATCCCCCCTGGGGGGTGATTTCTCACTTTCTGTCTCTGTCTCCCTCTGTCTCTCCAGTGAGCATATGCTCACTATAGCCAAAAAAAAAGATGAATTTACTGAATAATTAGAGCAAACCATTGGATAGCCATGAGTGTAATATACATATGCTGCTGCCTAAGTCTCATGCCTTCTACGATAATGAAGTTAAAGTAAGTGACGGGACTCAGCTGTAGGGGAACAGTGGAAGGACACTGCTACACTAGGCTGGAGCCACGTGGGAGGCAGGGATCCAGTTCCCAGCCTGATCTGAACAGGCCGACGGCAGTGGTGCATGCGTGTGGTCCTGGCCAACTGAGAGCTGAGGCAGAGGGAATCACACGTGGCGAGATCCTGTCCAAAATACCCTTCTCTCTCTCTCTCTCTCTCTCTCTCTCTGCCTCTCACCTGCACTCTCTTCTTTCTGCCCTCACTCTCTCATAAAAGAAAGGAAGAAAAAAAGAAAGAAAAAAATAATCATAAACTTAAATGTAAAACTATAAAACTTTTAGCTGAAGACATAGGAAAAAACATTCAAAAACTAGCATTATTTGAAGCCTTCTTATACTTGACACAAAAAGCATGATTCATAACAGGAAACCTTGATCAATGAACTTCGTCAAAATTAAAAATAGTTTCTCTGCAAAAGACTGTTAAGAGGATGAAAGGACAAGCTACTAACTGGGAAGAAATATTTACAAACTACATAGGTGACAAACGACAAGCATCTAGAACACGTATGTAAAAGACTCTGGATACAGTAAAAGAAAGCAGCCAATCCAATTACAGTAGATAATGGCCACAGACATCAGGAAGTTTTTATTGAAGAGATACGCAGATAACCAAGAAACACATGGGAAGGTGTCCACATTGTTAGTCATTAGGAAAGCGTACACCTCTCAGAATGGCCAAAATAAAAAATAAGATGCCACCAAATGCGGGTGAGGATATGGAGAAAGTGGGACATTCATGCATTGCAGGTAGAAATGTGAAATAGCGCAGGTGCTCTGCAAACGGTTTAGCAGTTTCTTTAAAAAAAAAAACAAAAAACCGTGGGGCTCTGGATTTCCATATGGCTGACCACAATTCCAGTCCTGGATCTGGCGACTGGCTTTCCCACTTTCCCTTTTGCTCTCTCTGGTCAAATTTAAATAATAATAATAATAAATTAAATGAAATTAAATAACGTTTAAAAAGCACTTAATGAAACGTACAACTGTGAATTCTCCCTTAATACTTACCTAGAGCTTGATTAATGGGACCAGCAGATGGCGTACTGATTACATTGCTGAACTCCCATGTAGTCAGGCAAATGCAGTTTGAGTCCCAGACCCAATGGCCATGCCTGTGCGTGCGTGCCCAAGATCCCGAGAAGAGAATGGAGGAGAAGTGATTGCAGCATGGCCATCCTTCCTGGGGGATGATTTCTTATTTCTGTGTCTCTGACTCTACAGCGAGTGCAGGCGCCCTATAGTAAAAATTTCTCTTAAAAATATAAAGCTCGATTGATGGACCAGCAGATGGCATTGCAGTTACATCACTGGACTCCCACAAGGCCAGTCGCATGGACTGGGTGGCTTGAAACTCACACTGGGCACATGTGTGTGTGCGTGCCCAAGATCCCTCGAGGAGAATGGAGGAGAAGCAATTGCAATGTGGCCATTCTCCTGGGAGTGATTTCTCTCTCACTTTCCTTCTCACTGACTCTGACTCTCTCTCCCCAGTGAGCATCTGAGCCCTAAGACAAAAACTTCTAAAAAAAAAAAAAAAATTCACAATTGAGATAAAAATATTTTTGGAGAATTGCCAATTGGGCAAGCAGCCTACCATTTTTCTCGGTATCATTGAATTCATCCCTATGTAAAGACATTCTGTAAGAAAAAGTTACTACTTAGACTGCAATACCTGACCTACCTACCCACATCCCATTTGTTTAATCTACTTACCAAGCACACACTGGGTGCCAGGGAGGTAGCGGTGAACGAACTCTGAAGTGTTCTCACGAAAGCTTGCATTCAGGCAGCTGCTATCCTGGGCTAGGTGTACTGATCAGTTGTTACTTTATAACAAACCACTTCCAGTTGCAGCATTTAACAACAAATCAGTATCAGAGTTCTCAAAAGACAAGACCATTTCAGGGCAGCAGGGGCAATGCTGGACACTTGGCTCAGTGCCATGCATGGCTCATTCTCCAGCAGCTTAGCCAGGCAGGCACAGTCTCACTGCCATAGCCACGTGGGAGAACGCAAGCCCCAAATTGTGCACATGCTTTTCCAGGCAGTTTAAATGACAAGCTTGAGGGGCCAGTAAGTGGCATGGTTGTTAAGGTGCTAGCCTTCCACATGGTTGACCATGATTGAACTCCTGGACATGGCAGCTTGAAAATCATGCAAGGCGTATGTGCACACGCGCCCAAAATTCCAAGAGGAGAATGGAGGAGAAGGGATTGCTACAGCCATTCCCCCTTGGAGGGGGGGGTGAATTTTCACTTTCCCTCTCTCTGTTTCTCTCTCTCTGTCTCTGGTGAGTGCACATGCCCTATGGGGACAAAATATATATATATATAAAACCTTTAAAATAAATTTAAAAAGACAAGATTCAGAGATGAGTTAAAGAATGGCACTAAGGAGACCAGCAGTTGGCGTAGTAGCTATGTCGCTGGACTCCCACGTAGTCGACCGCGGTTCAAGTCCAGGACCCAGTGGCTTAAACTCACACCGAGCAGGTGTGTGTGCGTGCCCAAGATCCCGAGAGGAGAATGGAGGAGAAGGGATTGTGGCGTGGCCATCCCCCCTGGG
>NW_006159617.1:7851481-7855770 GCF_000334495.1 Tupaia belangeri chinensis | reverse complement strand
CTCAAAAAAAAAAAAAGAATGGCACTAAGGCAAAATGATGACAGAGAGCAAACAGACATGAGAGGTGGTGAGCACGGTAAGGAGAAATCAAAGTATTAAAGTAATGAGAAGTAGAGGTAGGGTGGCAGAGAGGGTACTATGAGAGGATTTCAAAAATTCATGGATAAATGGAAATAAAGTGTTTAATTTGGTGCAGAAAAAAGGGATATCCACTTTTCATAATACGCATTTCCCATGAGCTTTTAAAAAAAGGATTATTGAGACAGATTATGTAATAGTCATGTTGTTGGACTCCCACGTAACTGACCGCAGCTCAAGTCCCAGACTCAGCAACTTAAAATTCATATCGGGCATGTGTATGTGCCCCAAATCCGAGAAGATAATGGAAAAGAAGGGATCGAAATCCTGAGAAGATAATGGAAAAGAAGGGATCAAAGCATGGCCATCCCCCTGGGGAGTGATTTCTCACTTTGTGTCTCTCTGTCTCTCTCTGTCTCACTGGCAAGCACACACGCCCTGTAGCAAAACTCTCAAAAAAAAAAAAAAAGATTAATCAATTTTTTTAAAGAGATATCTTTGCTATAAGACACATGTGCTCACTGGAGGAATAGAGAGAGACAGTGAGACAGATAGAAAGTAAGAAATCACCCGTAGGGGGCATGGCCACAGCGATCCCTTCTCCATTCTCCTCTCAGGATCCGGGGCATGCACAGACATGTGTTCAGCATGAGTGTTAAATCAGTCTTCGGGTCCAGGACTCAAACTACGGTCAACTGCATGGGAGTCCAGCAACATAACCATTACTCCATCTGCTGGTCCCTGTCTATTAAATTATTACTTATCATTATTATTCTGAAATGTTCTATAGGCACATGTGCTCATCTGGGGTGGGGCAGGGAGTGGGAAAGCAGGCCACCAGGTTGGGGACTCACAGTGCTGTCAGCTGGGTGGGAGTCCAGTGCCTTAGCCACCACACCACCTGCTGGCCCTCCCATGAGCTTTTTGAAGACCTCTCCCCTGTATTTGTGTGAATGTGGTGTTTTAGAACAGCCTTGGTGTGTCACAATCTTCCTGCCTCATTCTCCTAAGTAGTTGGGATTACAGACAGGCACCAACATGCTAGGCTTTTAAGGGAGGTCTGGGGTGGTGCTGCACCTCCCACCTGGCCTCAGCAGAGCAAGAGCCAGCCTGGGCTACCATGGCTGGACTGGATGATGCTATTGATATTTGTGCTCGGATGGTTAAGAAAGCCTCTTTGATGAGGAGATATTTGAGGAGAGGCTTTAATGCAAAGAAGAGGGATCCTTGGGACCAGAGGTGACATGGTGGTTAAGGCGTTGGACTCCCACATGGCCGACCATGGTTCAAGTACCAGACCTGGTGGCTTGACCACTGTCCCTCCTTTTTTCTCTCTGTCTCTCTGGTGGGCACATGTGCCCTATAACAAATGTTTAAAATAATAATAATAATAAATAAAATTAAATAAATAATTCTTAAACACACACATACACAAAGGAAAGGGGATCCTTTGGGGGGATTTGGAAGAACAGAGGCTAAAAGGAACAAATAGAAAAGTATCGAAATAAGGAAATAGACAAACAACAGTAGAAGAGAACTCAGAAACTATGACGCTGAATCCTCATCCACCCATACGGGTACGTGACCACGTTCCTGCATTTCGAATGCTTTTCACAGGACTGAAGAGTCAGGACCTGTAGTCTCGTGACGAAATCAGTATTTCAAGCTGAAGCAGTCGCTATGTTTGTCTTTTCATCCTACCTGCACTGACAGATTCTATGCAATTAGAGAAAAAATCTACTTGTGTTGGGTATGGTCCCTGAAAGATAAATGGGAATTCTCTACCTATATCTTTTGAGCTCGCTCACAAGCCAGCAGAAATGCCTGACATAGCCAGTGATTAGAATGAATCCTTTCTTGGGGACCAGTAGATGGCACAGTGATTACATTGCTGGAACCCATGGTCACTGGATTGACCGTGGTTCGAGCCTCGGACCTGGTGACTGAAACTCACACCAGATGCGTGGACAAGATCCCAGGAGGCAAATAGAGGAGAATGGATGGCATGGCCATCTGTCCTGGGGAGCGATTTCTCACTTTCCCCCTCACTGTCTCTGTCCCTATCTATTTCTTCCCCAAGTGCACAGGCCATAAGGCAAAAACCTCTTAAAAAAGGAAACTTTTCTTTAGGAACTAGTCCACTAACAATATAATGTTGGGGACAGTGAGAAAAGAAGTCAAACTTGTGTTTAATGCATCAAAGTTGCAATCAAATGAATCTTTCTTCAAAAAGTCTGAATTGACATGAAAAGCCAGAAAATTCTGGGCCCAGCAGGGGCTTGGTAGTTGAGACACTGGACTCTCACATAGTTGACTGTGGTTCGAGTCCCAGACCTGAGGCTTACTTTCTCGTTTTCCCTTTCTCTCTCTCTCTCCTCGGTCAATTAAAAAAGCAATAATAATAACAACTGGAATTAAGTAAATAACTATTAAAATTAAAACACATTGAGATATCACCTTATACCTGTTAGAATGGCTATTATAAAAAGACAAAAGAGGGGCCAGCAGTTGGCATGGTGGTTAAGGCATTGGATTCCCATATGGCTGACTGCGGTTTGAGTCCCAGACCTCGTGGCTTGCTTTCTCACTCTCTCTCTCTTTTTCTCTCTATCTCCCTCTCTCTCTCTCTCTAGTGAGCACACATACTCTAAAGCAAATTTAAAAATAATAATAATACATCAAATAGAGTAAATAATTTTTTTTGTTTTTTTTTTAGAGATAGAGTTTTGCTGCAGGGTGCATGTGCTTGCCAGAGTGACAGAGATTGCTGTAGGGTGCATGTGCTTGCCAGAGTGACAGAGGCAGAAAGAGAGAAACAACCCCAGGAGGATCACCATGGCACAAGCCCTTCTCTTCCATTTTCCCCTCCGGATCTTGGGCATGCACAAACACACACCCAGCATGAATTTCAAGTGAGCACACACACACACCCAGCATGAATTTCAAGTGGCCAGGTCCGGGCTTCATACTGCAGCCGACTACGTGGTAGTCCAGCAATGTAACCATTACGCCATCTGCTGGTCCCAGTAGGTGTTGGTGAGGATGTGGAGTAAAGGGAATCTTTGTAAACTATTGGTGGGAATGTAATTAGGACAGCATTTACATAAAACAATACTAAGTCTCCTTAAAAAATTAAAAATAGAACTATCATATGATCAAGCAGTCTCATTATTGGATATATTTTACAATGAAATGAAATCAGTATGTCAAAGAGAAATCTGTACTCCCATGTTCAATGCAGCGTTATTCACAATAACCAGGATAAGGGATCAGCCTAAATGTGCATCAGTGGATGACAAGATAAAGAAAATATAACATATACACACAATAGAATACCACTCAGCCTTAAAAGAGAAAAAAATCCTGTCATTTTTGACAACATGGATGAACCTAGAGGATGTTATGCTAAGTGAAATTAAGGAGGCACAGAAAGACAAATATTGCAGGATCTCACTTATACATGGACTGTAAAAAAATAAAACTCACAGAAGCAGAGAGTGGAATGGTGGTTACCAGGGGGTGAGGAAATGATTGGGAAGGTGTTGATGAAAGAACACAAAATTTCAATTAGAGGAAATAAGTTCAAGAAATCTGTTACAAATCCTGGTGACTACAGTCAATAACAATGTAGTTTATTCTTGAAAATTGCCAAGAGAGTAAATTTCAAGTTTTATCACAAAAACTTCTGTGAAACAGTGCATGTGTTAAATAGCTTGATTTAGCCGTTCCACAGTAAATGTGTATACATATACATGTATATATATATATATATATGTATAATCAAAATGTCATGTCGCACACCATAAATGTATCTACTTTCCATGGGCCAATTAAAAACACTTTTTAAATTTAATTTTATTTATATATATTTTTTTATTATTATTCATACATTAAATCACTATATATCATTTAGGTTGTGAAGAGACTTTACTCAGCATGACATACACTCCTACGCTGTTGGTGGGAGTGTAACTTGCTCTAGCCACTATGGAGATCAATATGGAGGCTCCTCAAAGACCTTCGAATAGAACTACCATATGATCCAGCAATTCCACTCCTGGGTATCTACCCAAAGAACAGGAGAGCACTCAGTCGGAAAAGCGCTTGCACATCTATATTCATTGCAACCTTATTCACGATTGCTAAGACATGGAACCAACCCAAATGTCCACAAACAGATGAATGGATTGAAAAATTGTGGCACATATACT
>NW_006159617.1:7850553-7851319 GCF_000334495.1 Tupaia belangeri chinensis | reverse complement strand
TGTCTGCACTTTATGGTAGAGACTGAAAAACTGGAGAACACAAAAGTATTAAAAAAATTTTTTAATGATTTCCATGGCTCAAGAAAAGTAACAAAATAACATTATAAATTTTTACTTTTTCCTCTAAAGTTTAGATGAAACTATGTTTAGGATTCTTAGAATATATTGAATGCAAAACTTACTTTTTAAAAGTTTGTCTATTTCTTCTATGAGGAGCAAGAGAGACACAGAGAGAGAAGAGAGAGAGAAACAGCACTCCAGCAGGGGTTATCACCATGACTGGCCCTCACCTCAGCCAGCCCAGTGTCAGGGGCACCCGTGACCACTGTATTCCAGGATGGTCTCTGGCCGTGAACCAGAACCTTCCCTCGTGGGTAAGCCACAAAGAGCGTCATGTATACATGTATCCTGCTGCACCACTGCCCACCCTCAATTGGTTTATAATCACTGTCATTTAAAAATAGGAGCTGGCAGGTGGCTTGGTGGTTAAGGGCACTTGATTCACACATGGCTGACCACTGTTTGAGTCCTGGACCTGGCGACTTGCTCTTTCACTTTCCTTTTCTCTCTCTCTCTGAATTAAACAATAACAACAACAAATGAAATTAAATAAATAAGTAATTCTTAGGAAATAATAAAAAAGGGACCAGCAGGTGGCGTGGTGGTTAAGGCACTGGATATTCCCACATGGATAACCACGGTTCAAATCCTAGACCTGGTGGCTTGTTTTCTCACTTTCTCCCTCTCTCTCTCTCTCTCTCTCTCT
>NW_006159617.1:7838776-7849436 GCF_000334495.1 Tupaia belangeri chinensis | reverse complement strand
AACCACCACCCACCCGCCCCCCCATAGCATATTTTAAAAAAGCAAAAATAATAATGATAAATTAAATAAATAATTCTTAAAAAATACAGTTCATAAAACCAAATTAGTGCTTCTGACTCAGAATTTCCTTGCATATAAAAAGCAGAGTGTATAGTCTAAGAACAGTGTAAATGTGATAATTAATTGATGGAGACTACTTTTCTTAGCAGTGGAAAAATATTATGCTTACTTTCAAGGAATAAATTCTAGGAACATAATACATGCGCTCTTTGGGAAATAAAGTTTTCTTTCTTTTTTTTTTCTTTTCTCTTTGCCAAAGGGCACATGTGCTCACCAGAGAGAGAGAGAGAGACAGTGACAATGGAAGGAAAGTAAGAAATCACCCCCCAGGGGGCATGGGCACTCCACAATCCCTGCTCCTCTATTCTCCTCCTGGGATCTTGGGCACCCATGGACATGCACCCAGCATGATTTTCAAGCCACCAGGTCCAGGACTTTAGCCATGGTCAACCATCTGGGAGCCCAGCCACGTAAATGTTAATGCCATTTTCTGGCTGTGGGATATAAGGTTTTATAAAATATAAACACTTGAAAGTTTTAGATATTATAGGTCTTAACTTAATAAATAATTATCGGTGCCAGCAGGTGACTTGATGGTTCAGTTCTTGGACTCCTATATGGTCGACCACGGTTCAAATCCCAGACCTGGCAGCTTGCTCTTTCACTTTCCCTCTCTCTCTATCCCTCTGCCTGTGTCTCTCTCTCTGGTGAGAGCACATCCTCCATAGCAAATTTTAAAATAATAATAATAATAATTTAAAAATTAAGTAAAATAATTTTCAAAAAAAAAAAGAAAAGAAATAGCTTAAGTATTGGGAGTGGGAGTCCAGTCCCTAACCACTATTCCACCTGCGGGATCTCATAAGCTATTTCTATATGCTATAGAAAATATTATTTCTTAAAGTATTGGATCATATTACAACTTTGTGTAATATGATATCTGTGTGTGTGTGCACATGTAAATAGACTGAAAGGCAAAGGATTTATTTTTTTCTCATAACCCCACATACCTGTGTGTGATGCCAGTAATGGTTGTCTTATAAAAATTCAGAGAAAAAACTGTTTTAGATACAATTTGATAAGCTTCTATGTATAGTACCATAATTCTGGGCAAGTATTTATCAAATAAAGAAAGTTGGAAAATACACTGTGACTAAAGCAGTCAGAAAACAGGATATTTAGAAGTGAATGGTTTATTTATAGGTCAATTAACAATGATGTTGGGGCCAGCAGATGGCAGAGCAGTTACATTGCTGGACTCCCACATGACTGACCATGGTTCGAGTCCCAGAACTGGTGGCTTGAAACTCACACTGGGCACCTGTGCTTGTGTGCCCAAAATCCTGAGAGGAGAATGGTGGTGACCCTTCATTGCAGTGTAGTTATCCTCCCTGGGAGGTGATTTCTTATTTTCCCTCTCTCTGTCTCTTTCTCTCTCTTCAGCAAGCACATGCATCCTAAGGCGAAAACCTCTGAAAAAAAATTTTTTTTAAATTAAACAAAAAAATGATGCTGTATCGTGGGCTGGTCTTGGAGCCCAGTAGTCAAGGAAGATACCTCCCACATGATGGACGAGGCAGTCTGAATCCTAGTCCCAGTGGCTTGAAGAATATGTCAAGTACATGTGAGTGCTTATCCCAAATCTGCACAGGATGAAGAAATAGAGAAGGGATTGTGGTGTGTCCAGGCCCTACTAGGGGTACTTCCTCATTTTCTCTCTTGCTCTGTCTCTCTCTCTCTGGTAAGAGCATGCACTCTCTAGCAAAATGAAAAAAGGTGTTATATTGTGATGATAAAAACATATCATTGAGCAAGAAGAATTTAAATACTGCAAAAATACAAAAAAAGCACCTTTATTGAACCTCCACTGACAGTGACTCTCCTATTGATTGATTGATTGCCCTAGGGTGCATGCACTTGTCAGAGAGAGAGACAGAGACAGTGAGAGGGAAAGTGAGAAATCACTCCTTAAGGGAGATGGCCATGCTGCAACCTCTTCTCTTTTATTCTCCTCCTAGGATCTTACATGCATGCACATGAACTGGTGTGTCTCAAGGCACCGGGTCTGGGACTTGAACCACAGGCAGCCATGTGGAGTCTAGTGACAGAACTGCTATGCCCTCTGCTGGCCCCATAAATCCCTGTTTTAATATTGAAGGAGCTGTGAGCATTTAAGTACTTGGTAAGTGTCGACATGAACTTAATTTTCTAAATTAAAGCATGCTACCTGTAAACTTGAGGTTCAAATTTACTAATTTTTGTTATTAAAAAGAACTATTCTCTATGATGACTTTTCAAGTCAAGAAAACGAAACTGTCTCTTCATCTTGGCACCAAGATTACGGCATTGATTCTCATTGAAGGCAAGCATTAATAGATAAGATGCGAAGTTACTGAAGTTCTACACATCCACTTGGGGAAATACAGTTATTACCAGGGAAACACCTATTAGTTATCTATTACTGCGTAAAAATTACAGATATCTACGGTGACATTTAAAAAAAAGAATTATTTAATTTTATTTATTAGTATTGTTATTATTATTTTTTAGAGAGATTTTTGCCACAGGACACGTGTGCTTACCAGAGAGACAGAGCGACAAAAGAGAGAAATCATCCCCCAGGGGTGATAGCCATGCTGCAATCCCTTCTCTTCCATTCTTCTCTCGGGAATTTGAGCACAAATGCACATGTGCATGGAGTGTTTTAAGTCTCTGGGTGCAGGACTCGAACTGTGGTTAACTACATGGGAGTTCAGCAACATAAGCATTGTGCCATCTGCTGGTCCTTTATTTTTAAATTTGCCATAGGGCATATGTGCTCACCAGAGAAAAATGGGGGGTGAGCAGAGGTGAGAAAGCAAGCCACCGGGTCTGGATTCAAACTGCAGCACACATGTAGGAGTCCAGCACCCCAACAGTCATGCCCCCTGCCAGCCCCTACAGTGACTTTTGTTTTTAGAGAGATTTTTGCTATAGGGCATGTATGCTCCCTAGAAAGACAGAAAGAGACAGAGTGACCAGCAGGTGATATGGTGGTTAAGGCTCTAGACTTCCACATGGCCAACGGTTGTTCAAGTCCTTGACATGGCAGATTGCTTTCTCACTTTCCCTCTCCCTCACTCTCTGTATCTCTCTGGTAAATAGATTTAAAAAATAGGACCAGCAATTAGCATAATGGCTGTGTCGCTGGACTCCCATGTAGTTGACCTCAGTTCGAGTCCTGGACCTGGTGGCTTAGAACTCACGCCGGGTGTGTGTGCATGCGTGCCCAAGATCCTGAGAGGAGAATGGAGGAGAAGGGATTGTGGCATGGCCATCCCTCCTGGGGGGTGATTTCTCACTTTCTGTCTCTCTGTCTCTTTCTGTCTGGCAAGCGCACATGCCCTATAGCAAAAAAAACCTCTCCAAAAAAAATAAATAAATAAAATTAAATGAATAACTCTTAAAAAGTAAAAAGGGACAGAGAGAAAGTGAGAAATCATCCCTGAAAGCGGATGGTCATGTCACACCCCTTCTCCTCATTCTACTCTCAGGATTTTTGGCACTCACACACCATGACTGTCATGTTTTTCAAGCTGCCAAGTCCGGGACTCAAACCTCAAAGTCAGTCATGTGGTATCCAGCTGCCTTAACCCACACCACCAGCAGGCCCTCTCTAGAGTTCTTTACTCCGAAGTGTTGTCCATATATTGAGTATCACTGACTGCTTCTGGGCAAGGAGCTCTTGGGTATCTATCTCTTGCCCTGGATTCCCACTAGAATTCCAGTTCTTAATTTCTAACTATCACTAAACATTTCCTCCTGAATTTCTAATTATATTCTGTCCTAGATACTTTCCCCTAGATTTCAAATCTAATGGAACCTACTGAATAACTGAACTCATCATCTCCTATAAAATCAATGCCTTGGGACCCGCAGTTAGCGTAAGGGCTATGTCACTGAACTCCCATGTAGTCAACCACAGTTTGAGTCCCGGACCCGGTGGCTTAAACTCACACAGGGAATGTGTGCGTGCATGCCCAGATCCTGAGAGGAGAATGGAGGAGAAGGGATTGTGGTGTGGCCATCCCCCCGGGGGGGGTGATTTCTCGCTTTCTGTCTCTCTGTCTCTCTCTGTCTTTCTGGCAAATGCAAGCACCCTATAGCAAAATCCTCTAAAAAAGTCAATGCCTTGTTTCATTCCAGTTATTGTGAATGACATCATATTGTAATTACTTTATTTACCTTGTTCACCCTAGTAATCAGTTTCTAGTGCTCTTAAATGATACGCTTATGACCCCTGTCACATTTATCTTCCCTAGCTCTCTCCATCCTGGTCAGTGCTTCCTGGTATATTTCAGTTTGTTGCTATGGCAGATATGTTCAGGAGGGTAGGCAAGGCTGGCCTTAGGAGTGCACATGAAGGGGGCCAGCAGGTGGCATGGTGGTTAAGGTGCTAGACTTTCACATGACTGACCACAGTTTGAGTCCTGGACCTGGTGTCTTGCTTTCTCACATCCTCCCTTTTTCTCTCTATCTCTTGTCAAAATAATAATAATAAACAAATAAATTTCAATAAAATAATTAAAAAAAAGAAATGTCCATGGAGGGACCAACAGATGGCATAGCAATTATGTCGCTGGACTCCCACATGGCCCAAAACAGTTTGAGTCCTGGACCTGGTGAACTGAAAATCACACCAGGCATGTGTGCGCACGTCCAGGATCCCAGGAGGAGAACGCAGAAGGGATTGTGGCATCCTTCTTGGCGGATGATTTCTCACTTTCCCTCTCACTGTGTTTCTCTCTCTCTCTCTGGTAAGTGCACATGCCCTAACGCAAAAACCTCTAAAAAAGAAGAAGAAGAACCCTTGGGTATGATGGCCCAGGCCCTGGGGAAGAGTTTAACAGAAGTGCAACACAACAGGGTCACATAGCCTCAGTTCCATCAATGATTCACACAGGAAGAGGAGAGAAATGAGTCAAGGAATTGTTATCATGGTCAATGTTCAAAAGTCCAAAGAGGGGGAGAGTTCATTTCTGAGAGGTCTTTCACATTACGTCTAAATCAAGATCAGCTTGCATATCGGGAAGCTAGACTAAACAAACACAGAGGGACAGTGGTATTGGGTTCAGATAATAACCACCTATCTGAACCCACTGCCCCAGTGGCACAAGACAATTAAGAACTGTCCCTCTCTGGGGTTGGCAGGTGGTAAGGTGGCTAAGGCACTGGAGTCCCACATGGCTTACTGCAGTTTGCATCCCAGTCCTGGGGGCCAGCTGCACGTGCATGTGTGTCCAAGATCCCAGGAAGACAGTGAAGGAGAAGGGATTGCAGCATGGCTGTTCCCTCTGGGGGTGAGTTCTCACTCTCGCTTGTTCTTTCTCTCTGTCTCTCAGCAAGCATACTTACCCTACAACAAAAACCTAAAAACAAAACAAAACAGTCTCTCAGCATGTCATATATGTAACCAGTCTTCTATAGCCTTCGCTGTGAGCTGCCAAGCACTTCACTGTCTGTCCTGTTCTTTATAAAATAATTCATTATCATTTTTTCCCCCAATTTGACCACAGAGCAACACACAGAGAGAGAAAGCAAGAAAGCAAGCTGCCAAGTTCAGGACTTAAACTGTGGTAAGCCATGTGGGAGTCTGGTGCCCCAACCACCATGCCACCTGCCGGCCCCACCTGCTCTGTTCTTGGTAATCGCAGCTCCTGACCCTTGGCCTCTTTACCTATTTATAAACTGGCAGTTGCTGTCTGTCCTGACACATGATCTGTCCTCTGGCCCTTGGCCTGGTGTCCCTCCTCACCCATAGTTTGCATCTACTCCCTTTGTTGACACGCCCTCCCTCTCTCTCAGCCAAGTCTCTCCCTTGCTTCAGACCCCATTGTGGGTCCTGACTCCCCTCCCCAAAGAAAGAGGTGTATACAGAATTGGTATATACTGTATGGATATAAAATTCCATAGTGAGAGCATGAGAAGATTACTCTAGAGTATTGAAGAGGGAGTTACTGCAGGAAATGAACATCCTCCCAAGTCAGCAAGGGACTGGATTAGACATTTAGGCAAGGAGCCCTTGGGCTCTAACCCAGATTTCCAAAGAGGGCAGCTTCCTGGCTGGTTCTGAGATGCTGCCCTCTGAAGATAGGGCCCAGTGAGGTGTTCTGGCGTCTTTGAGATGGAGAGCTGCCGCTGATTCTGGAAGTGCTAGTGAAAATGCAAGGCAGAGTTGGGGGTGCAGTGTGACTGCTGGTTTCTTGAGGCTGAGAGGTTTGCGGGAACCTCTCTGATTAGGTGATATCTGGGCACAAAACAGAATGACAAAGAGTCGGCTATGTAAAAAGCTGAGATCAGCAGACTGAGAGACGCCAGCATTTTTGATCCCTTTCATCTGGAAAGAGCATAGTCATTTTAGACATACAGAGCCAGGGGAAGGCACTTGAAGGTCTCTAACATACACCTCTCTTTCTAGTATTTTACCAGGACCACAGTGTGACTGGTATTTTAATATATTCCGATAAGGAGCCATATTCGGAGTTTTGCTTCTTGAGTCTTTTGCTGAGCACCCTGTGTAGGGGTTAGAGCATCACGCAGCATCTTAGCTCTTGGAGTCATCTCGTCCTCTGGAGCACCTCCGGGTCCATCTCAAGTTAGCAGACTGGTCCAATGTGGTAGGGCACGTGGCCAGGGCCACTGTGCCGGCCGGGGCCACATGGAAGGCTCAGGTTTGGTTCCCAGACTCAAGTACAACAGGCCTACAGGAGTGGCCTGAGCCGATGATCCTGGATGACTGGGAGACAGCATGGGGAGGGAAGGGCAGGACCCCGTCAAACATAACCTCTTCTCTTCTTACATTCTCCTGCTCTCTCATTTACAAAACCAAACAAAACTCACAGCCCTTAAAAAACTCTTCTTAGGGGCCAGCAGGTGGCATGGTGGTTAAGGCACTGGACTCCCACATGGCTAACCTCAGTTCACATCCTGAACCTGGAAGCTTGAAAATCCTGCAGGGTGCATGTACAAGTGTGCCCCAAATCCCGAGAGGTGACTGGAGGAGAAAGGGTTGTGGTGTGGCCATCCCCCTGGATGGGGTGATTTCTCACTTTCTTTGGCAAGTGCATGTTCCCTGTGCCAAAAACAACAATAAAGAAAAACAAATACAAAAACAAGATCAAACTACTTTTAAATAATTACAGATTTGGGGCCAGCAGGTGGTGTGGTGGTTGAGGCTCTGGACTCCCACATGACCAACTGTAGTTTGAGTCCCAGACTGGTGGCTTGCGTTCTCTCTCTCTCTCTCTCTCTGTCTCTCTCAGGTGAGCACATGTGCCACAGAACAAATAAAAAATTATAGTGATAATAAAATTAAATCTTAAAAAAAATCTCAAATAATCATTACAGATTCATAGAAAGCCACACACACACACACACATACACACACACACACACATACAGGGAAGTCCAGTGTACCCTTCATCCAGTTTCCCCCAGTGATAACGTCATACAGAATTACTGAGTTGTTCGGAAAGTCATGGCGGGACTCAAACCATGGCTGACCATGTGAGAGTCCAATGCCTTGATCACCACGCCACCTGCCAGTCCCTGTTCATAATTTTTAATCCATTAACTGAGATGGAATGCAGGTAAGGTTGTTGCCATCTAAAATCTGGCAGGCGGAAGTTTTTGTGAAAAATTGAGAGGGAAAGAGGGGGAAATGGAGTTTATTTAGCTATGTTTGTGCTTAGGGAGTGGCTGAGAGCTAACAAGGTCACGACCAACTAATTCCCAGAGCAGAAATTTCCAGCACTTATATACTGTTACATTTCTCACTTATCTATTATTATTTATAACATAAACGTAGCTAATTTAGTGTTACTCTTACCCTCATGATTTTTCCGAAGTTATTCTGTGCACCTTGCCTTCTACGTAAAATTTCTGACCCTGTTTTGGTTCTTATGGAGACAATGAATCTGCTAACTCAGAACTGTGACATACATGGACAGATTAAGGGAAACTACATTTTCTTTAAGATATGCTATTTAGTAAAACAATGTAAATATCTGTGAGTACCTATTATGGCAAGGAATAACATTACTACAATTTTGCAATTTAACCTGTTACATTGCGTCTCTTGAGTAAACATTCCCATCTTTTAAGATTTCTCTCCTGAGACAGTTACATTTTCCTGATCACTGTTTTAGAGTCTGTGGCTTAAGTTTCCTTTTCTAAGTAAACAGGCTTCTTTATGACCTTATTTGTTAGCATAGCTACAGATTACATTAGTTACAGAAGCTACACCACCAGCTAATCCTTAAAGTACAAGAAAGAAAAATAAAGCAAAAAAATACAGGGTTAAAAAATTTTTCCCCCCTTTTATTAAGGTGAGGTTAGTAAAAGTCCTATAAAATACTCATCTTCTCTTATAGATCTGTTTCTCTAGGACACATTTTGGGAATGTGGTCTGTGTTAATGGCTTTCTCATCATCTATCTTACAAATACGATGCTGACCTTGCCTGGGAAATGATAAGAACAAGCAGCACACCAAAGACATCTACTTATGGAGAGAGGAATTAAGATTAGGAGGAAAAAAATCTGAGATTACCACCAGCATGCCTAGACTTTAAGGAGGGAATGTCGCAGCATATAAACTTAGCATATAAAGCATCATCTTTTGCAAAGTTGGAGATTTATTGGAAAGTCAGATGATACTGCAGTTTAGAATCATTCAAATGCTTTTTAACATTTTTTGTTCATGGATCAACCATAAAGCATAGCATTTAAAATATGATCTAGAGTAAGAACAATTTATACTGATATAGTCCCAAATGTGGTTTTGGTTTTGGTAGTTCTTGGACTTGGTCAAAGAGATTTTAACAAGTGTATCTATCTTTATAGATGATGCTGATACATTTCACAAACTTCCTCAACTGGATTAAGCAACATAAGGAGTGAATGCAAAATTTTATCTTTTAGTAGTTTAATAATGTTCACAAAATACCACCTAACATTAGATACCAATTCAATTACAATATATACCTTCTTGTTCATTGCTAACAGTTCCTTGGCAAAATTTGTTTTGTTTTGTTTAGGAACTAAATGCTTATACTTTCAATTTTCAGCAGCACCATACCCCTCTTTCTCAATTCCACAGGATTTTCCTGCATTGTAGAAAACCAGTTTAAAGTGTTTGTAAGATATTTAAAATTCAGTTTTACAATGAGTTCTGGAAATTCTTGTTCCTTTAAATTTATGGTGCTAGATGTAACAGTGGAATTTTGTAGCGTGTATCTGGCTTGTAGCTAATATTAGCACAGTAGCAAAATACTTCATTAGGTAGGTTGTTTTCCTTTTCTAAGCATTCAGCTTGTAGGAGTTTTTTTTTTTTTTTTTTTATAGGGATATTCTGTACTAATTACAAGAGAAGCAGGTGGGGTGGTGGAGCAGGGTCAGTGAGAAGCGTCAGGTTCTGCTTCCCTGCAACACCAGTTGCATAACTTTGGACAAATCCCTAATATCCCAGCTTCAGTATTTTCATGACCAAGAGGTTGAACTTCAAAAAGGCCTTTAAAATATACTATTATTTGAAAACAATTAATAAGGTCATGTAAAATACATTTTACCCTTTTTAATTTTTGGCCAGGCATTCTATTTGCAATGGCAAACTTTAAACCTTTAATTTTTAAAAAATCTGCTGTGAACATAAAAGTAATAGAATGATCTAAGACCGAACAGAAAGTCATCACTATTCATTTGCCGCACACGGAGAAAAAGTTCAAAGTACACTCCCACATTAAGTCCTTAAAAGGATGATTAATTCTCTGAACCTCACATCTAGCGTCTGTGTAACCTCAGGCCTTTGGGGCTGTTTCCACAGCAAAGTGGGGCTGAAATAGCTTAAGTTTTATTTGTTTTCGGTCAGTCATCCTGCGAAGGCTCAGGATCCAGGGACTAGGACTTGGCGGTATCTCCAGAGGGCGCTCAGCAGTTTCGGGCAGGCTGACGCCTCACTGCATCCATGGGAAGTGGGACTCTGGGAGGGCTACCAGATTTGGCGAAATACGGGTGTCCTCCGCAGCGCAGGGTGCAGGCAGGGCAGCCTCCACCCCTGCCCCAAGTTTGCAGCCGGGAAGTTAAGTTTTCCCATGGGCCAGAGGCACACCGCGGCCAGGCGCACGGGCGACCGGGCGAGGCAGTTACAAGCGTCCAGACACCCCAGCCGTTCAGACCGTCCCAACCTGTAGTAATGGGGGATGTGCCGGGTTACGCCTTCCTGAAACCTCAAGGTTAGCAGTCCGAACACGCCTTACTTCGGAACATCAGCTCTGGCCGGCGTGGGGGAGTGGAGGAGGCCGGCCCCTTTTCCGGTGGGGGAGGGGTGTTTCCTCCGGGCGTCACCGCCGGGCCACGCCCCTTTGCCCGCGGGAAGGGGGCGGAGCCGTCCCGGACTCTGGTCTGCAGGTGGGGGCGTGGCCGGAAAAAAAAATCCTGCAGCTCCTGACACGTGCGCCGTTGCTAGGCGATGGGGAGGAGGCGGGGCCAATGGGAACGTGGAGCGGGGCGCGGCCGGAAAGGGGCACGCGCCACACTGGCGGCCGCGCAGCCGCCCTCTCTCCC
>NW_006159617.1:7835717-7838468 GCF_000334495.1 Tupaia belangeri chinensis | reverse complement strand
GGGGCTTCGGGTCCCTCGCTCGCCTGACGGTGCCACCTGCCGCCGCCCCCCTCGGGCTCAAGTTATGTAAAGGCGGGGCCGTTCTGGCCTCTGTCCGCGAGTTATTTTGGGGGGGACACGGGGGGTCGTCAGGCGGAATGAAAAGGGCCCCCTTTTCGAAGCGGAGCTGTTGGGGGTAGCCGCGGTGGGCTCGATGGGTCTGGAGTTCAAGTTCGGACGAGGCGGCGAGAAGCCCTTCGCCCCGCGCGGTCCGGCTTCGGCAGTGCTGGGCGAGAAGCGACGACAGGCTCCTGGCTTGGTCTCAGTCCTGTCATGTTGCCTCGGGTTGTGACGAAGGCCCCCGGGAGCGCCCCGAGTGTCGCACGCTGCCTCGCACGTGAAGGCAAGGCGCTGCGACCCGAGACGCCGTCTCCCTTCTCCAGCCCGGTTTAGGGTTCAACCACGGGTGCCTTCTGGGCTGCCCCTCCCGGCCGCAGAGCTGGGACCCCAGGCTGCTGGGCTGGGTTCGGCTGATAACAGCGAGGACAGTCGCGTGTAGAATAACTCAAACGGCTGTTGGCATGGCTTCAGCTCACACGGCCTGTAGCAGGAATATGTCCGGTTCAGAGTGAATGGATCAGAGTGATTTACTGAATTAAAAAACAAACAAGAAAACCTAGAAGCGCTGTGCACGTCTTCGACCTGTGGACGACCGGAATGAACGTGCACCTGCGCTGCCTGGTTGAAGGACGGGAAGCTTTACTTGGTGTCATTTTTTCCTGGTGCTCCACCTTATTAATTAATCAAAGCCTCCTTCTTAGCCCTTCTTTCTTTTTTTTTTTTTTTTTGCATTATATCCTTATTTAAACACCATTAGAAACTAGACTTCTTTATGAAGTTACTTTCCCGGGCCAAGTTAGGGTTATTTTTCTGTCTGAATAGTGTTCATGTATTTATAACTCATTTAGCTAATCTTGGGTACGCACACACTTCCGGCCTTCTTCTAAGATACTTGTTCATCTTGGTTATTCTCGTGGAAGAAATATTTTAAACGTTAATTCAGTTTGTTAAAAAAATAAAAAAATCTCTTGAAACTACTGTTGGTGTCTAGTACCACGGAGCACATCAAGCAGGGTCAGAAGTGCTAGCTCAGCTTCTCTGATTAGTACCAGAAACTTGAGGATTGTTTTCCTTTGAGCTGCTGCTCAGCTGCACGTGAAAAAATAAAGCTTGTCTCCATCCACCTCCGGAGGAGGTCATAAGAAAACGTGAGGTGTGCTTTGATTTGTGACAGAGCTGCTTTTACCTTCAGGTGTCGGTTTTGCGTGGAGAGTGACTTATCAAGGGATTTAACATTTACAGATAGCCAAATTCACACTTGTGGTGTGCAGTTTTGTCTGTCTGGACAAATGTTAGTAGTCATGTGTCCATCATCGTAATGGCGAAGAAAAATGCCGACAAGCCCCTAAATTCCCAGTGCCCCACCCCCCCCAACCCAGTCTGCTGCACCCCACCTCCTGGCTTTGCTGATCTGCTTGCATCCCTGTAGTTCTGCTTTTTCCAGAGTCCTGTATAGATGGGATTATGTAGTATGTAGCGTTTTGGATCTGGCTTCACAATTGCACTTCTTTCACAAGGTGTATTTGGGAGTCATCCATGTATTGTGTGCATTAGTATTTCATTCTGTGATGGATGCTATTTGTCCTAGTGCTGGCTGAAGGATCTTTTACTTTTTTGTGATTATGAATGAAACTGCTGTAAACATTCATACACTTTTGTGTGTGTGTGACTGTAAGTTATTTATTGGGTAAATACCCAAGAGTGGTACTGTGGAGTCATATGGTAACTGGCTATCTTTCTGAGAAATTATGAATCACCTTTTCAGATTGGCCTTACCATTTTGCAGTCTCACCAGCATGGTATCAGGGTTTAGTTGCTCTGTACCCTTTTCAGTGCTTGGAATTGCCATTAAAATTTTTTTTCTGAAGACCAGCAGATGGCGAAGTGGTTATGTGACTGGACTCCCACATGGCCTCCTGTGGTTCAAGTTCTGGACTGGCGCATGTGTGTGTGTGTGTGTCCAAAATCCTTAGAGTAGAAGGGATTGCAGTGTGGCCATCCCCCCTGGGGGATGATTTCTCATTTTCTCTCTCTCTCTGTCTTTCTCTGTCTGTCTAGCAAGTGCACGTGCCCTAGAGCAAAAATCTCTTAAAAAACCCTATTTTTAGCATTTGTAATATGTAGTAGAAAAGCATTGTAATCTTATTTTATATTTTAGTGATTAAAGATGTTGCTCATCTTTTCATATGTTTTTAAAATAATTATTTAATTTTACTTGTTATTTTTTTGGGGGCAGAGGTTTTTGCTACAGGGTGCGTGCGCTTGACAGAGACAGAGAGATAGAAAGCGAGAAATCACCCCCGAGGGGGATGGCCATGCAGCAATCCTTTCTCCTCCATTCTCCTCTTAGGATCTTGGGTATGCATGCACACACGCCCGGCGTGAGTTTAATCCACTGGGTCCAGGACTTGAACTGTGGTTGACTACATGGGAGTTCAGCGACATAGCCATTATGCTAACTGCTGGTCCCAAAGATTTATTTAATTTTATTAATTATTATTATTACTGTTATTATTAATTTGACCAGAGAAGGAGGGAGAGTGAGCAATCAAGCCACCAGGTCTGGAACCGCAGCTGGCCATCTGGGAATCCAGTGCCTTAACCACCGCACTATATCTTCTGGCCGCCATTATTCTTTTTCAACAGGAGAGA
>NW_006159617.1:7834968-7835666 GCF_000334495.1 Tupaia belangeri chinensis | reverse complement strand
GGAAAGAGAAGGTCAGAAAGCAAGCTTCCAGGTCTGGGACTCAAACTCAAGCTCAGCCACGCGCCATGCAACCTGCCGGCCCCATCTTTTTATGTTTTTGCTGTTTGTATGTTTTCGTTGGTGAAGTGTCCATTTTAAATCGGGTTGTTGGTTCTCCTTTACTTCTTTTTAATTGAGATTTAATTCATATTCATAAAATTCACCCTTTTTTAAAAAAAATGTACAATTTACTGTTTTTTAGTATAGTGACAAAATTGTGTACCTATCACCACTAATTCTGGAACTTTTCAACATGCCCAAAATGCATTAATGGTCACTCTTCCCTACCCCAGCTCTAACAACCGCTAATTTACTTTCTATGTCTATGAATTCACCAATATTGGACCTTTCATTTAAATGGGATCACAATAATATGTGACTTTTTGCTGTAAGGTGCTTGTGCTTGCAAGAGAGACTGAAAGTGAAAAATCCCCCCCCCCCGGCTCACAGCAGTCCCTTCTACATTAGGGGAGGATTTGGGGCAGCCGTACCTATGTGCCTGTTGTGATTTTCAAGCTGCTGTTGTGCTGTCTGCCATGTGGGACCCAGATGCCTTAACCTCCGTGCTACCTGCTGGCCCTGTTTCTGGCTTCCTAACATATTTTCACAGTTCATCCATGTTGTAAGATGTGTTGGTACTGCATTTCTGCTTCTGGCTA
>NW_006159617.1:7818216-7834939 GCF_000334495.1 Tupaia belangeri chinensis | reverse complement strand
ATGAAACAGCATTGCATTGCACAATTTGCCATATTTTGTGTATCCACTCATCAGTTGATGGAGGTATAGGTTATTCCCGCTTTTGGCGGTTGTAAATCATGCTACCGTGAATGTTCACCTACAAGTTCGTTTGTTTGCATGTAAATGGAGATGTTTAATTGCTTAGACCATTTTCTGAAAAACCTACCTTTGTTAGATGATCTTTGTGCTTTTGTAAAATGCCATGTAAGTTAGTAGACCTTATAGTGCGTAGGTTTATTTTTGGATTTGTGTCTCAATGATCTGAGTGTCCATTCATTCACCAGTACCATTCTGGATTTGCAGTAAATCTAGAAATCAGATGGTATGATTTCTCCAGGTTTGGTCTTTATCAAGTCTTTTTTTAAAAAAAATTATTTTTAGAGAGATTTTTTTCTATAGGGCATATGTGCTTGCCAGAAAGAGAGAAACAGAAAGTGAAAAATTACCCGTGGGGGCGGGGTGTGGCCACACCTCAATCCCTTGTCTTCCATTCTTTCAGGATTTTGTGCACACTCTCACATGTGCCCAGTGTGGGTTTTAGCCTCTCGGTCCGGGACTCGAACTACAGTCAATTACATGGGAGTCCATTGATGTAACCATTATGCCATCTGCTGTCCCATCAAATCATTTTTTAAAAATTGCTGTTTTATGTTTAGAAATTATATAGAGTTTGATCAATGTAACTTTTAATAGTTATATTTAAGCCTTGGGACTAGCAGTTAGCATAGTGGCTATGTCACTAAACCCCCATGTAGTCGACCGTGGTTCAAGTCCTGGACTCAGTGGTTTAAACTCATGTTGGGCACGTGTGCGTGCGTGCCCAAGACCCCGAGAGGAGAATGGAGGAGAAGGAATTGTGGCATGAACATCTCCCCGGGGAGGGGGGGGTGATTTCTCGCTTTCTGTCTCTGTCTCTCTCTGTCTCTCTGGCAAGTGCACACGCCCTGTAGCAAAAAACAAAAACGAAAAAAACCTCGCCAAAAAAAAAAAAAAAGTTATATTTAAGCCTTATTTGAAAATTTCAAAAGTAGTAACTTTTTAATCAACCTAGAGGATTTTTTTTTCTTCTTTCTTTTTTTGGAGAGGTTTTTAGCTATAGGGCACGTGCGCTCACCAGAAAGAGAGAGAGAGACAGAGACAGAAAGCGAGAAACCACCCCCCAGGGGAGATGGCCACACTGCAATCCCTTCTCCTCCATTCTCCTCTCGGGGTCTTGGGCACGCACGCACACGCGCCTGGCATGAGTTTAAGCCACTGGGTCTGGGAGTCAAACCGCGGTCGACTACATGGGAGTCCAGTGACATAGCCATTGCGCTAACTGCTGGTCCCATCAACTTAGAGGATTTTTTAGAGTAAGTTTTTGGACCCAGTGGTGGTGATACAAGTGGGAGGGAGTCCCTTTGTGCAGGCCGAGGCTGCATGGGAGGTCCAGGTTTGATTCCTGCACAAGCATAAACAGGCTTGGTGGCCTGGGAGACGGGGGCAGGAGGATCACCACATGTGATCCTTTCAAAAACTCCTCTCTCTTTCTCTCTCTCTCTCTCTCTCTCTCTGCAGCTCTTCTTTCTCCCTTATTCTCATTCAGTTTAAAAATGCTTTGCAAATTTTGGTAATAGAAACTAGGTGCTGCATAAGAAAAATATTAAGGTGATAGTTTTAGTATTTTATGGTCTAATGTCAGAGGAAAGTTTAGTAGTTAAAATGTGTTCTTTTGGGAACCAGCAGTTAGCATAATAGCTATGTCGCTGGACTCCCATGTAGTCGACCGCGGTTCGCGTCCCGGACCTGGTGGCTTAAAACTCACGCCAGGCGCGTGTGCGTGCGTGCCCAAGATCCCGAGAGGAGAATGGAGGAGAAGGGATTGCGGCGTGACCATCCCCCCTGGGGGGTGATTTCTCGCTTTCTGTCTCTCTGTCTCTCTCTGGCTGGCTGGCGAGTGGACGCGACCTATAGCAAAAATCTCTCCAAAAAAAAAAAAAAACATGTGTGCTTTTGTTAGATTTCTGGTAATAACTCAACTAATTCCACTATTAATCAGTTAATGATATCAGTTAGTATTCAGACAGCACCAATAATGGGTAGGGCTCTGAAGATTTGTTCCTGAAATGGTTCTTTGGAAATCAGAATCCTTGGTGGTGCAGGATAGTGTACTGAACTGCAGTGCCAGAAGATACATGGTGTCTGCAGGCTTGGGTCCTAGTTAACGTGAAAACAGAGTTTATGTGTACCCAAGATCTTGAGGAACTGGTGTAGGAGCTCACGGTGTGATGAGGTCCTCTTGAGGGTGCCTGTGTGTTCCCGTCCCCACTCTTGTGCATGCTATCTCATGAAAAAAATAAGTAAGCAGAGACCAGCAGTTAGCGCAATGGCTATGTCGCTGGACTCCCATGTAGTCGACTGCGGTTCGCATCCCGGACCCGGCGGCTTAAAACTCACGCTGGGTACGTGTGTGCGCGCGTGCCCAAGATCCTGAGAGGAGAATGGAGGAGAAGGGATTGCGGTGTGACCATCCCCCCTGGGGGGTGATTTCTCACTTTCTGTCTCTCTGTCTCTCTCTGTCTGTCTGGTGAGCGCACGCACCCTATAGCGAAAACCTCTCAAGAAATAAATAAATGAATAAGCTTAGCAAAAAAAAAAAATCACACTCCATTTTCCTTAGAAACCTTGTATGGACAAGGAGTTTCCAGAAACCTGCATAGTTAAATGCAGCAGAAGAGTGCCACGATTGGACATTGGGTCCAGAAAAGTAAACTGAAATCTGAAAGCATCTATTTTTTGGGAGGTGGGAAAAAGGAATTGAGCTTCATTCCCAAACTGATTCTTAACAAATTTTGATGTGGGTAAAGTGTACCTTTTATATACTTCTATTTACAGTGCTCTATCCTCCCCATATATCATCTAGTTAGGAAAGTGGTAATATTTTCTAGATTCATTGGAGATAAATCCTCCCAACTTTTGAAACAATCTGCCATTTCATAGATTTCCTTCAAGAGCAGGCTGCATCAAAATCAGCTGTAGGTGCATAGTATGAATATAGATTTTTGAATCCCTTCCCAGAGATGATAATTTATTTATTTAGAATAAGACACTTAATTTTTTCTTACACAAACAAAATGAATCTGTGATGCATAACTGTGTACATCTTAAAAGAACATTCAGGCACACATATTAGAAATCCAAGAAAGCGAAAGCAGTAGTAAGGGTGGCTTGTGTGAGAGAATTGTCATTTGTAACACAAGAAGTACCTATACTTTATTATCCTCTTCTCAAATTTAGCCTTGCTCCCTTTTCTCCTTTTCTCCAAAATTACAATGCATGGACAAATTTGTGATATCCTTTTCATTATGCCTGATGTCATTTTGTAACTTTCTCAGATTTCTCATGTTCTAACATGCATATTCTATATTTGGAAGGTTCATTTCCTAGTTTTCTCTTAACAATTGAGTTTTATGTTTGGTGACCGCTTACTGCACTTGCCCATTGTACTTGGGGCTTTAAGGGAAGATGAAGATTCATTGAGGACACAGTTTCTGACTTTAAGGTGTCATTCTTCTGTGATAGAAAAACATTGGTGGGCAAAACCATTCTTAACAATCTAGGGGTCATTACCAATTCCAATTCCTTAAGTAGGGTTTTTACATCCATATTCTAAGATGCTTTCATAGAACTTGAAAGACAATGGAGGTTTTTTTTTTTAAAAAGTTTCTTTCCCTTTTATGAGATGCACACAGATAAGCACCCTTACAGAGTTTTTCTCAGTGTTGCCTTGGCCTTCCCAGTCAGTCAGGAGCACATGCCTGTCACAAGGAGCTCTGTATGCATAAGTTGACCCAGGAACCAAACCCTAGTCTTCCAAATGACTTCCAGCTTCACCAAGCCTGGTGTTACTGCTGCACTATTGTGGGTTGGCCGGATGGGGTATTTTTTATTATGAAAAGTGTTGAAGCACATTAATTTTACAAGATTTTAATAGTCTGTGTCTATATACCCACTGCTTAGATTCTACCTTCATATATACATATGTATATATGGGATCTTCAACAAGTTTGTGAAAAAACTATGTGTAGATTTTTTCTTTTTTAAAAGTTTATTTCTTCCATGAACAGGAGAGAGCACAAGAGCTAGCGAGTGAGCGAGAGACACAGCAAGATAGCAACCTACAACAAGGTCACAGTGTCTTGATCTACCTCCACCCTTCAGCTAGTTCCCGATCTTTGGCAGGTATATGCTCATGTTCTCAGGGATGTCCACAGACTTGAACTGGGAACCTTCCCATGTTGGATTGCCTTGCAGAGCATTGCATTTTACTGCTGTGCCACCATTTGACTCCTGGATTTCAATTTTTTTTTGTGCCAAAACAAAATTTATACTTTAATTCCATTTTTGCATGAACTTTTTGAAGTCCCCTCATCATTAACAGTTTTATCGAGCTATAGTTATTGACATATAGTAAAACTTACACATTTAAAGTGTAAAGTTTGGTAAGTTTTGACATATAGATGCTCCCAGGAAACCATCATCATGATCAAGATAATGAACATACCTATTACACCAAAAGGTTCCTTGTCCCCCATTGTAATTCTTGTCTCCTAACCCCTAACCTACTGCCTTTCTCATTCCAAGCAGCCACTGATACGCTTCCTGTCACTATTTGATTGAGTTCTCTAGTCTGTCTGTCTTTCTTTCTTGTTTTTTTTTAGAGAGGTTTTTGCTATAGGGTGCATGCACTTACCAGAAAGACAGAGACAGACAGAAAGCAAGAAATCACCCCCTGAGGGGGATAGCCATGCTGCAATCCCTTCTCCTCCATTCTCCTCTCGGGATCTTGGGCTCGCACATACACACACCCACTGTGTTTCAAGCAACTAGGCCTGGGACTTGAGTCACCATCGGCTTAGTGGGAGTCCAGTGATGTAACTGCCACGTCATCTGCTGATCCCAGGTTTCCTAGTATTTCTTTTTTGGAGAGGTTTTTGCTATAGGGTGCATGCACTTACCAGAAAGACAGAGACAGACAGAAAGCAAGAAATCACCCCCTGAGGGGGATGGCCATGCTGCAATCCCTTCTCCTCCATTCTTTTCTCAGTATCTTGGCCACGCACACACATATGCCCGGCATGAGTTTAAGCTACTGGGCCCAGGACTTGAACTGTGATTGACTACATGGGAGTCCGGCAACATAGCCATTACATCAACTGCTGGTCCTATAAATGAGATTGTACAATATATACTGAGCCTGACTTTTTAAAGCATAATTATTTTGAGATTCATCTGTGTGACAGTACAGTCAATATTTTTTATTGCCGACTCTACCAAATATTAACTGAGGATATGGAAAAACTAGAACTCTCATATGTGGTTTGTGGGGTGTAAAATATTATGACTTTGAGAAAATAGCTTGGCAGTTTATTAAAAAGTTAAATGTATAGCTACCATATGATCAATATATTGCATTCCTGTACATTTTTCTAAGAGAAAATGTGTCTACACAAAGGCTTCATATACAAACATTTATAGCATCTTTATTATTTTAAGAAGGTCATTCATTTACTGAGAGAGGAAGGAGATATATAGACAGACGTACCCTTAACAGGATCTCATGCCATCATGCCCCCCTAGGCAGCCGGGATCATGGGCTCATATGGCCTGACCCTCCAGTTTGTCCTGGGAACTGAACTCCTTTCTTCCGTATAGCTTCCCTCCCTGGATAGCTTTATGCTGCAGCTGTACCACCAAAACTGGGCCATAACAGGTTTATTTTATTTCATTATTAAAGGTTTGTTTATTCCAAGAGAGAGACAGAGAGAGAATCTTTTTTTTTTTTTCCTTTTTTTGGCGGGGAGGTTTTTGTCATAGGACATGAACACTTGCTGGAGAGAGAGACAGTGAGAAAGTGAGAGAGGGAAAGTGAGAAATCACTCCTGGGGGGATGGTCACCCCTCAATTCCTTCTCCCCCCGGAATCTTGGGCATGCATGCACATGTACCCTGTGTGATTTTTAAGCCACCGGGTCCAGGAATCCACTTGGTCGGTCATGTGGGAGTCCAGCATCTTAACCACTGTGTCATCTGCTCCCCCCAGTAGGGTCTTAACACAGGATCCACCCGCATCCTCAGCCAGCCCCAATCATGGCCACACACATACTCTGTGTACTCAGGAAGGTCTCTGAACACGAATTTGGAACCTTGCCATGTGGACCAGCCTCACAGAGCATCGCGTTTCACTGCTGTGCCACCATCTGGTCCCTGCTTTATTTTTAGTGGCCACAAGTGGGAGACATTCCAAGTAGCTGTCCACCACTAGGTGAATGGATAAATAAACTGGCGTATCCACATAATGGAATACCACTAATATTTATTGCATGTTTATCCATCTATCTCTCCATCTGTGTACCAACTCTTTTTTTAAAAAATATTTATTTACTTTTATTTATTCATTTATTTATTTTAATAAATGACCAGAGAGAGTGAGGGAAAGTGAGAAAGCAAGCCACCAGGTCTGGAACTCGAACCGTGGTTGGCCACTGGGAAGTGTTCAGCGCCTTAACCACCACGCCACTTGCTGGTCCCCTTCATCATTTTTGTTTTTTTAAAGGTTTTTGCCATAGGGCATGTGCACTTGCCAGAGATAAAGAGAGGGAAAGTGAGACATCATCCTCCAAAGGGAATGATCATACCACAGTGCCTCTCCTTCAATTCTCACTCTGGGTTTTGGCATGCGT
Source organism: Tupaia belangeri chinensis (assembly GCF_000334495.1). Classification (NCBI taxonomy): domain Eukaryota; kingdom Metazoa; phylum Chordata; class Mammalia; order Scandentia; family Tupaiidae; genus Tupaia; species Tupaia belangeri. The sequence goes on along the minus strand of NW_006159617.1, from coordinate 7,828,197 downwards.
GGGCAGGCACCTGGTGTGATTTTCAAGCCATTGAGTCCAGGGTTCGAATTGCTGTCAACCATGTTGGATTGGAGTCTAGCACCTTAACTACCACGCCACCTGCTGGCCTCCATTTTATCATATTTTAAAATGGTTTTCACATAAATTGCAGAGATCAGTTCATTTTCTCCTAAATATGCCTGCCTTTATATTATTAAATATAAATTAATGTTTGCTTTTTGTTTTTGAGATAAAATTTATATAGAAGAAAATGTGCAAGATACATTGATTTTTGACAAATGCACTTGTGTGTGACTCCCAAAAATTGACAGAATAATTTTTGTTCATCTAGGAGATTCTCTATTTCTTCTTTATTTACTCTTCTCCAATTTTTAGAAAATTGTAATAGAATACACTGATGCTTTTCATCTTAACCATTTTGAGTGTGGTTTGCATTTTTTTTTTGCAGCCATCACCTCCCTATATCCCTAAAACACCTCATTTTGTAAAACTGAAACACTCTACCCATTGGACAGTGACTGCCCATTCATTCTGCCCCATCCCCAAAGTCTGGGGATGTCACTATGAATTTGAATACTCTGGTAACTCATCTAAATCATATTGTATAGTGTTTGCCCTTTGTGACTGGCTTCTTTCATTTACTGTAACATTCCCCAGGTTCGTCCATGTCATAGATATGTCAGAATTTCAATCATAAGGTGGAATGAGATTTCATTGTAGGGCCCAACCTGTGGCATGAAGGTTAAGGTTCTGTTTTAGATCCCACATGGCCGACTGCATGGTTTGAGTCTGAGACCCAGAAGCTTGAAAATCACACCGGGTGGATGTGTGTGTGTTCCTAAGATCTCAAGAGGAGAAGGGAGGAAAAGGGATTCCCTGCCTCTGGCAAGTGCACTTGCCCTATAGCAAAAAAAAAAAAAAAAAAAAAGGAGATATATATATATATACACCATATTTTCTTTTATCATTCAGCTGTTGAAGGACACTTAGTTTTCTTCTTCCTTTGACTGTTGAGAATAATGCTATTATGAATGTAAGTATTTTTCTTTGATTTCGGGTTCACATTTTCAACTCTCTTAGGCTTATACTCAGAAATGGAATCGCTGGATCATAGGGTAATTCTATTATTAATGTTTTAGGGGCCACTGTACTACTTTCATAGCAGCTGCACTATTTTATATTCCCACCAACAGTTACCAGGGGTTGCAATTTTTCCACATCCCTGCTAACACTAGTTCTCTCTTTTTTGATAGTAGCTATCCTAATGGGTATGAAGTGCTATCCCATTGTTGTTTTCATTTATATTTCTCTAAAGAGCAGTGAATGAGCATCTATTTATAGGCTTATTGGCCACTTGACTATTTTCTGTGGAGCATGGTATATTTTAAGTCCTTTGCCCATCTTTTTTATTTTAGGCTTTTAGAATTATTTATTTAATTTCATTTCTTCTTATTTTAAAATTTACTATAGGGCATACTCTCACCAGAGAGAGAGAAAGAGAGAGAGTGAGTGAGAGAGCAGGCCACCAGGTCCAGGACATAAATCCCAGTTGGCCATGTGGAAGTCCAGCACCTTTACCACCGTGCCACCTGCTGGCCTATCCTGTGCCCAACTTTTAATCAGGGTTTTGTTTTTAAAGTTTGTTTCTTCTTGGAGGGGGGCAGGAGGGGAACAGGGCATCTCCAGTCTTGATTTGAATCCCAACCTGGTCAGCCTGAAACATACCAGGTGAGATTTCCAGATCCAGTGGAATGGAGGAAGGGGATCACAGTGTGACCAGGCCCTGTGGAGAGTGCTTGTCCCTCTGTCTCTCAGTATTTCACATGCATATGTTTGTGCTCTATCATGAATAAGGAGCACATTTAAAACATTTTATGGTTTTCAGTGTATAATTCATTAACCATTTAAGTGATGTATTACATTTCTTTCTTTCTTTATTTTACACATCCATGTATACATACCTGAAGGTGTGCATGTGCACAACTAGAGAATGAGATAGAGAGAGAGAGAGAAAGCACCCCCCCAAACCCCACCCCCACTTAGGACCTGGTTACGCTGTAATCCTTTTTCCCTCCATTTCTCCATCTTGTCAGGATCTTGGGCACATGTGCATGGAGCTGACATGTTTTTCAAGCCATGAGGGCTAGACTTGAACTGAGGTTGGCCATGTGGCATCCAGCTCTCTCTGCATAGTGCTTAACTGCTGCCTGCTGCACCATGGGGCCAGCCTTCTTCTTTTTATTTTTTATTTTTTATTTTTTTATAGATTTTTGCTATAGGGCACGTGTGCTCACTGGCAGCCCTCATTTTTGTATGTTGAATGATTCTTGCATTCTGGTAACAAATCCTACTGGGTCAATGGTGTATGATCCTCTAAATAAATGCTATTGAATTTTGCTTGTTAATATTTTGTTGAGGATTTTGCATCAACATTCCTTGAGGATATTGATCCATAGTGCTCTTTTTTTTTTTAGTGTGTTTATTTGGCTTTGGTATTAGACTGATACTGGCCTCGTAGGATGAATTTGGAGGTATTTTCTTTTCTTCAGTTTTTGGAAGATTTGTAGAGGACTGGAATTAATCCTTTCTCTTACTATTATTGTTTTAAATATTTTTGCAATAGGGTGCATGCACTTGCTGGAGAGAGAGAGAGGGAAAGTGAGAAATCACTCCCCCGAGGTGATGGCCACATTGCATTCCCTTCTGCTCTTGAGATTTTGAGCACACATGCATACATGCCTGGTGTTATTTTCAGGTCTCTGGGTCCAGGACTTGAACCGCAGAGTTGGCCATGTGCGATCCAGTGCCTTAACCATCATGCTATCTGCTAGCCCAGGGTTAATTATTTTTTAAGTGTTTGATAGAATTCACCAGTGAACTATCTGGTCCTGGGTTTCCCCCCACCCTCTTTAGGAAGTTTTAGATGACTGATTCATTCTCCTTGGTTTGTTCAGATGATTTTCAACACTGTTGAGATTCAGTTTTTATCACAATTCAATCTTGCTATGTTACGTGTTTCTAGGAATTTATTTATTTAATCTAGGTTATTAATTTGTTGCGCAGTTGTCCATTGTACTGTCTTATAATCCTTTTTATTACTGTAAAACTGGTATTAATATTCTGTTTCTTTTCACCATATGAGGAGGGCACTTTTTCTTAAGACTCTTATTTTTAACAGAGAATTTTGCTATAGGGTGTATGCACTTGCCAGAGAAACAGAGACAGAAAGCAAGAAATTAACCCCCGGGGGAGTGTCCACTCCATAGTCCCTTCTCTTCTCAAGACTTTGGGCACACATGCACACATGTAAGCACACGTGCCCACGTGAGTTTCAAGCTGCCAGGTCCAGCCTCAAACTGCAGTTGGCTATGTGGGAGTCCAGCCTTGTAACCATTACACCATCTGCTGGTCTCGCTTCAGATTCTTTTTTTAAAACATATTTTCTTTATTTGTTATAGAATGCATACATGCACACATGAGAGTATGTGTGTGTGTGAGAGAGAGAGAGAGAGAGAAAGAAACATGTCCCACTGGCTCTTTTAAGGACACGGCCCTGTTCCTCCAGTCCTCCAGCCTGTTGGATCTTGGGCTTATACACATAACTGGCATGTTTCCGGCTGATCAGGACAGAGGTTCAAACTGTTGTCGCCGGGTGGAATTGATTTCTCTCTGAGCAGTGCTTGATGACTACTCTTTGAAGCTGTGGCCCTGTTTCTACTTCTGATCTTAGTTATTTCACTGTTGTCTTTTTTTTCTTTTTTTGGTAGTCAGTCTAAATACTTACAGGCTTGTCAATTTCATGGATCTTTTTAAAGAACTAACTCTTGGTCTTGCTGATTTTGCTTGTCATTTTTTTGTTCTCTGTTTTATTTATCTGTTCTGTCCTTCCTTTTGATAGATTTGGGTTTAGTTCTGTATTTCTTTAAGGTATAAATTTAAGTTGTTGATTTGGAATTTTTTTTTTTTAAGAAAGGTTTTTGCTATAGGCGCTCACTTGCCATAGAGACAGAGAGAGAGAAAGCGAGAAATCACCCCTTGATCAGGACGGCAATGCTGTCGTCCCTTCTCCATTGAGATCTTGGGCATGTGTGCACACATGCCTGGCATGAATTTTATACCTCTGGGTCTGGTGTTCAAACTGTGGTTGGCCATGTGGGAGTCCAGGTACGTAGCCATTATGCCATCTGCTGATCTCTAGAATATTCTTTTTTCTTTTCTTTTCTTTTTCTTTTTCTTTCTTCTTTTTTTTTAGAGTTTTTTTTTTTTGCTTTAGGGCTCATGCACTCACAGGAGAGAGACAGACAGTGAAAGGAAAAGTGAGAAATCATCTTCCAGGAGGAATGGCCACACCACAATCCCTTCTCCTTCATTCTCCTCCTGGGATTTTGGGCACGTATGCACATGTACCCGGTGTGAGTTTGAAACCCTGTGGTCTGGGATTCTCTCTGCAGTTGGCCATGTGGGAGTCCAATGACATAACTGCTATGAAATATTCTTTTTTAATATAAGCATTTACATCCATACATTTCCCTCCCACTGCTGTTTTCTCTATATCCTATTAACTATGGTATGTTGTGTTTTTATTTTCATATGTCTTGAGATTATTTTCTTTTTCAAATGTTTATTTATTTTGGGCTAGCCCTGTGGCCTGGTGATTAAAGGAACTCAATCCTGCATAGCTGACTGCCTGGTTCAAATACCAGTCCCAGTGGCTTTAAAGACACACTGGATGCATGTGTGGTGCACCAAATCCTGATAGGTTGGAGAAATGAACGAGAAGGGATTGTGGCATGACCATGCCTGGTTGGGTGGGATGCTCCCCCCCACCCCAGTCTCTCTCTGTCTCTGCAAGCACATGTACTCCCTGGCAAATCAAAACAAAACTGTGAATAAGAGAGAGAGAGAGAGAGAGAGAGAGAGAGAGAGAGGAAGAAAGAGATTCAGTCAGCCCTGGGTCATGGGCATGTATGTGCTCAGCATACTCAGAGAGAGATCTTTGGACTTGAACTAGGAACATTTCCACTGGGGATTGCCTCAGTTACTGCCGTGCCACTGTCTGGTCTGGTGCACTATATTTCTGTTTCCTTTTGTGGTTTCTTTCTTTTGAATCATTGTTTAAGAGTGTTCCATTTTCACGTATTTGTGGATGATTTAGTTTTCCTTCAATAGTTTATTTCTAGCTTCATTCTATTATCAGAAAAGATACGTGATTTTTAAATTTCTAGAATTTTTTGTTACTTGTTTTGTTATCTAATATAGAGCCTATCCTAGAGAATGTTTCATGTTTTGGAAAAAGTTTATATTTTTCTTTGTTGGGTGGAACATTCTGTGTATGTCTGTTCAGGCCAGTGGTCAGTAGTATTAATCAAGTCCTCTACTTTCTTATTGCTCTTCTTTTGGGTGGCCTTATTCTTTATTGAGAATGGGGGTTTGACGTCTCATACAGTAATGATAGCATTACTGTAGTGCTGTTTCTCTCCTCAGTTCTGTTAATTTCTTTTTTTACCATGTACAGATCTTTCACATACGTTCTCATTTGACCCTCACATACGTTCTCATTTGACCCTCACATACGTTCTCATTTGACCCTCACAACAGCCTTGTGAGGTAGGCAGCAGACAGTCTCGTTTCACAGATGAGGAACGTGAATCTCAGAGCAGCTGACTCATGTGCCAGGGTTCTATACTTAGTAAATAATGTGTGTTAAGATCAGTATTTGGCCTCACAATTCAGCATCCAACTTCCCCTCTTATTTGTCCTATCTACTTCCCAGGGATAATGAAGATAAAATGAATTCAAGGCTAGAAAAATACTTGGAGGGGAAAAAAAAAAGCACTATATATAATAATTATATCCATAAACTACCATTTTCTATGATATATGACTCATTTCCCTTTATTTCCCAGCTTGTGCGTGAACACAGAATTTTATTGCCTCTGTTCTGTGCTTAACTAAGCAACTAAGTAAGGCAAGAGAACAGCGAGATCCTGTGTCAGGTTATATGAGTTACAATCAGGGTAACTGCTGTTACTAAGCAAATAGAAAAATTTAGCAAGGAGGCAAGCAGGTGGTATGATGGTTAAGGTGCTGGACTTCCACATGATCAACCACAGTTCAAGTCCCAGACCTGGTGGCTCGCTTTCTCACTTTCCCTGTGTGTCTCTCATTCTCATCACTCTCTAGTGAAGTGAAAAATAAATAAATAAATTTAATAGCTCTTTAAAAGAAAAGAAAAGAGAAAGAAGAACTCAGCAAGGCCAGTGTGCAGCTAGAACCTACTAAAGCCCAGAGCAAAGCAAGGCAACATCAGATAGGGCGTGATTGCATAGAAGGAAAAGGTGGCGTCGGAGCTCAGACTGCACACGCACAGTTATCTAAGACAAAGTGGTGGTAAAGAAGAGTTATTTGTTCCAGGTTATATAAACAAGAGCAGAAGATACACCGTGCAAAAGCACCTTAATGTCACACATCTCTCGGGCTGCCTGCAAGGGATATAAAAAAAACAGCCATCTTCATTTTAAAGAATGCCTGTCCCTGTGCTCATATCCTGAACCAAAGCAAGGAACAGCTCCATGCTGAACTTCCTTGGCGAAAAGACAACCAGTACCATCATTTCTAATCAGACTAGTCAACAGAATGTCTTTCAAGGTCATGAATTAGGTAGCTGTGTTTGGGATTCTTTTTTTTTTTCTCCCAAGATTTACTTTGGATTCTCCTGCTTTAAGACCCAAAGAAAATTACATTCAGTTTTTATTGGTGATTCTAAGTATATGTGTTTATAACGTTTGAAGTGTGATAGGTGAATTTAACATATTAAAAGAGGTCTATAGCCTCTGCTCAGAAGAGATTATATACTATGCAAACTATTCAAGTTGTACAAAACCATTTCTTAGTGTCTCTTCAACTGAGAAGGATCCTATTCAGCACGCTTCTCCTCCTGAGGTGGTTCGTACTGAGCAAGCTTTGCTTTCAGTTTTATTTTCTTCTACAATGACTTCATATTTCTCTTTCATTTCTACCAATTCTAGGCAAAGCAGCTCTATTTCTGGATTTTCTGGGCTAGCAGCTCCTAACTGATGCTTTAAAAAATCCAAAGTGCTATTAGATTTCTCTGGTTTTCGTATAAGGCTGCCAACACCTTGGTCAGCGCCCCTGCCTTCTCCAGGTCCCTCCGGAACTGCTCGTGTTTGAGTTGGCAGCTTGGTCATGGGCCACAGCAGCAGCGGCTTCACCGGCACTCGAGAGCATGCCTAGTTCTGTTAATGTTTGCTTCATGTGTTTGGAAGTCTGATGTTTGGTACATATATATTTATAATCGTTATACTCTCTTAGTGATGTGCACCTTTTAATCATTACATGGTGTCCTGCTTTGTTTCTTGTCCTCCTTTAGCCTCCCAGCGGGGTTTATAAGCGCACACCAGTATGACTGGCTTGTTTTTAGACAGAATCTTTCTACATTGCCCAGACCAGCTTTCATCTCACTGTCCTGTCTCTGCCTCCCGAGTTTCTGGGATACAGGTGCATACCACTTTGCTCAGCCTTTAGGTTGGTATGGGAATTGAATGCTGGCCTCCACTGTGGTCCCAGCCTGTGGAGCACAGTGTCTTAGCAGTGTGTGCTGCTGTGGCTAGGCCATTCTTCTTTGTAACAAGCTTTAACCTGAAGTCTGTATGTCTGATATTAGTATAGCTAGCCTTGTTCCTTTTTGGTTATTTTTGCATTCTTTTTCCATCCTTTCACTTTTTTCCCCAAATAATTATATTATTTAACTTTATTTATTTAATTTAATTTGATGAGAGAGAGAGATTTTTGCTATAGGGCATGTGTGCGGGAGGGAAGGGGGAAGAGAGAGAAAGCAAGCCGTCAGGTCCAGGACTCAAACCATGGTCAGCCATGTAGGAATCCAGCACCCTTAACCACCATGCCACCTGTAAGCTCCCCCTCTTCACTTTTATTTATTATTTTTTATTTCCAGAGGGTGCATGTGCTTGCTAGAGAGAAAGAGAAAGAGGGAGAGAGTGAAAGTTACTCCCCATTGAGGTGTGGTCATGCCTTCTCCATTTCCCCATTTCTCCATCATGTCAAGACTTGGGGCATGTGTGTACATGCTCCTGGTGTGGTTTTTCAAGCTGCCAGAGCTGGGATTCATACTGCGGTTGACCATGTGGGAACTCGCTCTTTTCACCACGAGGCCATGGGCTAGCTAGCCCCTTTCACTTTTAATCTATGTGTGTCTTTAGAGCTAAAGTTAGGCTCTTTGTAGACATAGTTAAATCCTGTTCATTTTAATACGTTTTCCCAGTCTATGTCTTTTGAATGGGGACCTAAGCCATTTATATTTAAAATAATTATGGTTAGGGAAGGACTTAATATTGCCATTTTACTAATTACTATCTATATATCTTACAGATTTTTTTTTTAAGTCTCATTTATCCCTTATTGCCTTCCTTTATGTCTTTTTTTTTTTTTTGTAGTAACATGTTTTGATTTCTTTTTGGGTATGTTTTATAGATTTGTGTGTGTGTGTGTGTGTGTGTGTGTGTGTGATTGCTATGGGGATTTCAGATGGTATCTTAATATTATAACAATGTATGTTAAACTGGTAACAACTTAACTTCGGTGGCATACAAAAACTTATCTAAAATTACATCCCTCCTCCTATATATTTTTGTTATTGATATATACTAGATTATGTGTTTGTATATTGTACACCTATTAACATAGACTTTTTTTCCTGTTGTCTCTTAAAACTTGTGAAAGAGTAAAAATTAGAGATACAAACCAAAATACAATAATACTGTTTTTTATCTTTGCCCACATATTTATCTTTCCTGGATAACTACATTTTTATGTGACTTTGAGTTACTGTTTAACTTTTTTTCTTTTTGATTTGAAGGACTCCCTTTAGAGTTTTTGTAGGGTAAGACTAATGGACGTGAACTCTCTCAGCTTTTGTTTACTTGGAAATACCTTAATTTTCCCCTTATTTTTGAAGGAGAGTTAACTGTATATAATATTCTTGGTTAAGAGTTTTTTCTTTTTAACGAGCAATTTTTTTAAAAGAATTATTTTATTTATTTTAATATTACCAGAATGGAAGAAAGAGGGAAAATGAGAAAGAAAGAGGGAATGTGAGAAAGCAAGCTGCTAGGTTGGGGACTCTAACCATGGTTGGCGATCTGGGAGTCCAGTGCCTTAACCACTGTGCCAGCTGCTGGCCCCTGATATTATTTTATTTATTAGTAATTTTCTTGATTTCTGTAGGTCTTCTTTTTTCAGTTGTTGGAGCATATTTAAATTAGTTGTTTTAAAATCTTTCTGTAGGGGCCTGGAAGGTGGTATGGTGGTGAAGGCACTGGACTCCCAGATGGCTGACTGTGGTTTGAGTCCTGGACCTGGCAGCTTGCTTTCTCACTTTCCCTTTCTTTCTCTCTCTGGTCAAATTAGAAAGTAGTAGTAATAATAATAAGTAAAATTACATAATTAAAATAAATTTTTTTTTTCTAGTAAATCTCAAGCCCCTCTCTATATCTGAGGCTGGTTTCTTGAGATTTGTTGCTGCTTAGGTTAGACCATCATCTTATTTGTTTTTATGTCTTGTGATCTTTTATTGAAAATTTGATATTTGAGAAAATTTAGCCTCCTCTTTTTGTTTGGCATACTGGCTATGTGCCAGGGAAGCCTTTCACCACTGAGTCCTGGGTGAAGGCTTGAGGTCACCCTCAGGCCTTTTTTGGGCATGTGTCATCCCTTGACTTGTATTCGTACTTTCTTTTTTCTTTTATTTTTGGTCAATTTTTCCTTATTTATAGCTGCTTTTAAAGGCTTAATCTCCCTTGGGATCAGCAGTTAGTGAAATGGCTATGTCCCATGTAGTCGACTGCGGTTCAAGCCCTGGACCCGGTGGCTTAAACTCACGCCGGGCACATGTGCATGCGTGCCTAAGATCCCAAGAGGAGAATGGAGGAGAAGGGATTGCGG
>NW_006159617.1:7803877-7815955 GCF_000334495.1 Tupaia belangeri chinensis | reverse complement strand
TCCGCTGGGGGGGGGGGGGGTGATATCTCGCTTTCTATCTCTCTTTCTCTCTCTGTCTTTCTGGCGAGTGCATGCACCCTTTGGCAAAAACCTCTCTCAAAAAAAAAAGCCTTGGGACCAGCAGTTAGCGTAATGGCTATGTCACTGGACTCCTACATAGTCAACTGCGGTTCAAGTCCCAGACCCAGCAGTTTAAACTCACGCTGGGCACGTGTACATGCTTGCCCAAGATCCCGAGAGGAGAATGGAGGAGAAGGGATTGCGGCGTGATCATCCTCCCTGGGGGGGATGATTTCTTGCTTTCAATCTCTCTAAAAAACAAATAAAATAAGAAAGGAAAAAAAAAAGCCTTAATCTCCCTTCAAGTCTAACTTTTGCTTCTTCTCATGGCCTTGGATGTTGTATTCCTCTGCCCTTCCTCTTTGTTCCCACACACCTGAAGGTGAACAGTTCTTTGCAGCTCTTATGTGGCATGGAATCTGCCACTTTTTCCATTGGTCTTCAACCTGATACCCAAACTCTGCCAGTGCTCAGTCTGACCTCCACATCATGTGGGACAGAAACCAGTGTCTTCAGCAGTCCCCAGGCAGGAGAGAACATTGCAAATAAGCTCCACTCACTATTCTTTCTTTAATCCTGAGGGAGGAAATGGGATTGGGTGGGTTCCTTCCAGCTCTACCATGTTGTGTGGAGCAGGACTAGGGCGAAGGTAAGGAAAAATACTACAAACTTTTTATTACTGTGAGTGTGGCTCTTTTTTTTTTTTTTCTTTCTTGTTTAGGCATTTGTTTGGATGGTGCAGATTTTTTTTTTTTAACCAATTTTTAGAGTGCCCACAAAGTTAATTTGGTTAGCATGTTTTTGTTTACTTGATGTGTATTTGGGGAAACGAGGGCTTGCAAGTTATGAAAACACTACCTTGCTGCCATCACGGCCTTTGTCATTCACTTTTTTTTTTTTAAATTTGTGTGTGTATGGTGTTTTTTAAGACAGAATGTTGCTGTAGTGTGACTTTCCTGCTTTAACCTCCCAAGTAGCAGGGGCTGCAGGCGTGTGCCACCATGTTTGGCTGCCCCAGACAGGATCTCACTGTTACTCATGCTGACAGCAAGCTCACGACCCTTCTGCCCCAGCCTCCTGAGTACCTGGGGTTACAGGTGCAAGCCACCAGGCCCAGCTTTCTTTTTCTCTTTAGGTTATTTTTTAATCAATTTATTTCACTTTATTTGTTGTTGTTATTTTTTAATTTGATCAGAGAGAGACAGAGTGAGAGAAAGGGAAAGGGAGAAAGCAAACCACCAGATCTGGGACTCAAACCATGGTTGGCCATGTGGGAGTTCAGCACCTTAACCACCATGCCACACATTGGCCACCTCTCTTTAGTTTATTTTTATTTATTTATTTATTTATTTACTATTTTAAAAATCTTCCCCAATAAAGTGTATGCACTTGGCAGAGAGGGAGAGAGAGGAAAAATGAGAAAGAACCCCGTAGGGGAAATGGCCACACCACAGTTCCTTCTCCTCCATTCTTCTCTTAGGATTTGGGCATGTATGCATGCCTGGCATGTTTTTCAAGCTTTTGGGTTCAGGACTTGAACTACACAGTCAGTGTTGTGGGGGATCCAGCCACCTTAACCATTGCACCACTGGCTGACCCCCCCTCCCCCCCATGCCTAGCTTTTTAGTGTGTCTGGGAACTGAACCTGGACTTCCTACATGGCCTTGGCCTGCTAAACAGCAGTGTCCAACATGTACTCCATGGTTGGAATTCTCTTCACTTTTGGAGCATACTTTCAGTGGTTATAGACTCCTGTATTGGTTGTTTTCTTTTAACATTCTAAATATTTTACTAATTTGCTTTCATGGTTTGTAAAGAAGTATGTTGTAATTTTTTCTTTTAAAGATTTTTACCACAGGGCACGTGCGCTTGCCAGAGAGACAGAAAAAAAGAGAGAAACCACCCACTTGTGGGATGGCTGCACTGCAATTCCTTCTCCTCTTTTGTCCTCTCGAGATTTTGGGCACTTACGTACACATGCCTAAGGTGTGATTTTCAAGCCTTTAGGTTTGGGAGTCCAATTGTAGTTAGCCATGTGGGGGACCAGCACCGTAACCACCATGCCACTTACTGGCCTCTGTAATTCTTACATACTGTATTTCTGTAGGTAGTTTTTCCCCTGCTGCCTTCTTTTTGAAAGATTTTCTTGCGATTTTCTGCAGTTTGATTATGACATGATTAGGTATAGATTTTTTGGTATTTATCCTGCTTTGTATTCTCTGAGCTTCCTAAATCTACCATTAATTTTGGACAATTTTTAGCATTTTATACTCTCACTGTCTTTTTGTTCTTCCTCTTTTTCTTTTACCTTATATTGGCAATACTCATATGTTACATGTATGTATGTATGCACATATGTATGTATTTAAGAGAGATTTTTGCTATAGGGCGCATCCACTCACTGGAGAGACAGACTCAGAGAGACAAAGCAAGAAATCATCCCGCGGTGGATGGCCATCCCGCAATCCATTCTCCTCCATTTTCCTCTTGGGATTTTTTTGAGGCATGCATGCACACATGCCTGGCATGATTCTTAAGCTGCCAGGTCTGGGACTCGAACCATGGTTGACTTGGTGGGAATTCAGCGATGTAACCATTATGCCATCTGCCAGTCCCTGTTACAGCTTTTATAATAGTTCTACAGTTTGGGCATATTGTGTTATTTTTCTCTTGCATTTGGATTTGGGAAGTATGTATTTGCATATCTTCAAGTTCACTGTGTATTTATTTTTTCATTCTTTAACTTACTAGAGGACGTGTATGCTCACCAGAGAGAGACGGGGTGCAGGTTAGGGAGTGCTGAAAGTGAGAGTACCTCTCATGAGGGATGGTCATGCTGCAGTCCCTTCACCTCCATTCTCCTTTCAGGATTTTGGGAATGTACACATATGTGCCTAACATGTTTTCCAAATCTCCAGGTCTGGGACTGGAACCACGTCACCACGCAGTTGGCCGTGTGGTATGCAGCTACCTTAATCACCATGCTACCAAATGGCCTGATTTTGTATTTTTACAGTATCTTTTACAACCGCTCATTGCATCTACTGGGTTGTCAGGAAAGTCATAATGCGTTCTTGCATAGAAAAACAGAAAAATAGGATGACCTAATATACTTGAATATGATACACTTTTTTTGTGTATCTGTTTTGTATCATGCTACTCTCCTAGATTTGCACTGTTTGTATATAATTCTGATTTAAATATCTTACACATTAACATTTAGCTACAACTGCAGAGGTCAAAACTTATAGTAAGTGAAGTTTTGATCAAATATACCATTTTTTGATGTAAAGATTATGTTAAAGAATGAAGGTAAGCTAATAGGATCATGGGTAGATTCTGTTTTCTTTTATGTACTTTATTTCTTACTTTTCTGTAGTATGACATTTCAGATGAAACATTGTTTTTAAAATGAAATATGTTGAGATGTTTAAAATTTATTTAAAAATATTTTTTAGGAGCTGTGGCCCTCAAGAACCTTGAAATTAAAGAAAATGCCCTGGTATGTTTTGAGTGTGAAAAATTCATAGTATTAATGCATTTAGCTATGTATACCTCATTCTAATTCAGTTTGCCATCTTAGAATATTTTTAAAAATTATTTTATTAAACTTTATTATTATTATCATTATTATTTTCCAGTTTGATCAGAGAGAGACAGAGAGAGAGAGAGGAAGTGAGAAAGCCAGCCACCAGGTCCGAGACTTGAACCGTGGTTGGCCATGTGGGAGTCCAGCACCTTTAATCACCATGCCACTTGCCGGCCCCCATCTTAGAATATTTGACAAAATTTTTTGGAAGTAATTTTTGCCTAATGCAAATTTTGTAAAGTAGACTTTTAAGTCCTTATAAGTCCAAATTGACATAGTAACTTTTCCATTTCAAAATACTTCTATTCTTATTCCCATATGGTTTTACTTTGAGTGTGTACCTTGTCTTTTTGTCATTCTCAGGATTTTTTTTTATAGTTGTGTGTTTCTTTTGTTTGTTTGTTTGTTTTTAGTTTATGCTATAATGCAATGTGCACTCAGCAGAAGAGAAAGGGAGAAGGTGGGAAATCATCTCCCAGGAGAGATGACCGTGCTGCATTCTCTTCGTTTCCAGTTTCCTGTTTGGATGTTGGGCACACACACACACATGCTCCATGCATGATTTTCAAGCCATTCCCATATGGTTTTACTTTGAGTGTGTACCTTGTCTTTTTGTCATTCTCAGGATTTTTTTTTTATAGTTGTGTGTTTCTTTTGTTTGTTTGTTTGTTTTTAGTTTATGCTATAATGCAATGTGCACTCAGCAGAAGAGAAAGGGAGAAGGTGGGAAATCATCTCCCAGGAGAGATGACCGTGCTGCATTCTCTTCGTTTCCAGTTTCCTGTTTGGATGTTGGGCACACACACACACATGCTCCATGCATGATTTTCAAGCCACTGGGTCTGGCACTCGATTGTGCAGTTGGCCGTGTGGAATACAGTACCTTAACCTCCATGCCGCCTGCCAGCCTTGTCTTCAAGGTTTTTTTAAGGCAACATTTTAACCATTTTTAAAAGGTACAATTAGTGGCATTAATTCCATTCACGCTGTTGTGCAATAGTTGCCAATATCACTTCCAAAAACTTTTTGTATACCCAGAGAAACTCCAGCCGTTAAGCAGTAACTCCCCATAGAGCTGTGCATCCTCTAATGTACTTAAGTTCTCTGTGAATTTGCCTATTCTAGGTACCTTATATATGTAGAATCATGCCAAATTTGTCCTTTTTATATCTGGCTTACTTCACTTTGCATGTCTTCATACTGCAGTATGTCTGTAGAGATTTCAAAAGTTTGTGGAAAAGCGGAATTAAAGTATGAATTTATTTTGGTGCAAAAATTCACACATAGTTTTTTTTTTTTTAAAGAATTATTATATTTAACTTTATGTATTTATTTATTTATTTTTAATTTGACCAGAGAGGGACAGAGAGAGAGAAAGTGAGAAAAAGCAAGCTTCCACGTCCAGGACTAGAACCATGGTCAGCCATATGGGAGTTTGGTGCCCTTAACCACCATGCCACCTGCCAGTCCCACACATGTAGTTTTTTTATAATGCACATTTTACTTGGACTTTTGGAAGATCCCACAAAAAAGGGGGATCTTTTATTTAACTGTATCATTATTATTTTTTAATTTGATCAGAGAGACACAGAGAGAGGAAAACAAGAAAGCAAGCCACCAGGTCCAGAATTTGAATTATGGTCAACCATGTGGGAGTCCAGTGCCTTAACTACCACACCACCTGATGGCCCTGGCCATGTTCCTTTTTATGACTGAATAATATTCCATTCTTTGTTTGCACATTTTCTTTTTTTTTATTTATTTGATGAATACTCAGTTTGTTTCTGCCTTTTAACTCTTGTGACTAGTGTTGCAGTTAACATTGTGTACATGCGTCTGTTCCAGTCCCTGCTTTCAGTTTTTTTGGGATATATACCTAGCAGTGGAATTGCTTGAGCATATGAAAATCCTTTATTTAGATTTTGCAGGAACTGCCAAAGTTTTTTTCCATTGCAGTTTTACCATTTTACATTCCTTTCTTGATACATGATGGTTCCATTTTCTCCACATTTTCTCCTCAACATTTTTTAAAATTTTCATAATAGCCATCCTAGTTTTTATTAGCATTTTCCTAATGACTAGTGATGTTGAGCATCTTTTCATGTGCTTATTTTATTTGCATGTTTTTTGAAGACATGTCTATTAAAATTTGCTTTATTTTTCATTTGGTATTTTTATTGTTGAATTGTGGGAGTTCTTTATATAGTCTGCATAGTGATCCCGTATAAGATAGATGGTTTGCACATAACAGCCCCTCAGTTCTGCAGATTGCCTTATCACTCGGGTATTAGTGTCCTTTGGTGCACAAAAGTTTATAATTTGATAAAGGCCAATTTATTTTTTTCTTATTGACTGTACTTTTGTTAAAATCATGAAGTCATTATCAAATCTAATGTCATGGAGATTTTTCCCTTATGTTTTTATCTAAGGGTTTTATAGTTTTATCATTAATGTTTAGGTCTTTGATCTCTTTGAATTAATTTTAAAAAAGGGTTCAATGTCACATTTTTGCAAGTGGCTCTCCAGTTTTTTCACCCTCATTTATTGAAGAAACTTTCTTTTTTCATTGATGGGGAGAAAGTTTCATTGACAATATTTTTTATAAAATATAAATTTTGCAAAATGAAGTTTTAATCTCCATAAAAGCACAAACTGAAAGTGAAAGTTCCCACTTTATTTTGTTTTCAAGGTTTGCTTTAGGGTGTGTGTGCTTGCTGGAGAGAAACAGAGGACAGAAACTGAGAGGGAAAGTGAGAAATAACCTCCCAGGGGAACAACCCCTTCTGCATTCTTCTCTTTGCAAGCACACGCACCCAGCATGATTTTTGAGCTTTGGGTCTGGGATTCAAATTGTGGAATTTGCCATATGGGCCCCAGTGCCTTAATCTCCACATAATCTACTGGCCTAAAATGTTCCACTTAAAAAGAAATTATATGAAAGCAGAAATAATCTTGTCTGAGTAGTTTTTGTGATCAATATTACTACATACCTTACTTCGACTTAGCTATAGAATTTTATGGTCTGAGAATTATATTGCACTTATATACTTATAAACAAATAAGTGTTGAAGGCAAAGAAAACATGTAAGTTCATTTGAAAACTCTTCAAGTAACTTGGGAAGAAAAAAATAGGTATCCTAACTCTGTCTCTATATATTATTTTTCCTTTGTAGAGTCAACTGGATGTACCATTTAAAGATAAAGTTGGTCATATAGGTAAGCTATTCTTCTTACTAAAATGTCTTCCTTGTTGTACATGCAACCAGAATAATATGCCTAGTATGTCTAATAATGTGACCTGTTTATTTTTTATTTTTTCAAGAACTATTCATTTCATTTTTATTTATTTTTATTATTTAATTTGACCAGAGAAAGAGAGAGAGAAAGAGGGGCGGAGGAGTGAGACAGCAAGCATCCAGGTCTGGGACTCGAACTGTGGTTGGCCATGTGAAAGTCCAGCACCTTTACCACACCACCTGCTGGCCCCATTGTGATCTTTCTAATGCTTTTGAACATAACCGAAAATAATCATGTGTTTTTATCTAGGTAGAACTTAGTTGTGCTACTTAATAATATTGTGGAGTTCATATATCTTTTGGCCTGTACGTGCTACCTAAAAAATTATGCTTCTTGAGGGACCAGCATATGGTGTAATGGTTACATTGCTGGACTCTCACATAGTTGACAGCAGTTTGAGTCCTGGACCCAGTGGCTTGAAACTCACACCAGGCATGTATGCGTGCATGCCCAAAACCCTGAAAGGAGAATGAAGGAGAAGGGGATTACGGCCTGGCCATCCCCTGAGGGGGTGATGTCTTACTTTTTGTCTCTCTGATGTGCACACATGCCTTTTAAGCAAAAATCTCTCTTAAAAAAATTACTTTTTTGATGTTAAAATTGAGTTAGTTTGGGCTGTCTGGTGGTGGTGTGGTTGAGGTGGCTGGATCCCACATGGCCTACTGAACATTTCATGTCCTTGGACCCAGTGACTCGAAGCATATGCCAGGTGTGTGTGCATGCTCTCTGGCCAAGAAAAAAAAAAGTTAATTGAAAGTGAAGGCATTACATCCAGCAGAGACCTTAACTGTTTCAGTTTCCTGGGATTCTGAGTAATGACCCATTGGTATATTCCTCTCCCCTGCCTTTTAAAGATTACTGGAATGGGGACTGGCAGGTGAAATGGTGGTTAAGGGCCTTGGACTCCCACACATTCGACCATGGTTCAAGTCCTGGATGTGGTGACCCGCTTTCTCACTTTCTCTCTCTCTCTCTCTCTTTCTCTCTCTGTCCCTGTCTGATTGAATTAAAAGAAAGAAAGAGAGAGAGAGAGAGAGAGAGAAGGAAAAAGTAAGTTAAATAATTCTTAAAAAATAAAGAAAAGAAACAAAATAAAATTACCGGAAGGTTCTTGAACTCGCCAGAGATAGATAGAAGAAGAGAGAAAAAGTACTTCCCAATGGGGTGTGCCCCATGCCACAGTCTCTTCTCCATTTCTCCATCTTTTTGAGATTCAGGGCACCAATGTACATGTGCTCAGCATTTTTCCATCTGATATTTTTATTTTTGCATTTTTTTTATCATTTACATGTTTACATTTTTATTATTTTCAATTATTACACATCTTTAAAACATACAAAATGAATTTTACCACCTTGAATACATTGCATATCGGTCCAGTGAAAGATATTATTGTACATATTATTATCAACAGACAATTTTCCATTTTTGTGTCTGTTAAATGTTCTCTCCTTTTTCTGCCTTGATTCCCTCCTGCCTCCACCTTGCCCACCCTTCTCCTGCACTGTCTTTAGTTTGCTATTATTATTTTTTTTAATTTCAAGAAAAGCAGTTTTAGCTTTAATGAATTAGAATCAAAAGGGGTTAAGAAAAATTGGCTTTAGACTAAAAGCCAGGGAACAGGTTAGGATTCTGTCTAAACAGTAGGTAGAGACTAACAATTGAAAAAACAAATACGGGCAGAGGTAAAATCTAGTAACAATTGCTCTATAGTTTTCTTATAACACATTTTTTTCTCTCTCCATCACCTCTTTTACCAAAGAGAAGCATACACTAACTTATTTGCCAAAAACACATTTAGTTTCAATCTGGTCTATTATTTGCACAAAGCCCAATAAGAATACTAATTGATTTAGTTGGCATTGCTAGACTCTTTTATAAGAAACTTCAGATTAGACTCTTTAAAAAGCCTCCCAAGGCTCCTGAGCCAAGTCAGGAACTCACTATCTGTCTGTGCCTTTAAGTACTTGTACTTGGAAGTTTTGGGGCCTGTCAGAAAATGACAGTCTTTACTTACCTGTCAAGTAGAACTGTTTATGGTACCAGGCTATCTTTCCAAGAGCTTCAGTTGGCTTTCTTGAGATCAGCAATAGTTCCTTAGGTTTCTGCTGGTATCTTCAGATATGACATTCAAGTCAAAGCCCTGGCAGTAACCAGTGTTTGCAATTTCTGATGTATAGCAACAGGTATTATTGAACTCAGGTAAATAACTATACTGCCACAACATGAGAAAACTCATAAATACTTCTCAATTTCAGAGGGGTCAGGAAGGGAGAAAAGTTTATGTTTCAATTCCATTTTCAAATAAAAATAAAGTTTTGAACTAGCAGTTAGCGTAATGGCTATGTCGCTGTACTCCCATGTAGCCTGACCATGGTTCAAGGCCGGGACCTGGTGGCTTAAACTCACGCCGGGCGCGTGTGCGTGCATGCCCAAGATCCCTAGAGGAGAATGGAGTAGAAGGGATTGCAGTGGGCCATCCCCCCTGGGGGGGTGGTGATTTCTTGCTTTCTGTCTCTCTGTCTCTCTTTCTGGCAAGCACACGCACCCTATAGCAAAAACCTCTCCAAAAAAAAAAGAAAAAGAAAAAAAAATTGACAAATTGCTGGAACTATCAACAGCTTAAAAGGTAACAAAAGCCCTTACATCTGGAAAACAAAGCATAGAAAAAGATCAGTAATGCTTTGGTCAAAAGTCATGAAATTCTATTTCAACAGTTCAGTCTCATGTAATTAGTCTCTCTTCTATTGAGTTTGTAGTGTTACTGTGGTTTGATCTTTCCATTTAAATCCTAGAAATTCATGAATATGATCTCAAAGTTATCAAAGATCTATATTCAAGAGTGCTTATCAGAGTCTTCTTCATTAATTTCCTTAAAAGAGGCAATTTTGGATTATAGCCTCTTACAAAATGTTTTAGAAAGAGCATCAGAATAAAGCAATTAACTATGGACAATGAAACTTAAAATGCCATGGTTCAAGGTGTTTAAATTTTTAAGTACTTGTAATCATGCTATATTTGCAGTTTTTTTAAGTGAACATGTATTAAGGATTTCTCATGATCCAAATCTATTTGACCTAATTTATTTCTTATAGTACTATATAACTCAATGAATGCACATTGGATATTGTAGGATAATTCCATTTTTCTATTGGTAAAAAAATATCACAGTAAATATCTTTTATGTATGGTTAAACAAATTTGTCAGGGCCAGCTCGGTGGCTGATGGTCAAGTCAGTTGTGTCCCATACGGCTCACTGAGTGGTTCAAGTCCCACACCTGGAGACTTGAGAAACATGATGGGGCAGTATTAATGCATGCCCAGAATCTTAAGAGGAGAATGGAGGAGAAGGGATTGTGGCATGGACATCTTCCTTGGGGGTGCATTCTCACTCATACTCCATTCCCTCTGTATCTCTCCAGTGAGCGTGTGTGTCCTATGACAAATTAAAAAAGAGAAAGAAAAAGCTTTAAAAAATTGCCAAGAATCATTGAATGTTACAGTGATGATTATTGTATTTCAATGTATGTAAACTTACCCTCATTTAAAAGTGAAAAAGTATATATTAGGCCTATCTAGACCTATCTATGTCTTTTAGAGCCTGCCATTTTGCTTTCTTCTTTTTTCTTGCCTGATCTCATTTTAAAAATGATAAGGTAATTTTCATTGGTAATATATAATAGTGAAAAGTACACTGAATTAAACATAATATTATTTTGGGAATCATTTAAGGTGGTTGCATACTTCTGTCATAACACCTGTAAATTCATAATGGCAGTAATACGGTAATACTATTATTAATTACTTTATTCTGAAGATTTATTTCCCTTTAGTTATTATTTTAATTTGATATATGGCATATCTGCTCACTACAGAGAAGGGGAGAGAGAGAAAGCAAGCTGTCAGGTCCAGGACTTGAACTGTGCTCAGCCATGTGGGAGTCTAGAGCCTTAACCACTGAGCCACCTACTGGCCCCTTATTGTTTATTTTTACTTTCTACTGGATGCTAAGTTTCTTTTTTTTTTTTTTTTGGAGAGGTTTTTTATTTTTGTGGCCATAGGGCACGTGAGCTCGCCAGACAGACAGAGAGAGACATAGAGACAGAAAGCGAGAAATCACCCCAGGGGGGATGGTCACACCACAATCCCTTCTCCTCCATTCTCCTCTCGGGATCTTAGGCACACATGCACATGCGCCTGCCGTGAGTTTTAAGCCACCGGGTCCAGGATGTGAACCGCGGTCGACTACGTGGGAATCCAGCGACATAGCCATTACGCTAACTGCTGGTTCCCTGGTTCTTAAGTGCATTTAATTTTTATTATATCCTCACCACTTAATACATTACCTCACATTGTAGGGGCAAATTGTGTTGAATGAAAGAAGAACATGTTTCGGGGCCAGCAAGTGGTGTAGCGGCCAAGACACTGGACTCCTACTTGGCCACCCATAGTCTGAGTGCCAGACCCAGTGGCTTGAAAATCATGCCGGATGCATGTACTGCATGCCCAGAATCCTGAGAGGAAAACAGAGGAGAAGGGATTGTGGTGTAGCCATCTCCCAGGGCAGCGATATCTTACTTTCCCTCTTTCTGTCTCTCTCCTGTGAGCTCACACACCCTAAGGCAAAAAAGAAAAAAAAAATATAAAAGGGAAAAAAATGAAAGAAGAATACATTTCCAAATGAGTTGTATAGCAGTAGTACAGTTAGTTTTGTAGGGCTGCATTGTCCCCTTGCTGTTATTGGGTATTGTTAGTCTCACTGATCTTTCAAAGTTTTCTGTATTTAGAATTACAGGTATACCAAATATAAATACACATATATGTACAAGTTGACTTAAAAAAGTTCTCCGAGAGACAAAATATGAGTTTATTTTGGTACAAAAAGTTTTGAAATTCATGCAGTTTTTTTCATAATATGCATTTTCCTTGTACTTATTAAAGGTTGTCTTGTGCAGAAGTTTTTTGGAATTGCTTTTTTTTTAAGAATTATTTTGGAACCAGCAGTCAGCGTAACAGCAATGTTGCTGAACTCCCATGTAGTCGACTGAGGTTCGAGTTCTGGACCCAGCGGCTTAAACTCACACTGGGCACATGTGTGTGCGTGTCCAAGATCCCAAGAGGAGAATGGAGG
>NW_006159617.1:7797972-7803659 GCF_000334495.1 Tupaia belangeri chinensis | reverse complement strand
AATGAGAGAGAGAGAGAAAGTGAGAAAGCAAGCCGCCAGGTCCAGTACTCGAACCGCGGTCAGCCATGTGGGAGTCCAGCGACCTTAACCACCACGCCACCTGCCAGCCCCACATTATTACTATTTTTTTGACTACTTGTTCTGTTTTTAACATTTGTCTTCTAGTTTATTTACTGTTTTGGAATATTAATTTGCATGTTTTGAGTAGTCTGGTATAATTACAAATAGGTTAACTGTGTCAAATTTATCACAGTTTTTTTTCCCAATATGCTTTTGTCATTTTGGTTACATTTTTGGTCTGTGCAGAAATTTGAATGATCACCATCTTCTTTGATTCCAAAAGTTAGAGAGTTATTGGGGCCAGCAGGTGGCGTGTTGGTTAAGGTGTTGGACTCCCAACTGCGGTTTGAGTTCTGGAGCTGGTGGCTTGCTTTCTCACTTTTCCTCTTTCTCTCTGTTTGTCATTCTTTCTCTGGTGAGCACACATATCCTGTAGTAAATTTAAAAAAAAAGAATGATAAATAAAAATTAAATAATTTTTAAAAAAGAGTTATCAACTTATACCTCTTTTAGAAGTCAGTTTTTTTTTTTTTTTCTGGAGTAACATCGTATGGTGAAATCTTTTTCTCAGTTTGGGGCTTTCTAAGATTTTTTTTTCTTTTGAGAGATTTTTGTCATAGGGCACGTGTGCTTATTGGAGAGGCAGAGAGATAGAAAGTGAGAAATCACTCCCCAGGGGTAAGGCCACGAATCAATCCCTGATCTTCCATTCTCTTCTCAGGATCTTGGACACGCACACACATGTACCTGGCATGTGAGTTTTGAGTCACTGGCTCCAGGACTCAAACCATGGTTGACTACATGGTACTCCAGTGATATAACCATTATGCCATCTGCTGGTCCCAGTTTGGGATATTCTTCTTCTTTTTTTTTTTTTTTTGGAAGAGAGATTTTTGTTCTAGCGCACAGGCACTTGACAGAGACAGAGAGATAGAAAGCAAGAAATCACCCCGCCGCAGAAGGGATGGATGGTCATGTCCCTTCTCCTCCATTTTCCTCTTGGGATCTTGGGTACACATGCACACATGTGTACCCGGCATGAGTTTTAAGTCACTGGGACTGGGACCATGGTCAAGTACGTGAGAGTCCAGCGATGTAATTCCATCTGCTGGTCCCCAGTTTGGGGTATGCTAAACATTGAGTTTTGGAGTTATGTAATAGGCTGTTATGAAATCAATCCAAGTAGGATTTTTTCTCTTTTCTAAATTATTAACCTGGTTGTACTGTGTGTGTGTGTGTGTGTGTGTGTGTGTGTGTGTACACACACTTTTTTTTTTTTTAAAAAGAGAGGGTTTTTTTTGCTATAGAGTGTATGCACTTGCCAGAGAGACAGAAAGTAAGAAATCATCCCCAAGTGAGGATGGCCACACCATAGCCCCTTCTTCTCCATTCTCTTCTTGGAATTTTGGAGATTCATTCGCATATGCCTGACATGAGGTTTTTTTTTTAATTATTTAATTTTATTCATTATCATTATTTATTTCATTTTATTGAAGTTGATCAGAGAGAGACAGAGAGAGAGAGAAGGAAAGTGAGAAAGAAAGCTGCCAGGTTCAGGACTCAAACCACGGTCAGTCATGTGGGAGTCCAGCCGCCTTAACCACCACGTCACCTGTCGGCCCAATGCCTGGCATAAGTTTTAAGCATTGACTATGTGGGAGTCCAGCGACATTACCATTATACTAGCTGCTGGTCCCCAATGTACTATATTTAAATGTATTTCCCTTTCCTGACCTTGGCAGCCTTTTTTAAACTCATACTTTAAAAAATAAAAAAAAATGTTTTGGGACTCTTATCATAGAAATTTTTTATATATACAAAACTAGAGTTGGAGTATAGTCAGCTATCCTTTCCTGGGTTCCATGCCATGGGATTTAGCCACCCATGTAATGTAATGTAGAGAGCCAACATAGAATTCAAGTGTCCAAAGATTTTGATGTCCACAGGATGTTCTGGACCAGTACTCTGTAGATATCAAAGGGACCACTGCGTAACGATCCCCCATACATAATGGTTTTTTTTGTGAGAGGTTTTTGCCATAGGGCGCGTGTGCTCGCCAGAAAGACAGACAGAGAAACAGAAAGTAAGAAATCACCCCCCAGGGGGGATGGCCACGCCACAATCCCTTCTTCGCTATTTTCTTGAGATCTTGGACATGCACGCACACACACTTGGTGTGGGTTTAAGTCACCGGGTCTGGGACTCGAACCATGGTCAACTACATGGGAGTCCAGTGACATAGCCATTACGCTGTAACTGCTGGTCCCCATACATAATGTCTTTTAATTTAAGGAACTTAATGTTTTAAAAATTACTTCGATATTGCATTATCAATATATTTCCATTAGCTTGAATAATTTTTTAAAAATCATTAAAGATTTTTTTAAAAATTATTTTTTTTATTTCTTAAAAAATATTTATGTATTTATTTATTTAATTTCATTTGTTATTATTAGTTTTAATTTGACCAGAGAGCTAGAGAGAGGGAAAGTAAGAAAGTAAGCCACCAGGTCCAGGACTCGAACCGTGGTTGGCCATATGGGAGTCCAGTGCCCTTAACCACCACACCACTTGCTGCCTCTTATTATTATTATTAGTTTTTTTTATTAGTTCGCTATAGGGCATATGTGCTCACCAGAGAGACAGAAAGAGAAGAGGGAGAGCAAAATTGAGAAAGTAAGCCACCAGGTATCCAGGGCTTGAAGATTGGCCAGCCATGTGAGAATCCAGCACCTTAACCACCACTCTACTTTCTGGTCCCAGTTTGAATAATTTTAAAATATTGCCCTTTTTTATCATCACGTGATTGTGTGTATTTTTCACATAGACTACATATACTAATATGTGTATTGATTACATATATGTACATATATACACTGACAGAAATGTGAAAATATATACATGCATATAAAGTGCATAATTTACATTTCTGAAGTGGAAGAAAAATACTTACAGGGTAAGAATGGGGGAGTCACGTTTGACCTTGGTTGGTTAAGGGAAGAGTAACAGTGGTATGTCTGGTACAGATCACCATACATAGAGACTTGTAAATATTTAGAATATAGCTAACTTGACTTTCCAGGAATATTGCTTTAGGTACTTAGAACTCATCACAGCAGAGGCTTGTTCTTGGTTGTAAAATGGCTTTCTGTAAAGTGACTCAGTTAAAGGTCCTTCTGTTATGTCTAATGCTTGAAAGAATAGAGGCCTGCTGTAAATGATGTTTGAATGAGTAATATTTCTTACCCTGTTCTTTTGTCTCCCCCAAAATATAGGTAATCTTAAACTTATAATTCCATGGAAAAACCTTTATACCCAACCAGTAGAAGCTGTATTGGAAGAAATTTATTTACTCATAGTGCCTTCTTCTAGTAAGTTGACTTTTAAAAATTGTAATTCAAGTTAACCCCCCCCCCCCTTTTTTTTTTTTTTGGTTTGGAAAAATCTTTATATTTGATGATTATATTTGAACAGATTGTTTTGGATAATTTTTTGAGATATTTTAATATTTAAATTTGGTATTTGTTAATTCAAATTCAGTTGTTTTTTACTCTGAATTTTTGCCGACCGATTTTGGGTTATTTCCAAGGATATGTTTTGGAATGAGTATATTTAAATTTAAGGTAACAAGATTCTTCCTTTTTATGCTTATTGTAGGAATAAAATATGATCCTTTAAAAGAAGAAAAGCAACTTATGGAAGCAAAGCAAAAGGAATTAAAAAGAATAGAAGATGCAAAACAGAAAGTAGTCGATCAAGGTAAAGAAATAAATAACAGTGATAATAAGAAAAGTGGAAAAGACCTAAGTATTTGTCATAATTAAATTCTGTTTTTCTCTGGAGGTTTTGGCCCTAAGGTTATTTAACAAACATGAGAGAATCTTAATATATATGTTTTCTTTTTCTTTTTTTTTTTTTTTGCTATAGGTCACATGCACTCATGTGGGGGGGGTGGGGAGATCATGCCCCCCAGGGTGGATGGCCTGGTGCAATCCTGTCTCCTCCATTCTCCTCTCAAGATTTTGGGGGCACACACACACACACACACACACACACACACACACACTCACCCGGCATGATTTTCAAGTCACCAGGTCCAGGACCTGAATCATAGTCTGCTATGTGCGAATCCAGCACCTTAACCACCATGCCACCTGCTGGTCTCTGGTCAGTTTTAGCAATGGCTATTTTATCAAGTATAGTTTCTTACCTTTTCAGTTATTGCTTTTGTATTTCCCTTGCATCAGTTTGTCACCTTTTGAAAATAATTGATATATGAGAGGCCTTCAAAAAGTTCATGGCAAATACCTATTGTGAAAAAATTATGCATGGATTTCAAGATATTTTTGTACCCCAAAATAAACTCATACTTTAATTCCGTTTTGAACCTTTTGAAGCCCCCCTGTGTTTATATTTGCCTCAGTCTTCAAGACAGTCTTCTTCACCTTCTGTATTAACATTTTTTCCTGTTGAATCTAGACCGTGTGGTCCATTACTACAACCCCTTTTTCATCAGTGGAAGAAGTGTCCTGCAGGCATCTAATTCCTTTGCACTTGTCCTTTGGTCACTACTACCAGCTATTTTTTATTCTCGGTCTCACTTTTCCCTTTAGTGGATCTTTCTCTTCAGCATATAAATATTCTGTAGCCTTTTCTTATCTGTTTTTTTTTTTTTTTTTTTTTAAATTTATGATAGAGGTTGCACCTACGTGCACACTTGTATAGAACAGAAAGAAAGCGTGAGTGTGAGAGAGAAGCATCACCCCCCAGCAGAGTCTGGTCATACTGTGATCTCCTAGCCCCAGGCTTCTAGCTCGTCAGGGTCTTCTGCATATGCACGTGTATGCCGTGCGTTTCAGGTTGACATGGTCAAGGATCCAGTTTTGGTCAGCTATGTGGCTTTCAGCGCTGCAGTCTGGCACCATAGAGGCCAGACCTTCTTTTCTTAGCTTAAAATGTGAAGTCATCTTCCTGACTTAGTCATCTGTTTATCTTCTGTGTCTCTGTCTGTCTTTTACTAGCTAAGTATTTTAGGAGAAAATATATGTGTGCTGCTTTACCATCCCCGCCACATGTCAGTTTTTTTTTTTAAATAAAAAATAAACTCCAGTAATAAACATTTTGACTTTGGCATACAGGAGATTTAACACATAATATTTGGCAATACCTCTTTTTTTTTTTTTTTTTTTTTTGAGAGGTTTTCGCTATAGGGCGCGTGCGCTCGCCAGACAGACAGAGACATAGAGACAGAAAGCGAGAAATCACCCCCCAGGGGGGATGGTCACGCCACAATCCCTTCTCCTCCATTCTCCTCTCGGGATCTTGGGCACGCACGCACACGCGCCCGGCGTGAGATTTAAGCCACCGGGTCCGAGACGCGAACCACGGTCGGCTACGTGGGAGTCCAGCGACATAGCCATTACGCTAACTGCTGGTTCCCGGCAATACCTCTTGTAATTCTTTTTTTTTCCTCTGATGCTGCTTCATATGCTAGATAGTCATTCATCTTGACCCTCAATCCTCTCTTTCTTAAGTCATCTAGGCTTTTTTCTTTTAAAAATTATGTATATTTTTTCAATACCTAAAAGCTATACACAGTGGTGTACACCTACAGTCCCTCCTGCTGA
>NW_006159617.1:7794674-7797805 GCF_000334495.1 Tupaia belangeri chinensis | reverse complement strand
GCTGAAAAGCTGAGACAGGAGGATACTAGTACAACGAGATACTGATGGAATAACAGAACAAAACAAAATTCCACACCCAAAGATAATGCATAGGGGCTGGCAGGTGGTGTGGCGGTTAAAGGCGCTAGACTCCCACATAGCCGACCACTGGGTCCCAGACCTGGTGGCTTGCTTTCTCACTCTCTCTCTCTCTCACTCTGTCTTTCTCTAGTCAAATAAAAATAATAAAGTTAATTAAAATAATCCTTAAAAAAAAAGATAATGCATATACATAGCTCCATGGGAACACATAATTAAAAAAAAATCTGTCCACCTGGCTCAGCTCCACACCCTACTTCTTAGAGAGCTACCATATTGCCAAATAATAAACTAACACTTATGTTATTTACTATTTAGACAGCTTACATATACAAGTGGGTACTTGAAAAAGTTTGTGGAAACATGGAATGAAAGTACAAATTTATTTTGGTGCGTGCATTTGAAATCCATGCATAGCCTTTTCTTATTAGACCTGTTTTAGGAGCTTCTTAATCCTCAGGTGTGTATATTCTTCCCTCGTGATGAACCAAGAAGACTGGCCCAATCTTCTCTCTTCCTTGTATAGTTAGTGTTACATTTTTGGTTTAATCGGTATTTGTTGTTTATATTCCCACTGCTCTGTATAAATGTTTACTACTGAGCCACATAGAACGGTCTGGCTATATATATTTTCTAGCATAACTTTGTATCGTTTAACAATTTTAAGTAGATATGAGTATGAATCATTTATTATTTAGACTTTTCCTTAATGTTTCTGTTTCATATGGTGCTCTTCTTGTCCATCCACGTGTGTGGCATGAATCTGGATCCTATTAGGCCTCTTTTGTCCAGGAAAAAATGCCTTTGTCTTCTTCCCAGGATGGAGAAGGGATAGTTGATTGATTATTAGGCTAGTACAGGGAGGGGACCTAGAAGTTTAACCACTCGTTATATGGACTTTAAGCCAATCTTAGATCATTTCTCTTACCTCCACCATGCTCCCTGTTTGCCACTTTTGTTCTGTGGAGTCTCCTGAACCTTTCCACGGTTCTGATTTTTCATTCATTTCCATCTACGGGCATTTAGGATGAATTTCTTCATGAAAACAGCCAAGGCCATCTGCTTTCCAGCTTTTAATTTTTGTTATTCTTTTGGTCTTTTTTACAACTTCATTCATGATAGAGAATTTGTGTATGTGTGTGAGAGAGAGGAGGTGGATGGGCACTTTCCACAGAGTCTGGTCGTGTTGTGACCCCCATCTCCAGTCCTCTAGCCCGTTGGATATCAGGCATTTGCACGTGTGCCTGGTGTGTTTCAGAGTGACCAGGCCTGGGATTTGAACTGCAGTTGTGACGTGGATCTGAGTTCTTTTGAGCTGTGCTTTATTACTGTGTCACGGAGCTCACCCCTGCTGTTGTTTTTTTATTGTTGTTGTTTTTCCCTTCTGAGCTCATTCTTTGGCCTTGGAGGTTAGCTATTTTTGCTGTAATAAGGTTTTACTGCAGAATAGAGAGGCGTGCACTTTACCATGTTTAATCAGAAATCCCACCTGTATTTACTTAGGTCTAAAATATAAATGTTTAATTGTCCTTAAAATTCATTGATGATGCCTTATTGTTACCACATTGAAGTTTAAATTTGTCAGCAATATATGTAAAGGTTTCAAGGATCTGAATACCTCAGTACTGGCCCCAAACTTCTTACTTATTTTAGAGAGATTTTTGCTGTAGGGCACGGGCACTTGCAGGCGAGACACAGAGAGACAGAAAGCCAGAAATCACCCCCTGGGGGATGGCCATGCCGTGGTCCCTTCTCCTCAATTCTCCTGTCAAGATCTTGGGCACACATGCATCTGTACCTGGTGTGAGTTTTAAGCTGCCGGGTCCAGGACTTGAACTGTGGTCTCTGGGAGTCCAGTGACATAACCATTACACCATCTGCTGTTCCCATGGCCCCAAAGCTGAAAAACAAAAAACAAACCTCTGTTCATTGCTTGAGTGATTCTGAACTATTTGTAGTTTACCGAATGTGCCAAGTATTCAATAGTTCATACCTCACTTCCTGCTTTATTCAATATATGTTTGAGAGCTAGTCACATTGGGAGGACAGTTCAGGCTGTATGGTGTGGGTGAGTGTCCCAGTAGTACAGACTGATAAGTGAAACAATCCTAGGACTGACCCTCAAGGAAGCCTAACATATAGTGATTGCATAGAGAAGGAAAACAGACCAAGATAAGGGAAAGAATGGCCATGTAAGAAGGAAATTTGGAGCTTATGGTTTCATGGGAAAGGGCCATTTCAAGAAGCAAAGAATGTATCAGGTTGGATGAGATACTATGTAAGCTGAGGATTAAGAAATTAGTATTTTATTTGTGACACGGAGGTGAGTGGTTACCTTAGAAATAGCTGTTTATTGGGACCAGTAGATGCATAACGGTTATGTTGCGGGGCTCCCATATGGCTGATGCGGTCTGAGTCCTAGACGCAGAGAATTGAAACTCATGCTGTGTGTGTGTGTGTTTGTGCAAAACCCTGAGAAGAGGATGGAGAAGAAGGGATTGTGGTGTGGCCATACCCCCCCCCACACACACACATACACACACACACCCGGGGTGATTTCTCACTTTCTTTCTCCCTGTCTCTGTCTCTCTGGCATGTACATATGCCCTATAGCAAAAAATCTCTCTCTCTAAACAGAGAAAAGAAATAGCTGGTTACTAAGTGATGAAGTTGCCTTCTGATAGCTGCTCTTTCTTCCACCATTGGAGGCGAGGATCTCTTCACTGCTATGAGTGAAGACATCAGTGGGTGGCTTGGAAAGGCTTTAAGGAGAGGCAAAATGAATTTTAAAATGGATATTCTAGAGAGTGTGAAGATGGTGATTACTAGTTCTCAGTAATTTCACTTTGTTTTGTTGTGGTTTTTCTCTTCTAGTACTAACTTGCCAGGCAAGATGTAGGCATAGACATGTCTTTTTATAAATTGTTAGTTGTTTTATTTATTTGAGTTGGGGCTTTATTTGACAGAGGAAAATGAGAAAAAAGGTCCAAGAAGTTTAAGATGTTGGTGAAATAATTATTATGAACTCTTAGCTGCATAAGGAAGTCAGAAGG
>NW_006159617.1:7767241-7794102 GCF_000334495.1 Tupaia belangeri chinensis | reverse complement strand
GGGAAAGAAAGATGTAACATGTACATGAATTGCTGACTGAATTTATAATAACAAGGGACTTTATCAGGTAGCGGGAGAATTCAAAGTATTAAAATATGTTTTCCTGTCTTTGAAGAGTTGTTTGCTTAGTTAATTTTATAATCTATTTATATTCAAATATATTTACTTGGCTTTCTGTATTTGAGGTTCATACGATCAATGTCTTCAGCTTTCCTTTAAGGGCCTACTGGGCCTGCTGAATTAGGGACTGATAGGCAATCGGTAGGCAGGATTAGAAATATGAAAAGAAGAACAGGGCTTAGAAAATGAAAGGATTTAACTTTCATTGGTAGTTTTAGCAGGGGAGAAGGGATAGTGAGTAGTGGTTATCAAAGACATTTCAAAAATTAGAACGTCAATTTTTATTCTTTCTGTTCCCTTAGAAACAGTATCTCGTTTTCTGAAAATGAAACGGATGATGAACCACTTTCATCCTTGTTTGAAAAGAAAGAGTGAGAAGTCCTTATAATTTTCTATTTCGTTTCACCAAGGGACGAGCGTAATCATTTTAACATTAAGCACAGAAAACTTCTGATGATATCAGTGATTTTAAGGGAGATTCTTGCTTTGCCGTGGTTACTGGATTTTAAATTTAGAACTTTAATTCATACTTAATTGTGGTCATTGTTTTCAGTATCTTTATGTACTCAGGAGTTGTTAATAGATAAATCATAAAATTTTATGCCAGCAAATTCTGCCATAAAAGTGCATAGTATACTTTAGTCTTCTTGAACAAGAAATTACCTTTAGAAAAATTCATGTGTTTAGTTGCCTCTGAAAGTATTTTGGTATGAAAGACTTTGGGGAAGCAGGCTTCTAGCGTTCTATTTACAAATTTGTTTTTCCTTTAACAAGTTAATAGTAAGTATGTTACCTCAATATGTGACTGTTTTATAGAGTATTTATTTTATTTGAATTAAAAAAAGAAATATTTGCACTTGTAGAACACCATCGGGAGGAGAAACAGGATACTTTTGCAGAAAAATTAGTTACTCAAATCATAAAAAATCTTCAAGTGAAAATTTCTGATATCCATATTCGTTATGAAGATGATGTAAGTATTCCCTAATGGGTGAGTTTCCTTTTTTTATGTTTAAGTTATTTTGTTGTTAATTGACACCTACTCTACAGTGGCCATCCTATTAAATGCGAAGAGAGGGAAGGACATAGAGCCGAAGATGAAATAATCTTTCTTTTCTATAATGATAGTTGTAATTTGGAGTTCTTACTGTTGAGTATTTGGTCACATTTTCCTAAAATGTTCAAGCATCAGATAACGAAGGAAAATGCCTTGAAAGTTATCAATTTAGCAGTTTATGTATGTGTGTGTATTTTTAAAAAATTTTTTTTGAGGTTTTTGACATAGAGCACATGTGCTTTCTGGAGAGAGACAGGGAAAGGGAAAGTGAGAAATCAACCTTCACCCCTGGGGAAATGGTCATGCTGCAGTCTCTTTTCTTTCATTCTCCTTTCAGGAATTTAGACGTTCAGGCACATGTGCCTGGTGTGATTTTCAAGGTACTTAGTTTGGGACTCGTGCCATGGTTGACCTGTGGAATCCAGCACCTTAACCACCATGCCATCTGCTGGCCCCAGCAGCTATACATTTTTAAGATACTTAAATATGCTATATTTATCTCTTGGAATACTGGTCTAAGAAAAGTAGAACTAGATTTAAATGATTGTTTTATCTTAATTAAGTCATTTGTTCTCTTAAAACATAGTTTTTTGCTTTAAAGTACTATCATTTAAATCTTTTCTTAGCAAAAGATATTTTTGTAAACCAAAAATAAATACAGATACAGTATTGTGCAATAATAATGCATTAATACTTGATATTCTAATTTGTTTTAGGGAAAATATGGGAATAAAAGTTATTCTGGAAACCAGCAGATAGCATAATGGTTATATCACTGGACTCCCACACGGCTAACCATGGTTCGAGTCCCTGACCCGGTGGCTTAAAATTCACACTGGGCACATGTGTATGCGTGCCCAAGATCCCAAGAGGAGAATGGAGGAGAAGGGGTTGTGGTGTGGCCATCTTCCCTGGGGGGTGATTTTTCTCTTTCTGTCTCTCTGTCTCTGTCTCTCTGTAGCAGAAATCGCTCTTAAAAAATATTATTCTAAAAAATAGTAAAATGTTTTTGAGTTTGAAATAGAGAAAATGAACTTTCTCTAAGTTCAGTGAATATTGTCCAGCTACTGAAAATCTGAGTAAAATTTCCTTTTTCTCTTCTTTAGATTACAAATCGAGATAAACCGCTGTCGATTGGTATTTCCCTTCAAAATCTCAGCATGCAGGTACTTTGTTAAAAAAAAAAAAGAACCTTGTTTAATTATGGAGTGTAGGTAGTACTGATTACTGTTTATGTTTGCCAGCATCAGAAGTAGGCTTCTAGGATCTGGATGGTGGTGTACTGGTAAAATGCAGTATTCTACAAAGCTAACATGGGAAAGTTCTGGGTTCATGTCTGGAGATCTTCCCAAGTATGCTGAGTGTGGACACGCCCTTAATCTGGGGCCTACTGAAGCTAGGGGTGGGTTATGGCATTGAGACCCTATTGGGGTTCTGTTCATGTCCATCTCTATCTTTGTTTCTCTTGCTCATGGAAGAAATAAATAAATGAAAAAAAGAAAAAAGTATATGCACCAGTTGGTGGAGTGGAGGTTAAGGTGGCTAGATGCACATGGCTGACTATGCTATTTGAGTTCTAGATCCAGCAACTTGTAAAACATGCCAAGCCATCCCCCTTGGGGGATGCTTTCTCACTTGATGTTTCTCTCTCCCTGTCTCTCTCTGGAGAGAGCATTTGCTCTCTAGCAAAAAAAAAAAGTCTATAGAATTAGTGCAGAGGCATAAACTGGATTACAGTTGAGGGTCGATAGATTCACCATTTCAAAAAAGCAGTTGAAAATCAAATACAGTTTTCAATATGAAGACCTATTATTATTGATGATTATAATAATAGATACTGTTGTTGATTGCTTAAAAGAAATTTATTTCCTTGGGTCAGACAGGTGGCATGGTGTTTAAGGCGGCTAGATCCCACATGGCCAACTTCCCAGTTCTAGTTGCAGATCTGGCAGCTTGAAAAACACACTGGACATGCGTGTGTGTATGTGTGTGTGCATGTGTGTGTGTGCATGCGCCCATGCCCAAAATCCTTTGAGGAGAATGGAGAAGGGATTGCAGTGCAGCCATCTCCCAAGTGGGTTGCTTTCTTGCTTTCCCCCATCTCTCTCTGTTTCTCTCTAGTGAGTGCACATGCCTTCTAGCCAATTTTTAAACATGGTGTTTAAGGCGGCTAGATCCCACATGGCCAACTTCCCAGTTCTAGTTGCAGATCTGGCAGCTTGAAAAACACACTGGACATGCGTGTGTGTATGTGTGTGTGCATGTGTGTGTGTGCATGCGCCCATGCCCAAAATCCTTTGAGGAGAATGGAGAAGGGATTGCAGTGCAGCCATCTCCCAAGTGGGTTGCTTTCTGTCTCTCTCTCTGTCTCTTTGTCTCTCTCTGTCTTTCCAGCGAGCACACGCGCCCTATAGCAAAAAAAACCTCTTGAAAAAAAAAAATATATTTACAAATCTTCAGTGAGTACGAAATTAAAGTTAATGTTTTTTTTTTTCTGAAACTTTGGCAAGTCTGGAAGGGCATAAAGAAATAAATCATCCATGTTCTCATACTATTATTAATATTGTGGTATACTTACTTCCTGTATATATTTTTTTCTAAGAGATTTTTGCCATAGGGCATAGGTACTCGCCTAAAGCAGAGAGAGAACGTGAGAAGTCACCCCTCTTGGGATGCCACATTGCAGTCCCTTCTCCTCCATTTTCCTAGGGATTTTAGGCACACATGCTCATGTGCCTAGCGTGAGTTTCAAGCTGTCAAGTCTGGGACTCAAACCACAGTTGCCATGTGAGAGTCCAGCGCCACAACCACTGTGCCACTCACTGGCTCCTTCCTGTGTAATTTTTGAAATGGAGGAACTTAAAAAAAAATTGGAGCACTTTTTTCTTTTCCATAACAACCATCTACTGCCTGTTCTGTACCAACCAGTCTATCCCCTTATTGTCACTAATAGTGAAAGAAAAAAGATTATAAATGATAAACTTTTGTTAAGAAAAAAACAAATCAAAATCTTTTTTTGATATTGTCTGAAATAGTTCACTATAGTGTATATCTTTTAATTTGTATGTCATGAAAAAAAGCAGTTTGCCTAAAAGACTGACTAGCATCCAAAAAAAAAAAAAATTGCAGACCAGTATTTATTAAGACACAAATATATATATTTAAAATGTTTATAATTAAAACTTATTTGCCAAGATATAAATGTTATTTCTTTCTTTCTTTCTATTTTTTTTTTTTAATGATAGAGATTTTTTGCTATAGGGTACATGTGCTCACCAGAGAGACAGAGAAACAGAAAGTGAGAATTCATCCCCCAAGGGGGGATGGCCACTCTGCAATCCCTTCTCCTTCATTCTCCTCTCGGGATTTTGGGCTCACATGCACACGTGCCTAGCCTGAGTTTACACTGTCAGGTCCAAGACTTACACCGCAGCTGATGACATGGGTGTCCAGAAATGCAACCATTATGCCATCTTCTGGTCCCTAAATATTATTTCTTAAATAATAATTGTAATACTCCTTATCTTTAGTCCTTGTATCAGAAGGTATGGACAAAATGGTTGATAGACCATTTCTGTGGTAAAAATGCATTCTAAAGATACTTCCATATTGGGGCCAGCAGATGGCATAGTGGTTACATTGCTGGACTCCCACATGGTTGACCGCAGTTCAAGTCCCAGATCCATTGGCTTGAAAATCACACTGTGCATACATGCCTAAGATCTTGGGAGGAGAATGGAGGTGAAGAGGTTATAGTTTTGCTATCCTCCCTACGGGATGATTTTTCACTTTTCTTCCCACAGTCTCTGTCTGTCTCTCTTTCTCTCTGCCAAGTACATGTGCCCTAAGGCAAAAACCTCTTTAAAAAAAAGATACTTGGGACCAGCAGTTAGTGTAATGGCTATGTCGCTGGACTCCCATGTAGCAGACCGCGGTTTGAGTCCCGGATCCGGTGGCTTAAAACTCGCGGTGGGTGCTTGTGCATGTGTGCCCAAGATCCTGAGAGGAGAATGGAGGAGAAGGGATTGTGGCGTGACCATCCCCCCTGGGGGGGGTGATTTCTTGCTTTCTGTCTCTCTGTCTCTCTCTGGTGAATGCACATGCCCTATAGCAATAAAACCTCTCAAAAAAATAAAAGAAAAAAAAGATACTTTCATATTTGTACTAATATTCTAAAAAAAATAGGAACACATAGAAAATTATGAAGTATTTGCTTGCATTGAGGATGGTTGTGGAATTTGTCATGTTCTTTTTCCTAAATAGCTTTATAGGATTAAGCTGTTAGGGATAAAGTTTATAAATCTCTTTTGTTTTCTATTTTTACCCTTCCTTTCTCCTCCAGAGATAAACAGCCTGTTTTTAAAGGTTTTTTAAAAATAATTATTTACTTTTATTTATTATTATTTTTAACTTGCTATAGGGCATATGTGCTCTGAGAGAGAGAGAGAGAGAGGGCGAGGGAGTGAGAGAGAAAGAGAGAGAGAGAGAGAAAGCCATCAGGTCTGGGACTCTAACTGCAGTCGGCATGTGGGACTCCAGTGCCTTGACCACTTATGCGTCACCTGCCGACCCAGTTTTTAAGCTTTTTAGTAATATACCTATTTTACATAAATGCATTAGATTTTTCTTTTTCTTTTTTCTTTCTTTTTTTTTTTTTTTTTTTTTGGGGGTTTTTCCTTTAGGGGGCAGGCACAAAGACATAGAGACAGAAAGTGAAAATCACCCCCCAGGGGGGATGGTCACGCCACAATCCCTTCTCCTCCATTCTCCTCTTGGGATCTTGGGCACGCACGCAAATGCGCCCAGTGTGAGTTTTAAGCCACTGGGTCCAGGACGTGAACCGTGGTCGACTCCGTGGCAGTCCAGCGACATAGCCATTACGCTAACTGCTGGTTCCCTAGATTTTTCTTTAAGTTCTCTTTTTCACTTCATACTTTTAGACATTTATTTGCATTGCCACAGATAATACAATTTATTCTGCTTAACTGTTGTACAGAATTTTATTACATGCTTTTTTTTTTTTTTAATTGCCAAAGGGAGCATGTGCTAACAGAGGAAGAGAGAGAGAAAGCACTGTCCCTAGCATGTGGCCATTCTTCAATCCCTTCTCCTTCATTTCTCCATCCCATCAGGATTTGGGGCACAGACATGCTGCTCAATGTGTTTTCTGAGCTCCCTGGGCTGGGATCTGAACTGTGGTTAGCCAGTGAGATCTAGTTACCTTACCCACTGGGCTATCATTATATGCTTTTTATTTTTGTTACATCTATTGAGTTTTGTGTGTAATTTCTTTCTAAAACATGATCCCCTGGAAGCAAAAATTAAAAAGAGGAAAGAAAGAAAGAAAGAGCCGGCCAGCCAAAGAAGTTATTTAATAAAAAGGAGTAGGGTAGGGACCGGCAGATGGCGTAATGGTTATGTCACTGAACTCCGATGTAGTCAACTGTGTTTTGAGTTCTGGACCCGGTGGCTGAAATGTCACATTGGGTGCGTGTGCATGCGTGCCCCAGATTCCAAGAGAAGAATGGAGAAGGGGTTGCAGCATGGCTATTTCCCCTGTGGTCGGGGGCAGGGGTGGTTTCTCACTTTCTATCTCTGTGTTTCTCTCAATAAGTAAATAAATAAATAAGTTAATTTAAAAGAAGATGGGTTGGGTAGACTGCCAAATGCTGTTGTTGGTTTGAAAAATAAGGATAGAGGATTAGCCATTGGATTTGGTAATGCGAAAATCATTAGTAACCCTAACAGTTTACTTTATACGTCATCTTTGGAGGTCCTTTGAAGCTTGTCTGCCAATCCAGACTCCTTCAATTAGACACTCTGTGGCTGGGACTCAGCAATCTGTTGTTTGAAAAAGCAATATGTGTGATGCTAAAGTTTGAGATCCACCGTTGTGCTTCATTCAGTTCACATAAAAATGAAAACCATCTCTCTTGGATAAGCATGTCTTCTCTCTTTTCCCCTCAGTGGCCTTTCATTGCTATTAAAGTAAATCTGTAGTTTTGTCTTTAAATAGCTTATAATTCCCTTGTAATCTGATCCCAGATGACATTTCTGGTCTCACCTGTCAATATGTCCATTTCACATTATATTCTCTGGTCATGCTGAGGTACTGCAGTTCCCCGAAAGTGTTATAGTTGCATACTTTTGGGCCTTTTCACCAGCTCTTCCTGCTCCGCGTCTTATTTTTTATTGGCCTTAGAATCACCAGTGCTATTCATGTGTCATATTATTAGGTTAGATGTTATTTGTCCTACCTCTGAGTTTGATGCTTCTGCTTGCTACGTTTTTTTTTTTTTTTTTTTTTTTTTTTTTTTGGTTTTTTGTATGTGGGATGTACAGGGCATGTACGCTAGCCAGACAGACAGAGAGAGACATAGAGACAGAAAGCAAGAAATCACCCCCCAGGGGGGATGGTCATGCCGCAATCCCTTCTCCATTCTCCTCTCGGGATCTTGGGCATGCACGCACATGCGCCCGGCGTGAGTTTTAAGCCACTGGGTCCGGGACGCGAACCGCGGTCGACTACGTGGGATTCCAGCAACATAGCCATTATGCTAACTGCTGGTACCCTCTGCTACGTTTTTTCAGTGAACTGTGTATTTAACCTCTGTGGTGGTACTTACCTAGTTGTAATTGCTTATTTCCTTGTATACTTTTTTGACCAGCAATGAGCTTCTCGAAAGCAGACATTCTTGTGGTCAGTTAATGTTCCTTGGGTCAGTGCTATATTTTGAAGGCATTTTTATAGGCAATTGATCTCTATGATATGATAGATAGTGACTCACTAGTCCACCATCTCAAATATAATGACTTTCTTATTGCTCTTCCTTTATTTCCTTTTCAGACAACTGATCAATATTGGATTCCATGTTTACATGATGAAACTGAGAAACTTGTTCGTAAGGTAAAATACTTTATTTGTAGGGACTTGATGAAATACATTGTTAGAAAGGCAAATGATGACATAAAGGTTTATGTAAATTGTGTTTAATTTGTTTAACTTTGTTATATTGCTTACTTCTTTGGGACTTCTGAAAATAATGTTTTAAAAATCTTTTAAAGATAACAAGATGTGTAATAAACTTGATCTATTTTCAGCTAATCCGATTGGATAACCTTTTTGCCTATTGGAATGTGAATTCTCGGATGTTTTATTTTAATAATTATGATGAGTCATTGGTAAGTAAGTTTTTTTTTTTGATATGTGCATATATGTATATGTATGTTGTATCATATTTTGCATGAGATTTGTCAGTTATTTAAAATACTGTAGTACTATTTTTTTTTTCTAGGCAATAGTAATTAGCAGAGTTTACAAAAATAGATGAATATTGGGGCCAGCAGGTGGCATGGTGATTAAGCTGCTGGACTTCCAAATGCCTAGCTATGGTTGAGTCCCAGACCTGGTGGCTTGCTTTCTCACTTTCTCTCTCTCTCTGTCTCTCTCTCTCTCTGGTGAGCACATGTGCCCTATAGCAAATTAAATAATATAATAATAATACATTTTTAAAAATAGGTGAATATGTATGTCACATCTTTATCTTTTACTTTATTATTATTTTTTAATACATTGAATTGCTATACGTCATTTAGCTTGTAGAGAGAATTTACCCAACATGAAATATACCTCAGGCCAATCCAGTTAAGAATACTACACACTATATATCACATCTTAATAGTTCCTGGAGCATTCTTCTGTGATGGTAGTTTAGTGAGATATTATTTAATCACTTTAGTATTTTGCCATAGCTAAGTTCCTCCTAAGTTTGTGATATTTATTATTAATTTTTTTAGTAGGTTTTTTTTATTTTTTTAAAAATATTTATTTAATTTTATTTATTCATTCATTTATTTTTTAATTTGACCAGAGAGAGACAGAGGGTGAGAGTGAGAGAAGTGAGAAAGCAAGCCACCAGATTCAGGACTTGAACTCTGGTCGGCCATGTGGGAATGTCCAGCACCTTAACCACCACGCCACCTGCTGGTTCCCTAGTAGTTTTTTAGTTTTTTGCTATAGGGTGTTTATGCTCACCAGAGAGAGAAAGAGAGAGGAAAGTGAGAAATCACCCCCGCAGGGGGATGGTTACATCACAGTCCTTTCTCCTCCAGTCTCCTCTAGGGATTTTGGGCATGTGTACACATGTGCCTGCCGGCCAGGACTTAAGCCATGGTTGGCATGTGGGAGTCCAGCACCTTAACCACCATGCCACCAGGTGCCCCCAGAATGATTTATTTTTTGAATTGCTTTTAAACATTTTTCTTTTACAGATAATTGGGTTTTATAGAATAAAAGTATATTGGCATGAATATAAATAAAAGCAGTTTGTCTTTTAATAGGACAGCTTGAGGGATGGCATTGTCAAGGAAAATATTGTTCCAGTAGGATATGATTTTGGTAAGTACATGTCATAAAGTAAAAAATTTTGATGAAAATAATCAGTGTAAATTTTATGTTAACAACGTTGATGCCTCTGAGATTTTATGTTGAAATTTCTCTTTATAAAGAAATCTATTTATAATATATATATGAAAGCAAAAATTGGCCTTGGGTATATGTTTTATTTTTGAGCAGCTTTTGGCTGTACAGTAGTCTCCCTTATCCTTGGTTTTATATCCCCTGAGTTCAGTGACCTGTAGTCAGCTGGAGTCTGAGAATGAGTGAGCATATATAGTGAGATATTTAGAAAAAGAGCACATTCACATAATATTTATCTTTTATATAAATTAAACTGCCACAGGTGTGTGTGTGTGTTGTAAAAAGCATAGTATTTATAGGGTTTGGTACTATCCACAGTTTCAGGCATCCACTGGGGGTCTTGAACTTTACAGATAAAGGGGGACCTACTTCAATTCAGAACTGTAGGGGAAAATGTTTAACCAAAGAGGATATTAATAAATTGTAATGAATCTCTAGGGATTATTCAATAACAATTATAATAATGGTAATAAAGGTGTTTCAGAATAACAGATACAATTAAATAAGGCTAGCTGTTACAGCTTGTAGAGTGATATTACTATTTTTGAAATGTACCTTTAAAAGTTTTCTTCTATATACTTTTTTTTTTGTTTTCCAAATTTTCTGAAGTATACATGGGTTAGTTTTATAATCAGAAATTAATTACTGAACTATACAGAGAAAAGAAGTGCTATATCTTCTACCACCTTGAGGACACTCAATAAATGTTGATTGGTGATAAATAATTTAGTTCTTGAATCTGGCTACTGATGTCACTGAAAATCTGTAGAATATCCATCCTGTGGGCAGCCCTTGACATGGTGGTTAAGGCAGCTGAATTGCACATGGATGACTGCGCAATTCTAGTCTTGGACCTGGTGGCTTGAGAAACATGGAGGGTGCATGTACATGTATGTGTGTATCCAAGATCCAGAAAGAAGAAATGGAGAAGGGATTGTGGCATGACCATTCCCTATGTTGGATATTGTCTCATTTTTTTCTCTGTCTCTCTCCAGTGAGTACATCTGCCCCTTAGCAAAAAAAAAAAAGAAAGAATAAAATAAATCTCTTTCCTGCAAGTATTTCTTTCTTGTCTTCAGTGATACTTTTCTTTTTGTATTATCTTTTTGTATTCTACCTACATGATCACTATTAATTTCAAGTGTTTTTTTTTTTTTTCTTGTGCCCACTCTTGAAATATGGTCTCCATTGTTTTGAACTTAGTTTAGTTTTGTATTCTCTCCTTATAGAAGAATATTCAAGACAGAAGAGTTATCTGTTAATGTGTGTCGATGTCTGGTATCTATTACTTTTACGTTTGACTTATTTCTTCTTTGCCATATAGTCATTTCCTGCTCCGTCGGTCAGGGTTTAATGAAGAGAGATACTACACTGTAATTTTTTTTTTTTCTTTTTTGGAGAAGTTTTTGCTACAGGGCACGTGCACTCACCAGGAAGACAGAGACAGAGAAACAGAAAGCAAGAAATTACCCCCCATGGGGGATGGCCATTGCCACAATCCCTTCTGCTCCATTCTCCTCT
This sequence comes from Tupaia belangeri chinensis, assembly GCF_000334495.1. NCBI lineage: Eukaryota > Metazoa > Chordata > Mammalia > Scandentia > Tupaiidae > Tupaia > Tupaia belangeri. Next base: position 7,782,925 of record NW_006159617.1, on the reverse strand, counting down.
TGGGATCTTGGGCATGCACACACATGTGAGTTTAAGTCACTGGGTTTGGGACTCACACCATGGTCGACTATGTGGGAGTCCAGCAACATAGCCATTACACCAACTGCTGGTCCCCTATATTGCAATTTGACTGAGGAAAGTTCAGTATAGAGAATTATTAACTGGAAGAAGGCATTGAAGTAACAAGGGATTGGCTAGTAAAAGGTACAGAGAATATTATAGAATATAGAAATAGGGACCAGCAGAGGGTGTAATAGTTACGTTGCTGGACTCCCAGATGGCTAGTCATGATTTAAGTCCAGGACCTGACACCTTGAAACTCATGCTGGGTATGTGTGTGTGCATGCCCAAAATCCTGAGGGTTGAATGGAGAAGGGATTGTGGTGTGGCCATTCTCCCCCTGGGGGGGTGGGGGGGTGATATCTCACTTTCTGTCTCTCTGTCCTCTCCAGTGAGTGCATGTGCCCTATAGCAAAAATCTCTCCAAAGGGAAAAAAAAAAGAATATAGAAATAGTAGCTAGAGAGAACCCCACCTTAGAGCCAGGATGGAGTACTCAAAGAAGAGGGCTCTCCTCCATTAGCACTGAGATCCACACCTTGTGGGCTTTGACTCATGGAATGAAAGGAAAGTCTTTGTAATGCTGTGCCAGGAAAACTTAGAAATCCATTCTCTCAAACTTCCTGAAGATCTGTCCTTTCTGGAGCTAAGGGGCTGGCCCAAATTAAATTGTAATAGTCTTGTGGAGAGAGATGTCTCATTGAATGTACTCCACTACAGAATTGCTTTAGCAGGTGCTGGGCAAGTTACAGGGCTGTGCTAGCTGCCATATGATGCAGAGGACTGGTGCTGAAGTCCTTCACGCTGGAGGGGCCAAATAGCAGAGAAGCCACCTGTTCTGTAGAAGCTCAGTGTCGGAGAAATCTTGCTACTGCAGGAGCCAATTCAAAGAGCACATGACAACCAGCAATGTGTTTCTAGTTTCTTCTGAAAGACTTAACATTATGTTACCTGGTAAAGGAAGAAAATTTAAAAGGCCCCAAACTGCATTTCAGAGCAGGCAGTTTGGGTGAATTTGGAGCACAGAGGCAGAGAGTTGATAACTGGCATACCTGTTGGAGAAAGAAGGAGGAATGAAGGATTTCTTTTTATTTGTTTTGTATTTTTTTAAACTTTATTAATTAATTTTTAAAAAAATTTACCAGAGAGGGACAGAGAGAGAGAGAGGGAAAGTGAGAAAGCAAGTCACTAGGTCCAGGACTCGAACCATGGCTGGCCATGTGGAGTGAGGAATGGCCTTGCTGCAGTCCTTTTTCTTCTATTCTCCTCTCGGGATTTTGGGCATGTCTGCATGCACACACACATGCCTGGTGAGGTTATTTTAAAAATAATTATTTATTAATTTTATTTACTCATTCATTTATTTTAATTTGACCAGAGAAAGAAGGAAAGTGAGAAAACAAGCCACCAGGTCCAGGACTTGAACTGTGGTCGGCCGTATGGGTTCCAGTGCCTTTAACCACCACACCACTTGCTGGCCCCCTGGTGAGTTTTTCAAGCTGCTGGGTCCTGGAGCCAAATCATCCAGTCAGCCATGTGGGTCCAGTGCTTTAACCACTATGCCACCCGCTCGCCATGATCGCGCACGTTCTTGATGCAGCCACATCCAGCTGCTCAGGTGCACGGATAGAGTAAGTGGGGTTGCCTGCAGTTACTCATGGAGCGAGGAGGGCAGCGGAGTCCAGAGTGAATACAAGGGAATGATTAAAGTAACCGATGATGGAATTTCAGTAGAGATGGAATCGAGGACATGGTGCGGAAGTCAAGGACAGAAAACAGATAGAAGACTAGTGAATTACAGGTCCAGGGTAGTTCTAGCTCTGTCACCAACTCCTGAAATTAGTTATTTTCCCGACTATTTCAGTATAAGATGGGATGTGGAAGAAATATCGGATTGTCGGAAAAGTCATGATACAATTTTGCATAGAAAAAATACGTCATGACTTTTCTAACAACCCAGTAGTAATCTATAAGCATTTATTTTTATTCTAATAGAAACTATTTTTGATTGCTTAGCTTAATTTATAAAAAATTAAGTGGTAGTCCTTGGAGTGATTAAAATGAGAGGGATACATGATCTTTTTAATACAGATCAACTTTATAAATAAAAAGTAATTTTTTTTTTTTAGCAGAGGGCCTGTGTACTTGCCAGAGAGACAAGTGAGAAAGAGAATGAGGAGAAGTGAGAGCCCCATGGGAGATGGTCGTACTGAAATCCCTTCTCCTCCACTTCTACCTCCTGTCAGGATTCTGGGTACCCATTCATGCTTCTCAAGCCACTAGGTCTGAGACTGCAGCTGCACAGCCAGCCATGTGCGATCCAGCTGCCTTAACCACTGTGCTACATGCTGGCCCAAATTGAATTATAATTTAATAATGATCTCTATATTTTGCTGTTTCTGGTCTCTTGCATGGTTCTTTTTGGCACTAAATTCAAACACTTGAGAGGAATTTATATTCTATTATAAATTGAGCAAGAGCAGGTAATCCTGGAATAATTCTTTCATCTTCTATCCTTTCTTATAATGAGTTAAAAAAAATGGATACAGAAATCTTGATTAGAAATTCAGGTATTATATAATAATTACATATTTGAGGTCAATGTTAAATATCACTTTTTTCTCTTAGCATTTCTAATGTTCCTGTATTCCCTAAGACTGTGTACTTTATTAAATCTATTGTTATGGGCAGTTTTTCGTTATAGACAGTGTTCCTTCTTTGAAGATGATTTTGTTGTTTATTGTACCTATTGAAGACAAAATGATTTGTACATAGGAAAAGATAAAATAATCTTCCTGCCAATTAAGGAGCAGTTTCATCTGGCCACATTATGGCAGTGTAGACATTAGAGAACTGTGGGAAGGGTATAAGAGAAATAAAAAATCAGTGTTTTCAGCATGACCCCTTTAGTGTCTTGAGACTTTTGATGTATAACTCTATTTAATTTTTTTTAATTGTATTATTTTCCAGTATTTCGGCCCATATCTGCTAATGCCAAACTTCAGATAAATCGCCGATCAGATTTTGACTTTTCTTCCCCCAAAATAAACTTGGATGTTGAGTTACATAACATAGCAATTGAATTTAATAAACCACAGGTAATGTCCTTTAATGAAATTTTAAATTGTGAGTTACTGTTTGATAAAAGCAAAACTAAGATTTGAAATATTTTTCTAAAATTTATGTTATATGGTAAAATTTCTCTAAAAAGTTGGTAATTTAACTTTTATCTTCAAGAGTTGAATATAAAATGTGAAACATCTGAGAGCTTTAATTTTTCATTCTTTAGTATTTCAGTGTTATGGAGCTTCTTGAATCAATTGACATGATGACACAAAATCTGCCATATAGAAAATTCAAACCGGATGTACCTCTTCACCACCATGCCAGGGAATGGTAAAATGCCTTAATTTTCTTTTAGTTCAAAAAAACACTTAAAAAGCAGGACATAAAAGTAAATTTCTTGACTTTTTAAGAATGATTTCTTTTGGAAGATACTCTTTTTAAGGTCTGATGCAAGCTATAATTTGGTATGTGGCTAGAAATGGGTAATTGCTTTTGCTTATTATACTAATGAAATGAAATATTGTAAAGATGCTTCCTACTAGAATTTGAAACTGGCGATACAGGAACAGCATAGTTTTCATTTACTGTATAGGGATAAATGTGTTGGGAGTTTTTTTTTTTTTTTCTTTTTTTCTTTTTGCTGTAGGACTTATATGCTCACCAGAGAGAAGGAGAAAAAGTAAAAAGTCACCCCCCAAGGGGGATGGCTACACTGCAGTTCCTTCTATTCTCTCCTTGGAATTTTGGGCACACACGCACACGAACCAGTGTGTTTTTCAAGGTTATCAGGTTCAGGACCTGAAGCACGAAGTAGTCATGTGGGATCTAGCTGCCTTAATTTCTGCACCACTTGCTGGCTCAGCATTTTTGGAATTACTAAAATGTGGTGTCCTGGGGGCCAGTAGGTGGTGTGGAGATCAAGGTGGCTGGATTACACATAGCCGAGTCTGTGGTTCAGGTCCTGGACCTGGCAGCTTGAATATTGTGGCCCTGATACTTGTGTGTGCATGCCCAAAATCTCTAGAGAAGACTGGAGGATGAGGGACTGTGGCATGGCCATGCCCGCAGGAGTGGTTTTTTACCCCCCCTCCCTACACAAACACACACTTCTCTCCAGTGAGCACATGTACCCTATAGTAAAAACTAAAACTAAAACAAAACAGTGTTCTGTTTATTTTCTGGCAATTTTTTTAAAAAAGTAGTTTGGGGCAAGCAGGTGACGTGGTTAAGGAGCTGATTCCCACATGGCTGATGGCAGGTTCAGTCCTAGGCCAGGAGGCTTGAAAATCACCTCTGTTGCATGTGTGTCCATGCCCAAAATCCTGATAGGAGAATAGAGGGGAAGCAACTACAGTGTGACTGTCCCCCTGTGGGGTATTTTTTCACTTTCCCTCTTTACGTCTGTTTTGACTGAGTGCATGTGCCCTTAAAAAAAATAAAAACAGCTTTATGTATTACATCCATGAGAGATGAGAGAAAGAGAGACAGAGACAGGCAGGCAGGCAGGCAGATAGGGAGGCAGGCTCTAAAGGCCCCTTACGCTGTGATTCTCTCCCAGCCTCAGCCAGCCAGCATCATGGGCATGTGCACTTGCCTAGGGTGCACAGGGAGGCCTTGGGACGTGACCCTGGGACCTTCCCATGTGGCTTCAGCGTTGCTGAGTGCTGTTACTGCTGTGCCAATGTGGCCGGTTTAGCAGTGTCTTGTTTCTTTTTTCAAGCTCCTGTATCAGACACAAAAACCTGTGTTACTAAAATCTGGAACGGTTGTCGGAGTTTATACAGTATAACCCCATTTTAAAAATAATAAAATCTTGTTATTCCAACTTTTATACTATTCCCTAGTTTTTAGAACTGCAGTTATGCAATTTGGTTATAATTCAGGTGACTAAAATGATGGTTGTCAATAATGCCTCCATAGTTCTCGTGTAGAGTTCTATTTAACAAATGGAATGATTTTTACTTAGGAAACTGCAAGATTGAAAAACAGTGGATTTTTTAAATGTAAAAAGTGTTGAGAAAAAGCAAGTGGTCAGATAACATAACATTCTCATAGTCTCTGTATTATATGTGTTGTTAGACTAGAAATAAACTTTTTCATACTGTTAATCTGAGGGTGTTAAGTGTGGGGTTTTTCTTTTTTGTTTTTTTAACTAGGTGGGCTTATGCTATATCTGGTGTTCTTGAAGTAAATGTTTGCCCCAGACTGCGGATGTGGTCATGGAAGCATATTAGAGAACATAGGCAAAAAATGAAGCAATATAAAGAACTGTATAAAAAAAAGTTAACAAGTAAGAAGCCAGCTGGTGAAATTCTCATGTCTTTGGAGGTTAGCATTTAAAAATATTGTCAAATATTTTGTATTATGTGATTCCTCCTCCATCTTCAGTGACTAATACTTTCTACTTCTTCACTCTAGTTATTATTGACCATTCCCTGCCCCTTTTATTTGCACTTTTCCATACTCTCATTCTTAACTTCATTTGGGTAATACAAGAGCTAGTGGAATTCTCCTGTGAACTTTTGCAATCTGGGATTCTCTCAATCTTAAGAGATTTGGGTTCATACAAATAGTAACTTGTTATTTATCACTTTCTTATGTACTTTTTAACTTCGGAAGCCTAAAAAGTGTTTGCTCTGTTGATTCCAAACTTCTCTGTTTCGAAGCCTTAGGCTATCCGTCACTGCTGCGCGTCCCCTCTGTTGCCGTCTCACTGTGCATTAGCTAGCAGCTTTCCTGCCTTCTGTGTACACAGCCCTTGTCTGTAGCCATGCCGGTGCTCAGGTGTGCTATCTGCCTTTCCCCATTTCTCTGTTTATCTCAATTCTACTTATCCCCGGAGTTCTACTTGAGTCCTGTCTCTTATGCGAACTTACTTCAGTTTTCCGCCCATATATAGCTCCTCCTTCTCTCCTCATTGTTGTGCTAGCTCCAGTTCCTCACCAGCAACTTTCCATTTAATTACCTGTCGAGGTCTTATTCTCATTTTAGTCTTGTCTCACCTTTGGGCCTCGTAGCATGTTCTAAAAGGGACTGTTTTGTAGACGGGCACAAGTACAGCTTTGGAGAGCTAAGGGAAGTTAGCCTCTTGAAATTAATTCTGAATTCAGGGGATGTTTCAATTTGGAACTTCCTGAATGTTTAGTTTTATTTTTGTTAGGTTGTTGGGAAAGTCATGACTTTCTATGTTTGATTAGTATTTTTCTATGCAAAAATACATCATGACTTTTTCAAGGTCCCAATGTTTTCGAGGTTGGAAGACCTTTATGAAGATTTAGAATTGTTAAGAATGCTTGGGTTTGGAGGCTTTTGGGGTATGGGTATGTTTTTCTCATTCAGTTTTTGTCTTGACCTGAATCCTCCAAGTCCATTAGACAGTAGAATCCTGCATTGTTTTCTGGATGATAATAGATCACAGTTGCTACTCTTGGGGGTGGGGAGGTTGAGAATATGTGGCTTGAGTATGAAACACTTGAAAGTAATCATGGGAATGTGTAGATATGGTAAAAGATCTAGTTTACCTCATATTATTTCTGTAGCCGTAATTTCTTTGAAAAGTGTTAAAGTTAAAAACAACCTTGAAGCGTATCCAGATCTACCTGGAACATTTTAATGATGATGTAGAAACTATACACATAGCATCAAGGATTTATAATTATACTGAGTCGTTGGGAAAGTCATGACGGATTTTTGCATGAAAAATCCGTCATGACTTCTGACGCCCGGTATTTTCAGTCAAAAGGAGACAAAGACAAGGAGACAGAAAGTTCATGAAGAAATGGAAGTGGAACCAGCAGTTAGCGGAATGGCTATGTCGCTGGACTCCCATGTAGTTGACCGCGGTTCGCGTCCTGGACCTGGTGGCTTTAAACTCACTCTGGGCGTGTGTGCATGCATGCCCAAGATCCCGAGAGGAGAATGGAGGAGAAGGGATTGCGGCGTGACCATCCCCCCTGGGGGGGTGATTTCTAGCTTTCTGTCTCTCTCTGTCTGGCGAGCGCACGCGCCCTGTAGCAAAAAATCTCTCCAAAAAAAAGAAATGGGATTAAAAATAAACAATGTGAAAATTATATTTTTCAACATAGCATCTATCAGGTTCCAGACAGTTTCGTAGGCAGTGGTACTAGTCATCTATTGTATCCTAAAAGCTGAGGATCCTGGCAGTTTAGCCCTGTCAGTGCAGGAAGATGGGTGCCCTTCAGAGATCTGTCAAGGTTAGGAAGCAGAAGTAGTCAGAAGGAGCCTAATCAGGCCTGGAAGGAGGATGCCTAACCATTTCCCCTCAGAAGCCTTAGAAAACTGCTTCGTTTGATGAGAGGCATGAGGAGGAACCTAGTTGTGGCTGGTGGACTCTCCAACCAAGTGATGCTTTCCTGGGTGCTTTTCTGCAAAGCTTCAGCTAATGCTCTTGAAACACTCATAATGAACAGATTTTATCATTCTTTGGTCCTTCAGAAAGTCAACAGGCAAAATGCCTGTAGCATTTAAAAAAGTTGTCACCATGACCTTTACTCTTGATTGGTCTGGTTTTGCCATGACTAGACCACTTCCGCTTCTTGGTCGTCATAACCTTCATTATCCTTTGTGTTCAGGATTGTACTGGTAAAGCCATGTTTCGTCTTCTGTTCTAACTCTGAAGAAATTGTTCAGGCTCTTGATCCCGCTTGTTTAAAATTTCCATGGGAAGGTCTCCTCTTGTCTGCAGCTGATCTGGGCACAATAGTTTTGGTACCCATTGAGCAGAAAGTTAGCACTGCTTTTAATTTTTCAGTCAGAATTGTGCAAGCTGAACCAGTTGAGGTATCTGTGTCATTGGCTGTCATTTCTGCTGTCATTAATCCTCTTTAGTTTGGGCACAAACAAGATTAATTTTTTTCCTGTAAATTTGGAGATCTGCCACTGTGGGTGTTATCTTAACTTCATCTTGTCTCTTCTTAAAACAAATTATCTGTTTGTAAATTGCTGATTCTTTGGGGCATTTTCACATAAACTTTTTTTAAAGCATCAATTCTACCCAAACTTCACCGTAAATCTGATGTTTGTTCTTGCTTCAATTTTAGCAGAATTTATGTTGCTTTGATGGGGGTCTTTTTAAACTGATGCCTTATCCTTTCTCAAACTAGATCCTGTTCAGACATGTTATAACAAGGTGTAGTATAAGCATATTTTGGTCTGAAAAACTTTGAAATCTATGCATAATTTTTTCACAATATGCTTTTGCCATGATTTTTTAAATATCTCATATATTTACACTTAGTTGTAGTTAAAAACCCAAATGAAAGACACTTTAAACAATGTATGTATGATATCTTTTAGTATGTGTCTGTAATTATAGAGTTTGTAATTCTCAGATGCCTGACATAAATGATTTCATTATTGTAAAAGATACTCTATCCTACTAATTTCCAAGCTGATGTATGTATGTATGTATGTATGTATGTGTATGTATATATATATATATATTGTGTTCAAGAATTTAACAGATATATTATATTGATTTATGTACTATTTTTTGCTTTCTAGCCTTTCTTATTGCATCAATTTGATAGATTCCATTCTAGAGTTATTTATATAAAATTATGTGTACAATGTTAAAATGTTTTTGTTTTTATTTTCAGGAGTTGGAAAAAGCTCTTGATGTCTTTAATATAACTATAGCTAGACAACAGGCAGAAGTTGAGGTAATTTCAGTTAATCTTTCAACTAGTAAAAATAAATCTAAATTTCATATATATGATGTAATGTTATTAGTATTATGTTGTAACACAGTGTTTCCTTAAATAAGTTCAAATGTGCTTTTTTTGTTATAAGAAAATTTGATTTAATATGTTATTATATTCATTTAATCAGAGGTTTCTGTGGAAAAGATGACCTAATAATAGGGCTTATCAAAAATTTAGAGTTTAGGGGACCAGCAGATGGCGTAATGTTTACATTGCAGGATTCTTACATAGTCAACTGCAGTCGAGCCCCAGACCAGGCGGCTTAAACTCATGCCGGGCATGTGTGCATGTATGCCCCAGATACTGAGAGAATGAAAGAGAAGGGATTGTGGCATGACCATGCCCCTGGGGGGAGATTTCTTGCTTTCTGTCTCTCTGTCATTCCCGTGAGTATACATGCCCTATAGCGAAAATCTGCCTTAAAAAAAATTCAGAGCTCATGTGAATGTAAAAAGCCAAATTTATTTTTTAATTAGCATCTCTTGTAAGGCAGTGGAGAGAGTTATGTCATGATCCAAAATTATTATGCTTGGCTAGTGTTTACAGTTTTGTGGTCTGTTAGTGGGTACATTGTTTACACATATTTACTCAGGTAGAAAGTTTTGGAAATATTGTGCTTCTATTTTTTGATTGCTGAACAAAGGAAAATTTGTTATTTATTTGAAAATTTATTCATTTTAGGTAAAGAAAGCTGGATACAAGATTTACAAAGAAGGGGTAAAAGACCCAGAGGATAATAAAGGATGGTTTGGTTGGCTGTGGACTTGGTCAGAATCAAGTACTAAAGAGGAACCAGATATTAAACCTGGAAGTATGTCCACCGTATTTTACAGTGGTGTAATCATGGGGTGTGGAAGTTCTACAGAAAACTTTCCAATTCAAATAAGTAGACCCTGAAATACATAAGAGAACATAGTTTAAATTTATTAGTAAAATTGCAATTTCAAGACATTTTAGAATGTATATAAGTCAAATAAATAAAAATGAAATAAAATAGGTTTTTAATTTTACTGGTGTTTATGAATGAGTTTGATAACCAGAGGATTTAGTGAATGTGTATAACATAGTACAAGATAGTATCATTTTTACTGAAATTGTTTTTTGGAATTATCTTTTTTAACCAAAGGCTTAATTAAGATCAATAGGTTTGGACACTTAGGGACTTAGATGTCAATCTTAGATCTGTTATGTTTTACTACTATGGCCTTGGCAAGTTATTTAAGCTCTCTAAAGTCAGTTTTATTATTTATAAAATGGGTGGAAATTGTGATACAAATGCTACCTACTTTATATGCTAAGAGTGCTGCTTAGCAACGTGCCAGTTCAGTTAGCCTCTTCTGTACTCTTGCTTTGCGCACACATTTTTATAAATTGATATGGCTAAATTTATACATTTACCACTTTATCTTTTTGGAGAATAATTTTAACATTACCGGTGCTATCCTTATATTCATTGATTATACTTTCTTAAAATAGTAGAAAGAAGGCCAGCCCTATAGCTTAGTGTTTAAGGGAGTCAAGTCCCACAGAACCAACTGTGGTTCGAATCCTGGCCCCCAGTAGCTTGAAAAGCACAGTGGGCATGTGTGTATGTGTGTCCAAACAAGACGGAGAAATGGAGAGAAGGGATTGTAGCATGACCACGCTCTATTGGGGTGCTTTCTCTCACAATTTTCTCTCTCTGCTGAGCACATGTGCCCTCTGGCAATTTAAAAAATTAGAAAAGAAAGTAAAATTTACATTTTAGTTATTAAAGGCAGCAAATTATGTGTTAATTTTGTAGTTATCACTTAAGAATACAAAAGCCCTTCTTTATATTTCATAGTTCTTGAAGAAATGTTAACCCCTGAAGAAAAAGCTTTACTCTATGAAGCAATTGGCTACAGTGAAACAGCAGTTGATCCAACCTTGCCAAAAACAGTAAGGTTTTTCTTACCTTCTGCCTTGGACTTTAATGTTAAATATGCATATTTTTTGAAACACATATTAGTGGCTTGTTCTGTGATTTCTTTCTGAGTTTGTAAATACTGCATTTATTGTCATTTCCAGGGTAAAGATGAAAACCATTCTTTTTTAGTGTTAATGTGGTGATTCTTTAATAGATGAGTGGTTATTTTTAAACATTTTGTGGATTCTGTGATGAATGAATGTACATGAATAAGATTAGTAAGCTAGGCACAACGACACATGCCTGTCATCCTCCTTGAGCTACTGGAGGAGCTAAGTCAGGAGGATCATGAGACCCTGGGTCTCACCCAAGGTCTCACCTCACCCAAGGTCTCACCTCTTTTTTTTTTTTTGAGAGGTTTTTTCACTATAGGGCATGTGCGCTCTCCAGATAGACAGACATAGAGACAGAAAGCAAGAAATCACTCCTAGGGGGGATGGCCACACCGCAATCCCTTCTCCTCCATTCTCCTCTCGGGTCCTGGGGCACGCACGCACACGCACCCGGCATGAGTTCTAAGCCACTGGGTCCGGGACACGAACCGCGGTCGACTATGTGGGAGTTCAGCGACATAGCCATTACGCTAACTGCTGGTTCCCCCAAGGTCTCACCTCTTGAGACCCTTTTTCTTTTCTTTTTTTTTTTTTTTTTGAGAGGTTTTTGTTACAGGGTGCTTGTGCTTGCGCTTGCCCGACAGAGAGAGACAGAGATAGAAAGTAAGAAATCATCCCCCAGGGGGAATGGCCATGCTGCATTCCCTTCTCTTCCATTCTCCTCTTGGGATCTTGGGCATGCACGCACACACGCCTGGCATGAGTTTTAAGCCACTGGGTCTGGGACGCGAACCGTGGTCGACTACATGGGAGTCCAGCGACATAGCCATTACTAAGGGTCCCGAGACCCTTTTTCAAAAAAAAAAGATTATTTTGTTTTCTTTTTAAAAAAGCATACACACATATATATGTGTTTTAATTGTATTGCTCTGAATATACTCTAGTTTGAAGCTGTGAAGTTGTCTATTCACTTGAAAAGCATGTCCATTGTTCTGCGAGAAAAAGAGCAAACTCCTGAGCTGTTGGATATCATAATAGAAGAGTTTAGCACTTTGATTGTGCAGAGACCAGGAGCACAAGCAATAAAGTAAGTATTAATTTATTTTCTTTTGTAGGAAGAAAATTCACTGTGAGGCTGGATGTTAGGTCCTGGTCTCACAGTCTTTTGTATAGGACACTGTGGGTTAGGGGTTGGCAGGTCAGTCACATGGCTAGACTCCTGCATGGTCGACTATGGTTCTAGTCTCAGACCTGGTGACTTGCTTTCTCATTTTCCCTCTCTCTGTCTCTTTGCCTCTCTGTCTGTCTTTCTCTGGTCAGCACATGTGCCGTGTAGCATATTAAAAAAAATACTAATAAATAAAATGAAATAACTCTTTAAGAAAAAGGATACTATGTGTTAATCCTTTTATATTTTTAGAAACTTAGACTTATTTTTCAGTAATATGTATTTTTTGGGATTATTAAAATACACATTTAATGGAAATCTACATATGGGTGAAACAGAACAACACTAAAGGAAAATGGAGAAATGGTCAGCAATCCCGCACAAGAAATGGCATCAAGAAATGTGATTTTATCCTAGGAATTTCTTTAGTTTTTCTGTTTTTGGCATAGGGTGTGTGCACTTGTCAGAGAGAGAGAGACAGAGGGAAGGTAAGATATCACCGCTCACCCCCCTCAGGGGTATCCCTTTTCCTCCTGTCTCCTCTTGGGATTGGAATTTTTGGGCATGCATGCACGATGCCTGGTGTGATTTTCAAGCCACCAGGTCTGGGATTTGAACCATAGAGTGGAATCCAGCCAACTCAACCTTCACATCACTTACTGACCTGGGAATATTTTTATTTTGTCTTTCTATTGAAAACTAGCTTTTTTTGAGACATAATTTGCATGCCATATAGTTCTTCTACTTAAAGAGTACAATTTGTTGATGTTTCACAATAATATATTTACAAGGCTTTGCAACTGTCACCACTATTTAATTCCAGAGTATTTCATCGTACCATGAGGACATCTTATACCCATTAGAACTTACTCCCTCGCACCCGCTTCCCCAACCCCTGGCAATACTATTTTACTTTGTATTTCTGAGAATTTGTCTTTTCTGGACTTGTGTATGAATGGAATCATATAATGTGGCCTTTTCTGTTGCTGCATAAATTAGTACTTCATTTTTTTTTTTTTTAAGAGATTTTTGCCATGGGGTATGTTTGTTTGTTGAAGAGATGGAGACAGAGAAATGGAAAGTGAGAAATCACTCCAAGGCGGGGGGGATGACCATGCAGCAATCCCTTCTTCTCCATTCTCCTCTCAGGATTTTGGGCATGCGTGCACATGCACCTGGTGTGAGTTTTAAGCCACCATGTCTGGGACTCAAAAGTGCGATCAACCATGTGGGAGTCCAGCAACATAACCATTATGCCATCTCATCTGCTGGTCCTATTACTTCATTTTTTTTTTTTTTTTTAACTGTCTACACTGTTGCATTGTAAGGAGGGATATGCTACTTTTTGTTAGTTCATTCATCAGTTGATCAATGTGGTGTTGTAGTTTTCACATTATGAATACTGCCACCTGCTGGCCCAAACTTACAATTTCATTTAAGAACTTTGCCTGTGCCTTTACATGCAACTTAAAGAGTCCTGTTTCAGCTGTCAACATGGCTTTCTTATCACTAAGTTTAATCATTTCTAGCTTTTGATTTAAACTCATTCTTCTGCTGCCTCAAATATGTTGCTGCACCTCTGTAGTGAATTTTGCATTTTATTTATTATACTTTCAACCTCAGGATTTCCATTTTAAAAGTGATTTTTCTTTATTGGTATTTTCTATTTGATGAGTCATTGTTATTATATCTTTATTTAATTATTTGTACATATTTTCCTTAAGTTATTAGTGTTTAAGTATATGACAGGTACTTCTTCAGAGGCTGTCTATGTACCTTGAATATTGGTCACACTTTCTGTTTTTTTTTTTTTTTTTCATGCCTAATACTTTTGTGTTCAGAATAGCACATTTTAGATAATAGTGTAGCAACTCTGGATTCTGATATCTACCACCCACCTGATAATTTTTTTGTTTGCTTTGTTCATTTGTTTAGGGGAGTTGGCTGACTAGAGGCAACCTCTGATGTCCTTGCCCAGATTTCCCCCCTCTTTTTATCTTTTAGTCTGCCTTTCTAGAAGTTATCTAGAGATGTTGGTACAAACTTCTTGTCATATTTTATGCTTTAAGACTACTGAGCCAGTAAGATTTTCATCCCTATCATGGGATTTCTATGTGATTTGGAGGTTGTTTATGGTTCAGGGAGTATACAGTTTTGTTCTGTGTTCAGCCAGGGACTAATAGCTCAGAAGTCCCCTCTCTCGTTGCAACTGTAGTGCTAGACTTGGTCTAGTCTGAGGGAAGAGGAGACCCCATCCTGTTGGCTGCACCACCTGACATAGGCTCTGTGGAACAGTATGGAGCTAGAGATGGGAGATGATCTTAACTCGAATGCCACTGATTCCCCCGTTCTTACGAGTTTCTGGATTTTTAAAATTTTTTGAATAAATGTTTTCCTGCCTCTTCTATGCACTTAGGTTGATTTCTAGAGACTCTATAGTTTTGTTTGTTTGTTTGCTATAGGGCACATGCTTTCACTGGAGAGACACAGAGAGAAGGAAAAACAGAGAGGGAAAGTGAGAAATTACTCCCCAGAAGGAGTAGCCACTCCACAATCCCTGGCATGCTTTTCAGGTTGCCAGGTCCAGGTGTCAGACCATACAGTTAGTCACGTGGGATCCAGATGCTTTAACCCCTGTGTTACAGACTGGCCTGACTATAGTTTTTACCAGTTGTTTCACTGGCTGGATTGTTGGAAAGGAGGGTTAGTTAACTTCTCACAGAGCCATTCTAGAAAATCTGCCCAGAGTTCGGTTTTCTATAGTGATTTTATTCTTAAAAATGCTTTTAAAGTTGTGTTAGATATGAGAGACTTTACAGTTTCACATTAATTAAGCATTATAGGAATTTACCATTATTTTCATTTCACAAAATAGTCCAAACATTAGCTTGTTATAGCTTTTTTACGTAGAAAGCAACTGTGAAAGGGTCTTTGGGAATTAATCTATGTCAATTCAAGGGAGTCATTGTATATTTTCTCTGATGCGAATGGAACTGAGGAAATACAAAGAGATTTTCATTTGCTTAATCATTCTCAGTTTGAAAAATTCTTTAACCTTGTTTTGATTTCTAATTTTTGTCCTGTTTTTCCTTTGCAGATTTGAAACCAGAATAGATTCGTTTCATGTTACTGGCTTACCAGATGACTTAGAAAAACCTCGCCTCTTGTCTTCACTAGACGATGCTATGTCACTCTTCCAGATTACATTTGAGATAAATCCACTAGATGAAACTGTTGCTCAAAGGTGTATCATTGAAGCTGAACCTTTAGAAATGATATATGATGCTGTAAGCATGTTTTAGATTGCCAGCTTTTAATATAGCTCAGTTTGCGTTGAATTTGCATATAACATTGATGATGCTTTTTAAAACAGAGAACAGTGAATAGTATAGTGGAATTCTTCAGACCTCCGAAAGATGTACACCTAGAACAGCTCACTTCTGCGACTTTGACAAAACTGGAAGAATTTCGAGATAAGACAGCAACAGGTAAGTGACACTATTGGTGTTGGAAAACTAGATACTCTATCCTATATTACACGTTTGTCTTTGTTAAAATGATTTTAATTAAGTTAAATTTTACTCTATTTCTAAACTGGATAGTTAAATGGAAACTGATTTGGTACTTTCATTTTTTTTTAAAGGATCATTTTTTAATTTATCTTTTA
>NW_006159617.1:7747820-7767212 GCF_000334495.1 Tupaia belangeri chinensis | reverse complement strand
AGAGAGAGAAAAAGAAAGCAATGCCAGGTCCGGGATTCAAACTGCTGTTGGCCATGTAGGAATCCAGTTCCCTTAAGTACTGCACCACCTGCCAGCCCCTGGTACTTTCATTTTTAATGGCAGGTGTAATAGTGATCGTTTTTTACACTCAGAAATTTCACACCACATTTAAGGTTCTTGCAAAATTATGAATCGGATGCTTGGAACTTGATTTATGACAGAAAATGGCCTATCATTTTTCTTTCTTTTTAAGGTTTATTTATTTACTTCTTCCATGAGCGAGACAGATGGAGAGGAGGACAGGGTAGCACCCCTAATGGAATATTGATGCCACAGTCCGTCCCCAGCTTCAGCTAGCCCCAGTTTTTGAGGATACGTGTGCCTGGCATACAACAGGGAGATCTCTGGACATGAACAGAGAATCTTCCCGACTGGGTTAGCCTCTAGGAGCAGTGCGTCTTACTTCATTACCACTGTCTGGCCTCCGTTTGCTTTATTTTTTTTTGAGAGAGATTTTTGCTCTTGGGCACATGTGCTCTCCAGGGAGACAGAAAGTGAGAAATCACTTTGCAGGGGCATAGCCATGCTGCAATCCCTTTTCCATTCTACTCTCAGGGTTTTGGGCACGCACACACAGGCACCTGTCATGAGTTTTAAGCCTCCGGGTCTGGGACTTGAACCGCAGTCGACTATGGGAGTCCAGCGACAGAACCATTATGCCATCGACTGGTCCTTCAGTTGCCTTTCTCACAAGAGTGCCAGGTTTTGATATATTGGCCCAGATCATGCAGTTCCATTTGTTAATCATGTACTTTAGATCTTCTATAGCCTTCCTGATATTTTTCATCCTTTTGTCATGTTCTTTTTTTTTTTTTTTAAATAGAATTATTTTATTTTTATTTATTTATTTATTTATTTATAATTTGACCAGAGAGGGACAGAGAGAGAGAAAGTGAGAAAGCAAGCAAAGCCAGCAGGTCCAGGACTTGAACCGCAGTTGGCCCTATGGGAGTCCAGTGCTCTTAACCACCACGCCACCTGCTGGCCTCCCTGTCATGTTGTTCTAATGGTTGTGAGAGAAATACAGGAGCAGTTTTTGCTTATGAATATAGAACTTTCTGTTTCTTTGAAATCTGTCATTGCACCTGACGTGTTTGTCACGCTGCCAGGTCTAGGACTTGAACTGTGTGGTGTGCCATGTGCAATTACCCATCTACTCTTTGGTAAAGTCTTAAATTCCTTTTTTTAAATTTGCCAGAGTGTGCATGTGCTCAGCGGACACAGAGAGACAGAGAGGGAATGTGAGGAAGCACACCCCAAGGACATGGTGATGCTGCAATCTCTTCCCCCTATCCCTCCCTCCTTCTGGGATTTTGAGCATGCACACAGATGTGCCTGGCATGTTTCTCCAGCCACCTGGTCTGGGTCTCAAACTTCACAGGCAGCTATATAGGATTAAGCTTGACTTTTCTTTGTCATTGTATTTATGTCCTATCTATTTATAACTTTAATTTATTTTAAGTATGTTTAAAATCGCTGACTTTTAGTTTAAACATACATTCTTAAATGGTGAGTCCTTAACTTTAAAAGTTATGTTAAAATACAAAAAGTACTGTATTTAAGCCTTTTTGCTAAGTTCCTTCATAGGCGGCTGTTAATCGGGAGTCATAAACATGGAATGATTTCTTTCTTTTTTTTTTTTTTTTGGTGAGGTTGTTTTTTTTATTTTTCTTCCCTATAGGGTGCGTGCGCTCGCCAGACAGAGAGAGAGAGACATAGAGACAGAAAGTGAGAAATCGGGGGGATGGTCACGCTGCAATCCCTTCTCCTCCATTCTCCTCTCGGGATCTTGGGGACGCATGCACACGTACCCGGCGTGAGTTTTAAGTCACTGGGTCCGGGATGTGAACCAGGGTCGACTATGTGGGAGTCCAGCGACATAGCCATTACGCTAACTGCTGGTTCCCAAACATGGAATGATTTCTTTGGGGAAAGAAGGGACTACACAGTGACAAATTAGGTGTCGGTATAATTCCGACAGACATATCATCACCCGTTCAAATACCATTGACCGCACTGGGTCAGTGTTTTATAAAATCAGAGGATTTTTTCCAACAAAATCTTTTGGTTTAATTGCTTCCTTCTCCTTCAATTCTCTTATGACCCTTTCAAATCTCAACCTATATTCTGAACAGAATACTCAGACTGCACATACTCTTGGCTATAGTACAGGGTACACTTGTTAACAAACAAACTGTGTCACCTACTTTTTTTTCTACCTATTCATAATTTTGCATAACAGTTGTGGTCATTTTTAGTTTCTCATTATAATTCATATTTTAAAAAATCTAGCCCTCATGATACGTAGTTTTTTTTGTTTGTTTTGTGAAGTAAGGTACTTTTCCATTTGAGTATCAGATCTCCTAAACTTTATACATCGTAACACCTTTTTTTTTTTCTTCTTTTTTTTGGGAGAGGTTTTCGCTATAGGGTGCGTGTGCTCGCCAGAAAGACAGAGAGAGACAGAGAAATAGAAAGTGAGAAATCACCCCCCCAGGGGAGATGGCCATACTGCAGTCCCTTCTCCTCCATTCTCCTCTTGGGATCTTTGGCACGCAGACACACACGCCCGGTGTGATTTCAAGCCGACGGATCCAGGACTTGAAGCGTGGTCTACAACATGGGAGTCCAGCGACATAGCCATTACACTAACTGCTGGTCCCTTTTTTTCTCAAACTGATTCTGTTGCTCTGCTTTCTTCAAGTAGGGATTCCCATCTCATCAGGTCATAAATAATTTGTTTAGATTTAAAAACCTATATTGGACTTAGGAACATAAGATATTAATTTGGTATACTAGTTATATGCACATGAATGAATTTAGATGTATTAGAATAAAACACCTGAAGTCAATGAAATATATAAGGAATGAAGAACACCCTGAATTTTAGATTTTCTGGCTTACATATGTTTTACTCAATATAATTCGATAATCCAGGGTTTTTTGTTGCCTCAGAGTAATATCGTTAAGATCAAGTACTACTGTTAGGATGGTAGTTATAGCTGTGTTAAATTTATGAAGTGGGAAGAATCTATATTGATCTTAATAGTAGTTATGAATAAATGTCTCAGCCCAATTCATTTTTTTTTAGGTCTGTGTCTTTCTTTGCACTTTTACTTAAATTGAGTTTATGAAAATTTTCTTTGTTGAGACATTAATTCTATACTTAGTTATATTTAATTAGAGTGTACACATTAACGGGTACTTTAAATTTGTATTGGAAATATTTTTCTCAAGATCATTTTAAAATTAACACTAATTTTACATTATTTTAAGATTATTAATTTATATGTTTAGTGATATCCTATTTTTTGACTAATTTGTGAAAAGTATTCATCGTAGTGTTTTAAATTTTCTGCAGGTCTCCTATATATTATTGAAACACAGAAAGTTCTCTATCTCAAAATTAATTTGAAGGCTTCATATATTATTGTCCCACAAGATGGAATTTTTAGTCCTACATCAAATCTACTTATTTTGGATCTTGGTCATCTAAAGGTATATACTAATAATATTTTGTTGATTATATGGCATTTAAAGTGTTTTTTGTTGTTTAAAATATATATTTTAAAACCGCTTGATTTGATTTATGGGTTTTTGTATTTATGTTGGATTATAGGATCTGAGAAATCTTTCTTTTTGGTAAAGATAGTGAAGTTTTGGGACCGGCAGTTGGCGTAATGGCTATGTCGCTGGACTTCCATGTAGTCGACCGTGGTTCGAGTTCTGGACCCAGTGGCTTAAACTCATGCCGGGCTCCTGTGCATACATGCCCAAGATCCTGAGAGGAGAATGGAGGAGAGGGATTGCGGCATGGCCATCCCCCTGGGGGGTGATTTCTTGCTTTCTGTCTCTTGGTCTGTCTCTGTCTGTTTGGCGAGCACATGTGCCTTATAGCAAAAACTCACTGAAAAAAAAAAAAAAGATAGTGAAGTTTTATTTAATCAGTTAGTATTCTTACATTTCTAAAAGCAAAATGATCAATTGCTCTCTGCTTGTCAGGTGAACCTGAGAATAATACTTATGAATTTGAAAATTATGTTTGAGAAATTAATTTCTCTTTCAATTAATTATTTGGTTAATTAAAGTACAGTCAATTCTTCATAGCTGTGGTTTTCATATGCATGGATTCAGTCATTTATGGATCAAAAATATTTGGAAAAACTACAATGAAAAACAATACATTAAAATAATGCAAATTTAAAAATATATTATAACAGTTGTTTACATAGCACTTACATTGTATGAGATATTATAAGTAATCTAGAAGTGATTTAAAGTTTATGGGAGAATGTGTGTAGATCCCATGCAAATAACTACACATATTGTATAGGGACTTGGGCATCTGCATGTTTTGATTTCCTTGGGAGGTCCTGGAACCAATCCCTTGAGTATATTGAGGGATGACTGTATTTAGAATGGGAGGCAGTTCTGGAAGTAATCAGATGCATCTTCATACTGCTGACATTTTTTTGTGTACATGACTGCAGATATTAACATTGCAATATATATTTTTTTAAACCTTTTTTTAAATTTTTTTTTGCTATAGGGCGCGTGCACTCGCCAGACAGACAGAGACAGAGAGACAGAAAGTGAGAAATCACCTCCCGGGGGGATGGCCACGCCGCAATCCCTTCTTCTCCATTCTCCTCTTGGGATCTTGGGCATGCACGCACACGCGCCCGGCGTGAGTTTTAAGCCACTGGGTCCAGAACTCGAACCACGGTTGACTACATGGGAGTCCAGCGACATAGCCATTACGCTAACTGCTGGTCCCTACATTTCAAGATTTTTTAAAATATTTGTAAATTGAGAAATGGTCTTCTTGTATTTTTTTAAAATTTTATTTATTCATTCATTTATTTTAATTTGACCAGAGAGACAGAGAGAGAGGGAGAGAAAGTGAGAAAGCAAGCCACCAGGTTCAGGACTCGAACTGTGGTCGGCCATGTGGGAGTATCCAGTGCCTTAACCACCATGACACCTGCTGGTCCCCCAAGAAATGGTCTTCTTGTATTTACCTAAGTAACTTTTCTTTTCTTCCAGTTATGCACTTTCCCTCCCCAAGTTATTGGTAGATAATTTTGTTGCTAGTATTTTGAGGTGTATGCCCTTTTATATAGTAGTACCCAGTAAGCCACTGGTGGTTATTTAAATGAATTAAAATGAAATATATTTAAAATTCAGTTTTTAAGTCACATTAGCTCTATTTAAGTCTTTAATAGTCAGAAGTGACTATTGGCTACTAGCACAGATACAGAACATTTCCATTGTCAGTAAAAGTGCTGTTGGGTAGCAGTGTTCTAAATCAGAGGTGGAGAAATAGCAATGATTGAAAGATCTAAGAGAGATGGATAATTAGAATTTTGTTTCTGGCTACCTAATGATATGTGCCTTTCCTTAATATTGATATTCCCCTTATTCTACTCTTTTGATTTTTACTGTGTACTTGTTAATTTTGTTTTTTTTCAGAGAGAGAGATTTTTTGCTAGAGGGTGTGCGCACTCACCGGAGAGATGGAGAGACAGAAAGCGAGAAATCACCCCATAGGGGAAATGACTATGCCACAATTCCTTCTCCTCCCCTCTCCTCTTAGAATTTTAGGCATGCACACACATGCACCCAGTGTGATTTATAAGATGTTGGTCTGGGACTTGAACCACAGTCAGCCATGTGGGAGTCCAAAAATGTAACTAGCCGTTTGCTGGTCCCTGCACTTGTTATTTATGTAGATACCCACAAGGTTTACATTTAACATTTTTATACACATTATTACTCATATTTGAGTTTAGTTATTGAATTGTTTCAAGGGCATTGTAGTTATAGCAGAAAGAGTATACCGTCAGGAGTAAGGGGTCTAATTTTGTAACTTTAGGCAGTTTCTTAACTGGGTGTCTAAAATTCATTACCTAGCAAACAGAGATAATCATGGTTTGACTATCTGTTTTACATGAAGCATACAAAATAAAGGGAAAAAGTATATGTACACAGATGTACATATATTTGAATGAATACCATCTGTATATGTTGCTGTGGAGTGATTTTCAGGATGTTTAAGTGAGAAAGCATTGTACATTATATTGCCATGAAAGAGAGAGACACGAGTGTAACTTGCCCAGAGTCATGTACGTGGAAGAGTTGGGACTAAAATTCAGCTATCCTAATATTTAATCCTAGACTCTTATTATTATAAAGGTATTTAAATAGGAAGGGTTTTCCAGAACTTCACAGAAAAATGTATATTATGAAAAACTATATATAGACTTAAAGAACTTTTTGCACCAAAATAAATGTACTTTAATTCCATTTTTCTACTAACTTTTCAAAGTCCTCACATGTTGATCACTGAGCCATAGATACCTTTTGAAAGGTAAGTATATCTTTAGATCTTGTTTTTAAATGAGAAACAGTTTTTTTGTTTGTTTGTTTTGATAGGTTTTTGCTATTGGGTGTGTGACTCGAACCGTGGTCTGAACATGGGAGTTCAGCGACATAGCCATTACGCTAACTGCTGGTCCCATGATCTTTCTAATGTACATCCATTTTCCCCTATTACATTTTTATATTATAGTTGTGAAAAAATAAAAACTTTATACTTATTCTTTGAAGGTTTTTGCATTTTTCTAAACTATTGAAATTAACTTCAAGGTGACAAGCAAAACTCGCTCAGAATTACCAGATGTCAAACAAGGTGGGGCCAATCTTGAAGAGATAATGCATAGAGCTTATGATTCCTTTGATGTTCAGCTTACAAGCATACAACTGCTTTACAGCAGAGTTGGTAAGTATAAAACACATTCTTTTGTACTTGATTTTGCTTTTTTCCAAAAGTTTGTGTTTTTTTTTTTTTTTTTTTTTTTTAAAGAGGTTTTTGCTATAGGGTGCATGCGCTTGTCAGAAAGACAGGGAGAGACAGAAAGTGAGAAATCACCCCCCCGGGGGGTGGCCACGCCGCAATCCCTTCTCCTCCATTCTCCTCTCAGGATCTGGGGCACACACACACACGTGCCTGGCGTGAATTTAAGCCACTGGGTCTGGGATTCGAACTGCGGTCAACTACATGGGAGTTCAGCAACATAGCCATTATGCTAACTGCTGGTCCCAAGATGACTAGTTAGGTTTTTAGACACTTGTCTAAAATGGTCTTCTTGTATTTACCTAAGTAACTTTTCTTTTCTTCCAGTTATGCACTTTCCCTCCCCAAGTTATTGGTAGATAATTTTGTTGCTAGTATTTTGAGGTGTATGCCCTTTTATATAGTAGTACCCAGTAAGCCACTGGTGGTTATTTAAATGAATTAAAATGAAATATATTTAAAATTCAGTTTTTAAGTCACATTAGCTCTATTTAAGTCTTTAATAGTCAGAAGTGACTATTGGCTACTAGCACAGATACAGAACATTTCCATTGTCAGTAAAAGTGCTGTTGGGTAGCAGTGTTCTAAATCAGAGGTGGAGAAATAGCAATGATTGAAAGATCTAAGAGAGATGGATAATTAGAATTTTGTTTCTGGCTACCTAATGATATGTGCCTTTCCTTAATATTGATATTCCCCTTATTCTACTCTTTTGATTTTTACTGTGTACTTGTTAATTTTGTTTTTTTTCAGAGAGAGAGATTTTTTGCTAGAGGGTGTGCGCACTCACCGGAGAGATGGAGAGACAGAAAGCGAGAAATCACCCCATAGGGGAAATGACTATGCCACAATTCCTTCTCCTCCCCTCTCCTCTTAGAATTTTAGGCATGCACACACATGCACCCAGTGTGATTTATAAGATGTTGGTCTGGGACTTGAACCACAGTCAGCCATGTGGGAGTCCAAAAATGTAACTAGCCGTTTGCTGGTCCCTGCACTTGTTATTTATGTAGATACCCACAAGGTTTACATTTAACATTTTTATACACATTATTACTCATATTTGAGTTTAGTTATTGAATTGTTTCAAGGGCATTGTAGTTATAGCAGAAAGAGTATACCGTCAGGAGTAAGGGGTCTAATTTTGTAACTTTAGGCAGTTTCTTAACTGGGTGTCTAAAATTCATTACCTAGCAAACAGAGATAATCATGGTTTGACTATCTGTTTTACATGAAGCATACAAAATAAAGGGAAAAAGTATATGTACACAGATGTACATATATTTGAATGAATACCATCTGTATATGTTGCTGTGGAGTGATTTTCAGGATGTTTAAGTGAGAAAGCATTGTACATTATATTGCCATGAAAGAGAGAGACACGAGTGTAACTTGCCCAGAGTCATGTACGTGGAAGAGTTGGGACTAAAATTCAGCTATCCTAATATTTAATCCTAGACTCTTATTATTATAAAGGTATTTAAATAGGAAGGGTTTTCCAGAACTTCACAGAAAAATGTATATTATGAAAAACTATATATAGACTTAAAGAACTTTTTGCACCAAAATAAATGTACTTTAATTCCATTTTTCTACTAACTTTTCAAAGTCCTCACATGTTGATCACTGAGCCATAGATACCTTTTGAAAGGTAAGTATATCTTTAGATCTTGTTTTTAAATGAGAAACAGTTTTTTTGTTTGTTTGTTTTGATAGGTTTTTGCTATTGGGTGTGTGACTCGAACCGTGGTCTGAACATGGGAGTTCAGCGACATAGCCATTACGCTAACTGCTGGTCCCATGATCTTTCTAATGTACATCCATTTTCCCCTATTACATTTTTATATTATAGTTGTGAAAAAATAAAAACTTTATACTTATTCTTTGAAGGTTTTTGCATTTTTCTAAACTATTGAAATTAACTTCAAGGTGACAAGCAAAACTCGCTCAGAATTACCAGATGTCAAACAAGGTGGGGCCAATCTTGAAGAGATAATGCATAGAGCTTATGATTCCTTTGATGTTCAGCTTACAAGCATACAACTGCTTTACAGCAGAGTTGGTAAGTATAAAACACATTCTTTTGTACTTGATTTTGCCAAGATGACTAGGTTTTTTTTTTTTTTTTTTAGTTTGTGTTTTTTTTTTTTTTTTTTTTTTTTAAAGAGGTTTTTGCTATAGGGTGCATGCGCTTGTCAGAAAGACAGGGAGAGACAGAAAGTGAGAAATCACCCCCCCGGGGGGTGGCCACGCCGCAATCCCTTCTCCTCCATTCTCCTCTCAGGATCTGGGGCACACACACACACGTGCCTGGCGTGAATTTAAGCCACTGGGTCTGGGATTCGAACTGCGGTCAACTACATGGGAGTTCAGCAACATAGCCATTATGCTAACTGCTGGTCCCAAGATGACTAGTTAGGTTTTTAGACACTTGTCTAATGATCTTCTTCCTAAATGTGTTCAAACTTTGATAGTTTTAAATTAGACGTGATAGTAAATAATGCCTAGTTTCTCAGCCAGGCACAGTTTTGCCCCCTAAGAGATATTTGTTAATTTCTTTTTTACAAATAATTGTTTTCAAGAATTATTTTATTTAACTTTATTTATTTTAATTTGACCAGAGAGGGACTGTATGTGTGTGTGTGTGTGTGCGTGTGTGTGTATGTGTATGTGTGTATGTGTGAGAGAGAGAGAGAGAGAGAGAGGGAAAGTGAGGAAGCAAGCTGCCATATCCGGAAGTTGGGAGTCCAGCACCCTTAACCACCATGCCACCTGCAGGCCCCGATACTTGTCAATTTCTGGGAACATTTCTCATTGACACAGTTAGGGGATGGGAGCATTACTAGTGTATCTAGTGGGTAAAGGTTAAACATCCTACAATATACAAGTCAGCCTTCCACAACAAAGACTTATCTGGCCTAAGTGTGAGTAGTACTGAAGTTAAGAAATCCTGATCTATATCAGTGTTTTCCGACCTTTGGCCATAGGTTGACACTTACTGAAAGTGATAGTTATGTTACACAGTTGGATAATCAGAGAAACAGAGAAAGCTGTTTGAGGCCAGAGGCTCTCTTATCACGAAGCTCTGTGCAGCCACATAAAGACTGAGGAGGGTCACTGTCATCCCTAACCATACTTTTATCCCATTCATTGTGGTGTACCCAACAGGGGTCTCTGATTCTGATCTAATTTTTAATTTAAAGACACAGCCAGAAATCGACTTAATAGGACCCACTAAAGTATATGTGCCGTATAATTACGTTTTGGTCAATGATGAAGCACATGTACAGTGGTGGTCCCACAAGATTGTAACAGGTTATAACATATCTAACCTTGTGTAAGTGCACTGTGTGTTCGCACAACAGCGAAATGGCCTGGTAACACATTTCTCAGATCCTGTTGCCATTGTTAAATGATGTATGAGAGAACTCAGACTCCTACAACTCTCTGTTCTGCCATACTGCTCCGGAATCCCTAGCATATCAGTGAACATTCAGATAATTCAAGAGTTTAGGGTTTCACAGATCCATGTGAGTGTGTGACCAAATTTTAATCATGTAGGTTAGCTGATAAAAGGAGAAGGAATGAGAATCCGAAGTACTCATTATGAAGTTTCTTAGTTTATATAGGACTAGAACATTTTAATTTTATTTCTTTAATTACATTTGCTTTAGGATAATGAACTTAGTTACTGTTTTGATCATATTTTGGTTGTGGAAGGAGCCCAGAAGTGTGGTGAATAGCAAAAGTAAATTGTGTTCAGAGGCCCTTAAGGTTTTTTTTCAGAGAATAAATTATAGTCTCACATTTTGATATATTTGACTGATATAGTTTGGTCACAACTTTTCAAAGTTTCTGAATTATACTTAATTATTTAAGATACTGAGATTTAAAAATACTTAAAATTGTATTGTTATTGTCTGAAGAATATTAGAATTTCTTGGAATTGTTTTTGATAAGCATTAATTGTTATTCAGTTTTCAGTCACACTTATTTTGCTATAGGGCACGTGCGCTCGCCAGACAGACAGACAGAGACAGAGAGACAGAAAGCGAGAAATCACCCCCCAGGGGGGATGGCCATGCCGCAATCCCTTCTCTATTCTCCTCTTGGTATCTTGGGCACGCACGCACACGCACCCGGCATGAGTTTAAGCCACTGGGTCTGGGACTCGAACTGCGGTCGACTACGTGGGAGTCCAGTGACATAGCCATTATGCTAACTGCAGGTCCCGACTTATTTTGATATTGTCCAAAGAATTTTATTTTTTAATCTATAAAATGAAGAGTGAAGATTTTCATTTATCTCAGTACTGGTAGAGTTATAAAATTTTATGTAATACCTATTTTATCACTTATGTCTAAGAGTCTGATGTTTCCATGGCTTTGTTTTTCTTGACTGGGAGCTTTTTTAAAACCTTTTGAAAAATAATTTTAAAAATTTAACTTTATTTATTATTATTTTAATTTGACCAGAGAGCAGCCGAGAGAGAGCGAGAGAGGGAAAGTGAGAAAGCAAGCTGCCAGATCTGGGACTTGAACCACAGTCGACCATGTGGGAATCCAGCACCCTTCACCACCATGCCACCTGCTGGCCCCTCTTGACTGAGATTTTATCTGACTCTAGTACATTATTAGGTTCAAATGAG
Organism: Tupaia belangeri chinensis; assembly: GCF_000334495.1. Classification (NCBI taxonomy): domain Eukaryota; kingdom Metazoa; phylum Chordata; class Mammalia; order Scandentia; family Tupaiidae; genus Tupaia; species Tupaia belangeri. The sequence goes on along the minus strand of NW_006159617.1, from coordinate 7,755,648 downwards.
ATAACCTATATGTAAATGTATTGTGCTGTACAGGTCCCATTAATGTTGCTACAATTTTTCCCCCCAATTTACCAGAGGGTGCATGTGCTGATCAAAGGCAGAGAGAGGGAACAAGCACCCACCAGTGGGATATGGTCATGCTGCAATCCCTTTTCCATTTCTCCAGCCTGTCAGGATTTGGAACATCCATACACATGTACCCATCATGTTTTTAAGCCTCTGGGGCCAGGATTTGAACTGCATGGTTGACTAGGTGGAATCCAGGCTATGAGCTGGCCCAATCTCACTCTAAATTTGGAAAATTATTTCTTTCCAATTATAAATATACCTATTTTAGAAAATCTGGGCAGTTTAGAAAAACAAAAATATATGTTCTTTCATTTTACTGCTCAGACATAACACTGTTGATATCTTGGTGTATATTTTAGTGATTTTTCAGTGTCTGTGCCTATGAATATTTCAGTATTTGGGATATGCTTGCATGGTATTTGTAGAGATATTTGTGAGTGCAGGTTTTTTTTTTTTTTTTTGTAGTTGTTAAGAGATTTTTGCTATAGAGCATACGTGCTTGCCAGAGAGACAGAGAGACAGAAATTGAGAAATCCCTGGATGGCCACACCACAATCCCGTCTCCTCCATTCTCCTCCTGAGATTTTAGGCATGCATGCACATGTGCCTAGTGTGAGGTTTAAGCCACCAAGTCTGGGACTTGAACCACGGTTGACCATGTCGGAGTCCAGCAGTGTAACCATTATGCCATCTGCTGGTCCAGTTAATGCAGGTTTTTATAAAACATTTATATAGTTTTAAAATTTTATTTTTTATTTTTATTTATTTATTGTAGTTTTCCATAGGGTGCATGACCTTACCAGAAAGAGAGAGAGAGAGAAAGAGAGAGAGAGAGAGAAAGCATCCCTTTGAGGCCTGGTTATTCCTCAGTCCTTTCTCCTCCATCTATTCCTTATTTTGGGATTTTGGGTAAACTCACACATTTACCCACTGTATTTCTCAAGCTACTGGGTCTTGGACTCGAACAGCAGAGTTGGCCATGTGCAGTCCCGCCAACTTAACCACCAGGCCATGAGATGGCTTGATTTATATAGTTTTATATCCAGGTTTTATTTTATTTATTTATTTATATTATCAGAGGCCATGCACTTAACAGAGAGAGAAAGAGGGAGAGAGGGAGAAAGAGATAGTGAGCACACACACACACACACACACACACACACACACACGCACACACGCACACACACTGCCCCAGTGAGTCATGAACATGCTGTAGTCCTTTATTCTCCATTTCTCCATCCTGTCAGGAGTTGGGGCATGCATTACACATGTCCTGGTGTGTTTTTCAAGCCACAGGAGCCAAAATTCGAGCGGTAGTTGGCCATGTGCAGTCTGGCTTCCAATGCACAGTGCTTACCCACTGCACTATGGGACTGACCTTATCCAGATTGTTCTTTCACTCACTAGTAACAGTTTGGGCACTGAATTCATGACTTTTGTTTTTGTTTTTAAGTAGTTATTTTATTTAACTTTATTTATGTATTTATTTATTTTAATTTAACCAGAGAGAGAGAGAAAGCGAGAAAGCAAGCTGCTAGGTCCAGGACTTGAACCGTGATTGGCCACATGGGAGGCCAGCACTCTTAACCACCATGCCACCTTCATGCCCTGAATTCATGACTTTTATTGGCTATATTACGTTCTCAGACTGTTAGGTTATTTACTTAACTGTAACCTTATTGGACATGTAGGCTTGTTCCAAGTGAATGTCGCAAGAGGGTCACTTTTTAGTAGACCTGGGTGTGATTTTCAGCTTTATCACTAACATATTGGCCATAGGCAAGTTATAAAATTATATTGAGTCTCAGTTTTCTAAAATGGGAAGATGATACATCGTTGTGAGAAGTTTAAACATTGCCTAGAATTGTACCAGTTACAAATCTCAAATGATTAGTAGCTTTTGTTACTATTAAAGAATCTCACTTTCTCCTACCTTTTCCATTGTTGCCTTATAGTCATGTTGCTTTTTGGGTAAGATGATGTGGTTGTTAATGTGTGCATAGTAGATTTGATTAAAACTATGTTTTTTTCAATAAGCATTTTTTACTCCTAAAATGTAGGGTGTTGGGAAACAGCAGAAAGAAAATGATGAAATCATGGGAAAAGAATTTACTTGTTGATTGTGTATATGTGGAAATGTGACAGTAAGATTATCTGGATGTGAGATTTCCCCCAGCATGCAGTGTGTGACTATGAAATATTAATTTTAAATTTTTTGTGTCATTTAAGTTATAATGTTAAAAATGAACTGTTTTCTGTAATTAGGTGATAATTGGAAAGAAGCACGAAAACTCAATGTTTCCACACAGCATATTTTGGTACCCATGCACTTCAACGTGGAACTGTCAAAGGCCATGGTTTCCATGGATTTAAGGATGCCTAAGTATGTATTATCCGCTGCATGTGATTGGAAGTTTCTCTGGTAATTTATTAGCTAAGGAAATATCACTCTTTACTGACTTTTTTAATGGTAAAATATATGAGATTTATCATTTTGACTGTTTTTAAGCATGCAGTTCAATGGCATTAAGTGTATTTTTACTGTTATGCAACATCACCACCATTCATCTCGAGAACTTTTTCATCTTCTAAGCTAAAACACTGGGTGTATAAAAACTAAAGAGGACATCTATTCTGCCTTGCCTGCTGTCCCTGGCAACCACCATGCTATAATCTTATCTCCATACCTTTGACTAATCTAGGTACTTCATATAAGTTTGCTAGCTAATAGATAATATTTGTACTTTTTTGTCTGGGTTAATTTGCTTAGCATAATAATGTCTGTAAGGTTCATTCGTGCTGTCACGTATGTCAGAATTTCATTGATTTGTAGCGCTGAATTAGATTCTTTGTATGTACAGTACATGTTTTATCTACCTGTCCATCAGTGGACATTTGTGGTGGTGTTATACCATTAGTCTTTTGTTAATTATGCTGTTATGTGGGGTCAGCAGGTAGCGTTAAGGCTGTGAGCACCCACATGGTCGACTGTCCTTCCAGGCCTGGACCTGGTGGTTTGCGTTCTCATTTTCCCTCTCTCTCTCTTTCTGTTTCCAGTGAGTATGTGTGTCCTATAGCAAATTGAATAATAAAAAATAACTCTTAAAAAAAAACAGTGCTGCTATGTACAAATATCTTTTCAAGTTCTGCTTTCATTTTTTTGGTACATATACTTAGAACTCCTGAATCATATAGTAATTCATTGTTGAAGTTTTGAACAATACTGTACTTTTTCATAGCAGTTGCACTGTTTTAAATTCCTACCAGTGATATACAAAGATTCTGATTTCTCCATCTTCTAACACTTGTTTTCTGTTTTTATTTTTTGGGAGGAATAGTCATCCTAATAGATGTGAAGTGTTATCTCATGTAACTTTGATTTGCATTTCTCTGATTTTTAGTGATGTTAAACATCTGTTCATGTGATTTTTGGCCATTTATATATTTCTTTAGACAAAATTGTGTTCATATTCTTTGCCCATTTTATAATCTGTTGATATTTTAAAAAATTATTGAGTTGTAGGAGTTCTTTATACAATACAGATTTTCTTTTAGAGTGAGATTTTTTGCTATAGGGCATGTGTGCTTGCTGGGTACACCCAGAGAGACAAAAAGAAATCGAGAAATCACCCCCCTGAGGGGATGGTCATGCTGCAATCCCTTCTCCTCTATTCTTCTCTCAGGATCTTGAACACACACATGTCTGGTGTGAGTCTGAAGCTGCCAGGATCAGGATTCAAACTGTGGTTGGCTCTGTGGGAATCAAAGCAATGTAACCATTATGCCATCTGCTGGTCCCAATATATATTATAGATAATAGCTCTTTATCAGATAAATGATTTGCAAATACGTTCTTTTATTTTGTGGGCTGCCTATCACCCCATTGATAGTGTTTTTTGATATATAAAAACTTTTCTCTTGTGTTTATTAGCTCTTATGTTTAGGTCTTCGATTATTTTAGTTAATTTTTTAGGGTAAGAATCCACCTGCATTTTTTTGCATGAAAATATTTACTTTTCCTAAACTATTTATTGAAAAGACTGTTCTTTCCCCCTTGAATGGTCATGGGGCACTTATCAAAAAATCATTTGATCACATATGCAAAAGGATTTTCCTAGGTTCTTTGTTCTATTCCTTTGGTCTTTATCTCTAGGAATTTGTTTCATTTATATTATCCAAATTGTTGGCATAAAATTATTCTTAGTACTCTTATCATCCTTTTTTTCTATAAACATTTAAATTGAATCTTTTCCTCCTTCAATCAAGTTAAAGAGTCATCAGTTTTGCTGATATTTTTTGAAGAACCATCTCTTGATTTTATTGATTTTTCTGTGTTGTATTTTATTTATCTTTGCTGTACCCTCTAACATTTTTTAATTTCTGCTAGCTTTTGTTTTCATTTGCTGTTCTTTTTCTAGTCTATGAAACTATAAAGTTTGAGGTCTTTCCTTCATTTTTAATGATAGGTATTTGTGGTGACACACTTTCCTCTTGGCAGATTTTCACTATATTCCAAAAATTTTGGCAGGTTGTGTCTTTGTCTCATATTTTCTGGTTTCTTTTGTGAGTCTTTTTGATCATTGCTTGTTTAACTCTATATGTTTTTATTTCCATGTAGTTGTGAGTTTTTCATTTTTCCCTTTACTGTTGTTTTCTAGACTCATTCCATTCTTTTTTTTTGAATTATTTAATTTTATTTATTATTTTTAAATTTGCTATAGTGCATGTGTACTCATGGGAGAGAGAGAGAGCAAGAGAGAAAGCCAGTTGCCAGGTCTGGGACTTGAACTGTGGTTGGCCATGTGGGAATTCAGTGTCTTAACCACAATGCCACTTGCTGGTCCCAACTCATTTCATTTTTATCAGAAAAGATACTTTCTACTATTTCAATTTCTTAAAACTTTGTAATGCTTGTTTTATGACTTAAGATATACTGTATCCCAGAGACTTTTTCCATATATACTTGAGAAAAATGTCTACTCACCTGTCTGTTGATTCCAATTGGCTAATAATATTGTTTTAGTTCTGTTTCTTTACTGATCTTTTGTATATGCTTGTTTTATTCATTATTTAAAATAAGGTATTGAAGTCTACCCTTAATATAGAGCTATCTGTTTCTTCCCTTTAATTCTGTTAATGTTTATTTCATATATTTTTTGAGCTATCATACTTTTTAAAAAGAATTATTATATTTATTTATTAGTATTATTATTCAATTTGACTAGAGAAAGACAGAGACAGAGAGAAATAGAGTGAGAAAGCAAGCCACCAAGTCGGATTTGAACTGTGGTCAGCCATGTGAGAGTTCAGCACCTTTTACCACCATACCGCCTACCGCCCCCAAGCTGTCATGTGTTGTATATATATCATATATGTATATACATACACAAACACATACACACACTTTATTTTTCAAAGAGAGATTTTTGCTCTCGGGCATGTGTGCTTGCTGGAGAGACAGAAAAACAGAGAGGCAGAAAGTGGGAAATCACCCCTCAGGGGTATGGCCATGCCACAGTCCCTTCTTCTTTGGTCTTCTCTAGGGATATTGGGCACATGGGCATAAACGCCCAGTGTGAGTTTGAAGCTGCTGGGTTCGGGACTCGAACCATGGTTTGCCATGAGGGAGTCCAGCAATGTAACCATTACTCCACCTACTGGTCCCTAGAGTATATATTTTTATAATTGTTGCATCTTTTGGCAAATAGAAACTTTTTTTTTAGAGTGATTTTTTGCTATGGGGTGTATGTGCTTTCCCCGGAGAGACAGAGAAAGACAGAAAGTGAGAAATCACCCCCCAGGGAGGATGGCCATGTCACAATCCCTTCTCCTCCATTCTCCTCTTAGCAAATTGAAACTTTTATCATTATTATTATGTAATATCCTTTTTTTTAATCTCATGTAACAGTTTTTGACTTGCAGTCTATTTTGGCTGATATTAAAGCCATCTCCACGCTCTTTCAGTGATTATTTGCATGGAATGTGTTTTTCCATTTCTTTGTTTTTCATCTGTGTGTTATCTTGGATCCAAAGTGAGTCTCTGGGTGATAGCATGAAATTGGATCCTATTTTTTTTTTTTTTTTATTCATATGGTTTGTGTCTTTTGATTTGGGAAGTTTAAAGCATTATATTTAAAGTGAATCTGATAGAGAAGGACTTACTTTTGTCATTTTTGCTTTCTGTTTATCTTATAGCTTTTTTTGTCCCTCATTTTCTTCATATTTATCTTTCCTTGTGTTTAGTTGATTTTTGTTGTGTGTTTTGATTCCCTTCTCATTTCTATTTTTGCATTTTCTATGGGTATTTTCTTGGTGGTTACCATGGACATTACATATAACATTTAAAGTTTTAGTGTTCTATTAGAAATTGACACCCACTGAGCTTCACTTTCATGTAAAAACTCTACTTGCTTTCTGCTCTACCCCTCCAGTTTTTATTGATGTTACAAATTATTTAAAATATTTGTCATCAGGCACATGTACCTAACAGAAAGGGGGGGGGGAAGAGAAAGGGAGAGAGAGAGAGAGAGAGAGAGAAAGAGAGAAAGTCAAAAAGCATCCCCCAGGGGGAAGGGCCACACCACAATCTCTCTAGCCCTTTCTCCTCCATTCTCCTCTCAGGACTTTGGGCACGCACTGGAATGTACCTGGTGATGTTTTAAGCCTCTGGGTCCAGGCCTAGAACTGCATAGTTGGCCATGTTAGATCCAGCTGCCTTAGCCACCATGCCACAGGCTGACCCCACATTATGTCTTTATCCTGAACCCATTAACATAGATTAGTTTTTTTTTTAATACGTTTGTCTTTGAAATCTTGTTAAAAAAAATTGCAGGTAGAGTTAAAAACCAAAAGAGTCATAATAATTGTTATATATTTGTCCTGTATTTGCCACTACTTAGATCTTTATCGCTTATTGTAAATGAAATTAGGAGCCAGGACCTTAAGTGGAGATCCTTGTCAAACAAGATAGGATAGGACCAGCAGTTAGCGTAATGGCTATGTCACTGGACTCCCATGTAGTCGACCGTGGTTCGAGTCCTGGACCCGGTGGCTTAAAAAACTCACACCGGGCGCATGTGCATGCGTGCCCAAGATCCCGAGAGGAGAATGGAGGAGAAGGGATTGCGGCGTGGCCATCCCCGCTGGGGGGGTGATTTCTCGCTTTCTGTCTCTCTGTCTCTGTGTGTGAGCACACGCGCCCTATGGCAAAAACCTCTCCAAAAAATAAAAAACAAAACTAGATAGGACCATTTCGCTGATTACTTTCTAAGCAGTTTTAGACTATAGGTAGGCCTTGCATTTCTTTCTACTAGCACCTTTTTTCTCTCTGGCAAACATGCAGATCTCAACAACAGATCTTAAATTTATTTTTTTTAAGAGATATTTTTGCAGTAGGGTGTGCGTGCTTCCCAGAGAGTCAAAGAGAGACAGACAGAAAGCAAGAAATCTCTTAGAAAATCAAAGTATGCTCTAAAAGTCTTTTTGAGAGGTTTTTGCTATAGAGCTTATATGCTTGCCAGAAAGACAGAGAGAGACAGAGAGATAGCGAAAAATCACCCCCCCCCAGAGGGGATGGCCATGCCACAATCCCTTCTCCTCCATTCTCCTCTCGGGATCTTGGGCACGCACGAACACTCACCCTGCATGGGTTTAAGCTACCGGGTAGAACTGCAATTGACTACATGGGAGTGACGTAGCCAGGAGTCCAGTGACATAGCCATTAAGCCACCAGCTGGTCCCGCTCTAAAAGTCTTAAGGT
>NW_006159617.1:7739484-7747789 GCF_000334495.1 Tupaia belangeri chinensis | reverse complement strand
AGGAATGCCAATATTTGTTTTAAGAGAGAGAAGGAAAGAAAGCCATTGTATGCATTCTCTATTTTTTTTTTAATTCAGCTTTACATATGGTTTGACTTCAGAGACATGGTTTCAATTCTTTCATATGTCTCCCTGCCTAATTACAAGGTGTCATTAAAAAGTTCATGGAAAATGAAATGCAATGAGAAAATTGTGATTGGTTTTCAGAATATTTTGCACCAAAATGAACTCCAGCCTTAGTCATATTTTTCATAAACTTTTAAAGTCCCTTTGTATTCTTGTGTGATATTTCCTGTAAAGTTTTTCAGGCTGTGATAAGAAGCAAAGGTGAGATTTCTAACGATAACATAAATACTTTTTTGGGGGGTGAAAATATGGTATGACCTACAAAGTCAGAAGGTACCTGAGAAAAGGAGGGAAGAAAAGGGCAACATATCTTCCTTTGCCACTTGCTCAGTAAATGATTAGGCAACATTCATGTTTGTGATGCAGGAACTATGTATAGCATAGCAGGAGTTCAAATGACTGACTAAAATCTCTCTCCAGATACTTTCTTAGGGATATAGTTTAGGACCAAGAAAGTATAATTGAAGTAATCTGAGACCAGAAGTGATTATGATTTAGATATCTGAGAAATTATTTTACTTCTGTTTCATAATATCACGAGCAGTATAGAGAGAATATGATATAGTAAAATCCTTGAACCCTACAAATACAGCTGACAGAGTTTAAGGTAAATAAAAGCAAGCCCTTGGGACCAGCAGATAGCATAATGGTTATGCTGGACTCCCATGTAGTCTACTGTGCTTTGAGTCCCTGACCCAGTGGCTATACTTCACACCAGGTACATGTGTATGCATGCCCAAAATCTTGAGAGGAGAATGGAGAAGGGATTGTGGCATGGCCATTCCCCCTGGAGCGTGATTTCTGACTTTCTGTCTCTCTGTCTTTTTAGCACACCTTATAGCAAAAATCTCTCTAAAAATAAAAAATCAATATGAGGAAACCAGTTATTTCGTAGGTAGTATTTTGATACCTAGCATCTTCAGATTATACAACTTGTATATTTCTGGAAAATAAAAAATCAGTTCAGATGTATTAATGCTACTGACCCATAATGTGTAACTAAGTTAAACTAGGATGTATGGGATTAATTACAAATATCTAAGCTATTAGGAGTAAAACACAATTTACAGTTTTCTGTAAGAATTCAGCTACAGTAAAATAACCTTCACAATTAGTGTGTATAAATCGAAAATGTAAGTTTGAGTGAAAATGTAGAGATAAAAATGGTGAATGATTTTTTTTCTCTCTTCAATGTCCATCTTTTTCTCATTCTTTGTCTTGCTTATGAAAGCAAAACAGACTTCCAAGGCCACTAACAGAATAACAAAATACTCAGATCTGGTACTGAATCATGGCTTTGGATGTATAATTTCTTGAACAAGTTATTTTAATTTGCTAATCCTCAGTTTCCTTCCAGGAACCATGTACATGTAGGAACTCAAACAGGAGGCAGAAATAGGTCTTTGTCTCATAAGCTGTGAGAACTGTTTACAGTTATGCATATCAAGTACCTTTCTCACTGCCTCTCATATAATTAACACTTGATAAGTAGTAATTATTATTATTATTATTTTTTGGAGAGGTTTTTGCTATAGGGCGCCTGCGCTTGCCAGACAGACAGAGACAGAGAGAAAGAAAGCGAGAAATCACCCCCCAGGGGGGATGGCCATGCCGCAATCCCTTCTCCATTACGCTAACTGCTGGTCCCAGTAGTAATTATTGACTGAACTTGACAAAGATTAGTGGGATAACAAATGAAATAATATCAGAGTTACCCTTTGAAATATAACAAGGTTAGCCTATATAATGAGACTAGTTAATAAGGAAAGATGGAAAATGAATAGAGATTTTTAGTGCTTAAAGTTGTATTTGATTATGTTCGATAATTTGATGAATATAGTCTTATTATTTATTTATTTATTGAGAGATTTTTGCTATAGGACACATGCCCTCGCTGAAGAGACAGAGCGAGAAAGAGAAACAGAAATTGCGAAATCACTCCCAGGGAGAATGGCCATACCACAATCCCTTCTTTTCCATTCTCCACTTGGAGTTTTGGCCATGCGCTGACCTGAGTTTTAAGTCGTTGAGTTCAGGGACTCGAATTGTGGTTGACTCTGTGGGAGTCCAGTGACCTAACTACTATGCCATCTGCTGTTCCCAAGTGTAGTTTTATTTTTAATTAGTGCAGTTAAGTCAAAATGGAAGTTCCTCTATAATGATTTTTTTTCTCTTTAAACAGATTCAAGATTTTTGGAAAGTTACCTCTCGTTTGTTTACGAATCTCAGATAAAAAACTGCAAGGGATTATGGAATTGGTTGAAAGCATTCCAAAACCTGAATTTGGAGCTGAAGTATCTGCCCCTGCTAAGTCCTTTCAGGTAATGTTATTTTCAGAATTGATGAAAGCCTGAATTACAAAAGAAAATCCACAAATAGTACTTGAAATACCACAGGAATTTCAGATGAAACAATTTACAATTTAGTTTGAATAGATTTTTTTTTCACATGAAAATTTTTTAGTTTGTTAATACTCTCATGAAAAATCCTCACAATCACCGCAGATAGTCATTGCAGAATCTTTCCTCCTTCGACTTTTTGCCAGCACCAACATTGGCCTTTGCAGTCCCCCTGACTTTCTTCATTCTGTTCTTGCGTTCCTTTCACTATTTTCTTGACGTATTTTTCTTCTCATAAAGGCCATGTCTTGCAAGTCTATGTTTGGGTTCATTTTTCTTCACACAATCCAGAGAATCGTAAATCATGCCAAAGCCAGTTGTCTTGCCACCACCAAAATGGGTTCTGAACCCAAACACAAAGTTGACATCTGGTTGGTCTTGCACATCTTCGCTAGTTTTTCCCGAATTTCTGTCTTAGGTACTGTTGCCTTCCACAGGTGAAGGACATCAGTGACCATTTGTTTCCTCTGAAGTAGTCGGTTGGTCATGAATTTCCTGGTTCGGATAGTCACTGTGTCATTCATGATGGCGGGATATGCTCAGGCAGCCAGGGAGGAAAAGACTAGTTTGAATAGATCTTTTTAAAATTATATTGTAAAAGAGGAATGAATGAAATGGTAAAAACTGTAAATAATTTAAAAATGTGGGACCAGCAGGTAGCGTGGTAGTTAAGGTGCTGGATTCCCCTATGACTGACCATGGTTCGAGTCCTGGACCTGGCAGCTTGAAAATCACGTCAGGCACATGTGCATGTGTGCCCAACATCCTGAGAGGAAAATAGAGAAGGGATTGCAGCATGGCCATCCCCCCTTGAGGGTGAGCTCTCATCTTTCCCTTCCTGCCTCCATCTATCTTTCTCCAATGAGCGTATAGCCCTTTGACAAAAACCTAAAAATGTTAAATTTACTTTTACTTACTTCTGCAGCTTCTAGTCCCACTCCCCAGCAGTAACACCGTTAATGGCTACATCTATAGTTTTTCAGAAAATATTTGTGGCATATACAATACATATGCATGTATATAATATATTTTTTTATATTCTTTTTCTTTTTTGGAGAGGTTTTTGCTATAGGGTGTGTGCGCTTGCCATAAAGACAGAGAGAGACAGAAAGAGAGAAATCACCCCCCAGGAGGTGTGGCCATGCTGCAATCCCTTCTCCTCCATTCCCCTCTTGGGATCTTGGGCACACACGCATACATGCCCAGTGTGAGTTTAAGCCACCAGATCCAGGACTTGAACCACGGTCGACTACATGGGAGTCTAGTGACATATAGGGACCTATATTTTTATATTCTTAAAATTTATATGAAGGAGATCATTCTAATTATTCTGCATCAGTATTCTTTTTACTATTTTTATCACATATGTTTTACTTCAGAGATATTTTCATATTAACCCATACAAATCTACTCTATTTTTTTCCCATGGTGATAGTGTGTTGAATTATGTAGGTACACCATATTTTGCATAGTATATCTCCTTTTTGTAACTTTTGTATTATTTTAAATGTTTACAGTTGTGAAAAATACTACCTTCAACTTCCTTGAACATATATGCGGTAATACTTTCTTTTTTTTTTTTTTTTTAAGAGAGATGTTTTGGTTTGGGGCGTGTATGCTCACTGGAGAAATAGAGAGTGAGTGAGAAATCGCCCCCCAGTGGGGATAGCCATGACACTATCCCTTCTCCTTCACTCCTCTAGAAATCTTGGGCACGCATTTGACTTTTTGTCTCACAATTTATCTGTTACTGCATCTTTTTGTGTTTTTTTATAGTTAACTGTTTTGATTTCTCTATATTTTTCTTTGTAGATAGTTTTGAATATTTTCTTCAGTTACTGTGTGAGTTATATTTAACATCTAAATTTATAACACTGTTTTGAATAGGTACCAAATTAACTTAAGTAGCATAAATTCTTTTTTCTTTACTGGAAGACCATGACTTCATATGACTTTGAGTTTCTATCAAGTGTCTTAAGTGTCTTTACTTCAATCTGAGGGACACTCACCATTTGTTGTTGGAAAGGTTTAGAGGTAATGAAATCCCTCAGCTTTTGTTTTTCTATAAATTTCTTAATTTATCCCTCATTTTTGCAGGCCAATTTTGAGAGAGAGAATTTTTAAGAAAATTATTTTTCATTATTATTATTATTATTTTATTTTGCTACAGGGCACATGCACTCCCCAGAGAGAGACAAAGGGGTCATGGGAAAGGTGAGAAAATAAGCTGCCAGGTCTGGGACCATACTGGGGTTGGCCATGTGGGAATCCAGCTCCCCCACCACCATGCCACCTGCTGGCTCCCAGAAGACATAGAATTCTTGGTTGACAGTTTTTTCTTCTTGGAATCTTATAATGATCCAAGTGATGGTATTTCATAGGTTATATTCACTTTTCTTAACTTTGTTTTCCTTTCTTTTTTGATAACTTGATCAAATTGATCTTTATATATTTTTTTTACATATTTTTTTCTTCTGCCTTCTCAAATTTGCTATTTAAATTCTCTAATGAATTTTTCTTTCAGATGTTGTATTATTTAAGTCTAAGATATTTGTTTCGTTCCTTTTTATAATTTGTCTCCTTAATGATATTTTTGTATTTTCTGTGCCATCTTCTTTAGTTTTTTGTTCATGATTTATTTTTTGTTCATGATTTGTTTTAGCTCTGTACTTACATAAGAGCTTAATTTTTTTTTTTTGCAGGAAGTACAGTGGCTGTTGTGCATGAGCTATCTCTGCTATTTTCTTCTGTGAATGGATCATACTTCCCTGTTGCTTGAATGCATTATCTTTATATTATAACCATTGAAAGGGAGTATAAGCATTTAAGATTACAAACCAGTGTGTTCACTAACGTAGATGCAACTGTCCTTAGCAGCAAATATCATAACCTTATATTGTAAAATTTAAAGAGCATAATGCACAATGACCAAATAGTTTTACCACAGAAGGGCAAAGATAAGTCATCAGTCAATATTATAACCACAATAGTGGAGCAAAGGAGAAAAAAATATTTGATCGCCTTAATGGAATTGAAAAAAAACGCATTGATAAAAATCTTTTTTTTTTTTTTTGGAGAGGTTTTTTCTATAGGGTGCATGCGCTCGCTAGACAGAGAGGACAGAGAGACTGAAAACGAGAAATCACCCCCCAGGGGGATGGCCACGCCGCAGTCCCTTCTCCATTCTCCTCTTGGGATCTTGGGCATGCATGCACACGTGCCCGGCGTGAGTGAGTTTAAGCCACCAGGGCTGGGACTCGAACCATGGTCGACTACATGGGAGACCAGCGACATAGCCATTACGCCAACTGCTGGTCCGAAAGTCAGGATTTTTTTATGTCCTTCTTTAAGGAGGAAGGGCACACAGGAAGGTGAATGAGTCTTTCCTGATTCTTTCTGCTGTTTTCTCCTCTTCTAAGGTACTGTGTTTTGGTACAGGTTAGCCTGAAGCCAGTCAGTATTAAAGCTTGTCATATGGTTACTTTATTTATGAAGGTGTGAATGAATAAGAAATAGCAGTGTGTTTATACAGTGAAATGAACTCAGGAAAAAAAAAAAAACTGAGACACAACTATGATGTATAGTGATTGGGAAAAACATTCCTCAAAAAAACTCCAAAAATATTTTTTCTTTAATGATTATTTATTTCATATTATTATTATTGTTGTTCTTATTATTAAAATTGCTATAGGGCTCAGAGCCAGAGAGAGAGAGAGAGAAAGTGAGAAAGCAAGCTGCCAGGTCTGGGACTCAGACTGCAGATAGCCATGTGCCTTAACCACCACACTACCTACTGACCCAAACTCCAGGATATTTTAGAGAATCGAATGTGGAGGCAGTTGCCACAGGTTAACAAACCCTGTATTCACAAACCTATCAAATATTAGGTCATCGGAAAGGTCATGCCGTATTTTTCTATGTTTTTCCATGCAAAAATGTGTCATGACTTTCCCAACAACCCAATGCTTTTTATTAGAAGAAAATAATAGGCCAGTTTTTTATTTATTTATTTTTTCCCTGTGAGTGTAGATGAAGAAATTTCAAAACCTTACATGTTAAAACTAACATCACAGTTGGGGGATCACTGATGACTGCAAGGAGCTGGAAAGAGGCTCGAGTTGCTTGTGATGGGTCTGAGTAGTAGGTGGGTAGGGATGTTTACTTTTTGAAAATTTATTGAAGTATATATTTGTAGTTGATATACTCCTGTGTAGTAGGTGATATTTAATAAAAGTCACCTGTGACAGGACCAGCAGGTGGTGTGGTTAAGGTGCTGTATCTCACATCGTGGATTCTGTGATTTGAGTCTCAGACCCAGCAGCTTGGAACTCACCCTGGGCACATGTGAGTGTATGCCCAAAATCTAGGGAAGAGAATGGAGGAGAATGGACTGTGGCGTGGCCATCCCCCTTGAGGGTGATTTCTCACTTTTCTTGCTCTGTGGTAAAAAACCAACCAACCAACCAACCAACCTTACGGCACTATGATATGTTGTGAAATTCCAGTTAAAACTTAGGTGAAATTGCCAGTGAATTTGGGAAAATTTCCAATCTTGAAAGCCGTTAGCATTTTTGAGAATATGGAGTAATATGGATGGATGCTCATCTACGGGGATTATTGTGAGATGTTGTAACTACTTTTGAGAACAATTTGATGATGTTAATATATATAATTCTAGGGAACCAGCAGGTGGTGTGGTGGTTAAGGCACTGGACACTCCCACATGGCCTACCACGGTTCAAGTCTTGAACCTGGTGGCTTGCTTTCTCACTTTCCTTCTCTGTCTCTCTCTGTATTTCTCCCTGGTCAAATTAAAAAATAAATGAATGGCTAAATAAATTAATTAATTAAAAAAGATATATAATTCTACTCTTGGAAAAATCATGCACATGAGCACCTGGAGGCATGGTCAAAGATGTTATAGTGGTATTAATTTTTTTTTTCTCTTTTGGAGAGGTTTTCGCTATAGGGCGTGTGTGCCCACCAGACAGACAGACAGAGGCAGAGAGACAGAAAGCGAGAAATCACCCCCCAGGGGGGAGGGTCATGCCGCAATCCCTTCTCCTGCCGCAATCTCTTCTCCATTCTCCTCTCGGGATCTTGGGCACGCACGCACATGCGCCCGGCATGAGTTTCAAGCCACTGGGTCCGGGACGCGAACCGGGGTCGACTACATGGGAGTCCAGTGACATAGCCATTACGCTAACTGCTGGTTCCCAAAGATGTTATAGTGGTATTATGAGCAAGAGCAAAAATCCATAAACAATAAAATTTATTCACCAGCAGTGCAGCAGACAGATAAGTAGTGGTTTATGTATCAGGGCAATTCAATGCAGTTATGAAAATCAGCATGCTACCAAAATGGTTAAAATTGAAAGATCGTTTTATAAAAGAAAAACACAGCCTATAAAAAGATCATTTTTCAGAAATGATCAGAAACAGCAGAGGTAAAAATACATTGTTGAGGGAATCATTGGGGGCCTGTATGGTGGCACAGCAGTAAATGGGATGTAATATGAGGCTGATTCACGTGGGGCGGTTCTGGGTCTGTAGCTGAAGACCTCCCTGAATGTTTGGCGCACGCCTGTGCTTGCGATCTGGGCCGGCTAAGCTGGGGTGGATTGAGGTGTGAAGATCCTCTTGGGGATCTGTCTGTCTCTGTTCGCCTTTCTCACTCTTGGAAGAAAGAAATGTATACACTTTAAACATAAAGATAAAAAGGTGTCATTCATAGGAGTCCAAAGACAAGCAACTAGATAAAGTAAAGTCATGACCAGCGG
>NW_006159617.1:7700558-7739453 GCF_000334495.1 Tupaia belangeri chinensis | reverse complement strand
TGAAGGAGGAGGAACACGTGATGAACACGTGATGTGTGTGGGGATCAGGGTAGGATAACATTTTGTTTTTTGGCACTGGTAGAGGATTCAGAGATGTTTAAGTGCAGAAAAAGAAATCATAAAGGATCCTGGCAAAAACTCCTCCAATAAAAGACAGGTGAATAAAAAAATGTTTAACAGGGTTATTTGATCATAGTTTATGTGATACATGATCCTTCAGATTGAAGACTAAAGAACACAGAGAGAACTGTCCGTTTTTTAAAAAAGAGTTATTTATTTATTATTATTATTAACATTATCATTATTTGATTTGCTATAGGGCATGTACACTCATCAGAGAGAGAGGGAAAGTGAAAAAGCAAGCCGTGAGGTCTGGGACTTGACCCATGGTAGGCCTCCTGGGAGTCCAGTGCCTTAACCAACACACCACCTGCGGGCCCCAAACTATCTATTTTTGTATTTGGGTTTGGTGAATCAAGTACAGTCATGTCACTATAAGTTTGGACAAAAAGGGCCTCATAATAAAATACTGAGGGAGGAAACCCAGCAAGGGGTGTCTGTTCAGATTCTTCTTAGCCTGTCTTTGGAAGCATTTTTTTACTGGATATGGAGCAAGAAATTTCTTTATGATTAGCTGTTACACCATAACAGGATAGGAAGTAGAGAGGTAGGTAAGAGTAATATTTTTAGGCTTTATGGTTGGCTTTAGGGGAAAGGAGGTTCTGGCTACTATGACCTGTCTTAAAGTGGACCTCTAGTTTCTATGGCCTGTCTTGGGGGAGAATGAGGGCCAAGAGATAGGAGAATAAGAGAAGGTCAGAAAGAAATTTTGCTTCTCACGCCTTCACTTTGGGATACAGTTTTCTGAATCTCAACAGCTGTTTTTAAAAACATTTTTAAACTACGTTGTATTTTATTTATGCTATATTTCCCAAAACAATAAAAAGGCAAGTTTGCTGAGATATCTTTAAAAAAAGAAAAGAGAGGAGCCAGCAGGTGGCGTTATGGTTAAGGCATAGACTCCCACATGGCTGACCAGGGTTTGAGTCCTGGACCTGGTGACTTGACACTCACACCAGGTGCATGTATATATGTGCCCATAATCCCGAGAAGAGAATGGAGGAGAAGGGATTGTGGCATGGTCATCCCTGTTGGGGCAGGGGGAGATTTCTTACTGACTCTCTGTCTCTAGCAAGTGTACATGTCCCATCACAAAAAAGTCTCTCTTTAAAAATATAAAATGAAACTGTTAGCTTCCAACTCTAAAGACTTTAATTATTGGGCTTGCAATTGTTTCTCTTGGATGTCCTGGAGATGGTTTTCTTATTTAGCAAGATGTTGAGTTAAAAGGTATCTAAGATCTCTTCCTACTTAAAGCTTATCATGAAGGAAATTATAACCATTTTACAATTTGTATGAGGGGATCTTCAAAAGTTCATGGAAAAGGTGTTATAAAAGAGCTATGTGGGACCAGCAGTTGGCATAATGGCTGTTGCTGGACTCCCATGTAGCCGACCGTGGTTCGAGTCCCGGACCCAGTAGCTTAAACAAACGCCGGGCGCGTGTGCATGCGTGCCCAAGATCCCGAGAGGAGAACAGAGGAGAAGGGATTGCAGCATGACCATCCCCCTGGGGGGTGATTTCTCGCTTTCTGTCTCTCTGTCTCTCTGGCAAGTGCACATGCCCTTTAGCAATCCCCCCCCCCAAAAAAAAAGTCTATGCATAGGTTAAAAAATTTTTGAACCAAAATATACTTGTACTTTTTTTTTTTTTTTAAAGAGAGGGCATGTGTGGTTGTCAGAGAGACAGAAAGCGAGAAATCACCCCTTGAGTGGGGCAGATGGCCATACCTCAATCCTTTCTCCTCCATTCTCCTCTTGGGATTTTGGGCACGCATCCACATGGGCTTAGCATGAGCTTTAAGCCACTGGATCCAGGACTTGAATTGTGGTTGACTACATGGGAGTCCAGTAATATAACCATTATGCTATCTGCTGCTCCCAATATACTTGCATTTCATTCCATTTTTTTCACTAAATTTTCTTTTGATTCTTGCTCTAGGGCATGTGCACTCACTGGAGAGGGAAAAAGAGAGAGAATAAAAATAAGAAATGACCCCCTCCACGGGGAATGGCTATACTGTAATCCTTCCTTCATTCTCTTTTTGGGATTTTTGGGCATGCACACATGCACCTGGCATGTTTCTTAAGCTGCCAAATGCATGACTCGAACCCCAGAGTCGATCACGTGGGATCCAGTGCGTTAGCTGCCATAACACTGCTGGCCCTCCACAAATTTTTTGAAGTCCCCTTATATTGGCTAGAGAGATGCTGAGGTAAAAGTAAATAAAATAAGAGTTTATGTGAACAAAGGATGAGAATGATTGCCTACAAGGGCCCCTGAATATGTACACTTGTTCATATTACATAATATGTAAGTCTTAAAGATTTCAGGATGATTTTCAAAGACAAAATCAGGTTGGGGGACAGCTGGTAGCTTGGTTGTTAAGGTGTTGGATTCCCGCTTGGCCAACCATGGTTCTAGTCTTGAATCTGGTGCTTGAAAAAAAAAACACTGTGGGCACACTGTGTGTGTGTGTGTGTGTGTGTGTGTGTGTGATCAAAATTCTGAGAGGATAATGGAGGAGAAAGGATTGTGGCATGGCTATCCTTTTCTGGAGAGCGATTTCTCTCTCTCTGTCTCTGTCGCTCTGGGAAGTACACACCCTGTGACAAAAACCTAAAGAAAAAAAAAAAAGAAGTTGAGAAGGGAGAGGGTGTTGGTTAAGGCTTTACGCTGGTCAAAAAGCTGTACCAAGGTGTTATGCAGCATTGCTTGGCTGAATTCTGTGATAAGGAGCAAGATGACCTTATGGCCATTTGGCGTCACTTTGCTTATTCTTAAGCAAACTGTGGAGACCATCTGGCACACGTTCTTGTAACTGCTAAGAAATATAAACATTTAGAAGGTTATAGCTAGTAGACTAAAGGAAGGAAGAGTAACAGGAGGATTCTATTTCAGCAGTAAGGAAGTTCATAAAATAAAATGTCCAGTGATCTTGGTAACATCTTGAACTATTTCAGGTGTCTTATCCTAGAGGCCCAGCACCAAAGGATCATTGTGTTTGGATTATAAATTTCAAGGCCTTCAACTTCTGTGTGTCCGAGCTCAGTTTTTCTAATGGCCTCTTGGCTCCATTTTGAACAAAAGAACATCTTGTTTTTCTTGTTTCACAATATCTAGCCTTAAAGTTATAATAAAAACCCATCTTTAAATCTATACTTTATAATTTTTCTAATTGAGGCCTAATGCCTTCTTAGTTAATTCAACTCAAGTGGCTTTTTGTTGAAAATTGTCTGAGAACTTTGGTTAAAATCTTTGTGTTAATTAATAGTGAGTTACTTTTCCTTTCAGATTTCAACTGCTACTTTGGGAACAGCACAGATTTCACAGAAAATAATTCCTCTCTTGGAACTTCAGTCTGTTTCTGAAGACGGTAACATGAAACTGCTTATGGAGTTTTTTTCTTATTAAAATATATTAGAATAATTTTCATTTTGAGGTATATTTTTCTCAAATGACCATGTTTGGAGGGAAAGTATCTTTTCCTTTTAACCACTTGATTCTCTCCTGGGGCTCTGCTGTAAAAGACAGATTAACCAACAAGAGAAAACAAACCAATTTATTAATGTTTATCTCTTATGTGTAAATGGGAGAAGCTTCAAGGGTGAGTAACTTAAAGGGATGATTAGCACTTTGGTTTATGTACTAATTTTGGTTTAAAGGAAAAACGGGGTTTGGAGCCTCGACTTGGGGTACATAGAGGCAAGTTGTGGGAAGGTTACCAGAAAAAATATGATTAAACAGGGTGAGGTTTATTTTATAGGTTTATGGAAGCGTCTTCTCCTTTGATAAGGATATTGTAGATTAACAGTTATTTTTCCTGGCGCAGAATGAGAGGGACTTTTACAAAGGTTATTTCCTTTATAAATGTTAATTTCCCTTACAGAAGTGAAATATATGCTGTCTTTAGAGCTTCTTCATTGTATGTTGTTTCTCAAAATTGTCAACTCAGTATAGCCCTTATACCACAAATAGATGTTTTGAGTGGCATATTTTAATCTCCTAAAGTCATATAGAAGAATTCAGGCAGTAGCACATACTGTTATTTAAAAAAAAAAATTAGATGTTTCTCTCTCTTTTCTTAGAGATATTTTTGCTATAGAGCATGTACACTTGCTGGAGAGACAGAGAGAGACAGCGAGACAGAAAGCGAGAAATCACACCCCCCCTTGGGGGGATGGTCATGCTGAATTCCTTCTCCTCCAGTCCCCTCTTGGGTTCTTGGGCATGCACACACATGTGCCTGGTGTGATTTTAAGCCATCAGGTCCAGGACTCAAACCGCTTTTGACTATGTAGGAGTCCAGTGACTTAGCCATTACATCCTCTGCTGGTCCATCCCAGTTTGGATGTTTCTTAAAGTTGCTTTTGCAGTGGAATTTTTTTGGTATATAAAAGTTGAATTTAGGCCAGGTGGTAGTTTGGTGAAAGTGGCCAGCTGATTAGTTTGAATCCTGTATCCTGTGGCTTAAAAAACACACTGGGTGGGAACCAGCAGTTAGCGTAATGGCTATGTCGCTGGATTCCCACGTAGTTGACCGCTGTTCCCTTCCCGGACCCGGTGGCTTAAAACTCACTCCGGGCGCGTGTGCGTGCGTGTCCAAGATCCTGAGAGGAGAATGGAGGAGAAGGGATTGCGGCGTGACCATCCCCCCTGGGGGGGGTGATTTCTCGCTTTCTGTCTCTCTGTCTCTCTCTGTCTGTCTGGCGAGTGCACACGCCCTATAGCGAAAATCTCTCAAAACAAAACAAAACAAAACAAAACAAAACAAAACACTGGGCACTTGTGTGCATGCACGCCCAGATTCCTGAAAGGAGAACAAAGGAGAAGGGATTGCAGCATGCCCTCTGGGTTGTGGTTTCTCATTCTGTTTCTCTCCCCTCATCCCACTCTCCTTCCCTCCCAGTCTCTCTCTGATGAGCACGTGTGTCCTATAGTAAAAATTATTATTAAAAAAATAAATAAATAAAAAAGTTGAACTCAGACTGGCCCCGTAGCCCCACGGTTAAGGATTCCACATGATTGATCATGGTTCAAATCCTGGCCCTGAAGCCTTGATAAACTTGGCAGGCTTACTACTGCCTGGCTCAGTCATTTTTAATATCATATTTTAGAAAAATACATATGTATGTGTTCATATAATGCATGTCCAAAATTCTGATGGGAAGGAAGAATGGAAGATAAGTGATTGCAGTGTTACCATGCCCACTGAAGGGTGCTTACTCTCTCTCTCCTATCTCCACTCTCTCTTGTGTGCACATAATTGATGTGCCCTCTGACACCTCCTCAAAAAAATCGAACCCATAATCCCAAGGGCAACTAACAAATTAGTTATCTTTGTCTGCAAGCTAAGACAGTCCATGAAACTTTATATGATAGATGTGCACTTTATAATGTGCTATTTAGTTTTTTGGAGAATTTTATTGTAGTAAATTGCTAAAAACTTTTAATGTAATCGTTTTTTGTTGTTAAAGGGAGAAATTGATTTGTATAGCATGTCGAAGGTTATAAATACTCTGATTTCCATACCTGCTCTTCTATGGCCATTTTGGAAAGGAAAATAAATATATTTCTCTATTTTTAAGAATTCAAAAATTGCTAAATGTTAAATAACAGTGTTGATCCTTGGTTTCCTAGAGAATATTTTCCTTTGTGTTTGGTGAACAGAAATGAGATGATGTTTATGAGGCTATATCTACTTTATCTTCAATTTTAGGTTATTAGGGATATGTGTCAAATTGTTTAGTTTTCTTTAAACTTTTTTTATAATGGTTAACTAAGTAGTTAAATAATTTTTTAGTTTTTGATCTTTTTAAAAAAGTTTGCCAAAGGGTGCATGCACTCGCTAGAAAGAGAGAGAGAGAGAGAGAGGGAGGGAGCGAAGGAGGGAGGGAGGGGAGGGGACACATGAGAAAGCACCCTTGTGGGGAGTAGTCACTCCACAATCCTTTCTTCTCCATTTCTTCTCCCTTTTGGGATTTTGGGCATGGATGCACATGTGCCTGGTGTGTTTTTCACTTCGCTGGGTCCAAGACTTGAATTGCGTGGTTGGCCATGTAGGATCCAGCCACCTCAACCAGCAAACGCCGCTGACTGGCTTGGTGTCCATATGCATGCATGCTCACTTATAGCTGTATTGTGTGAGTGCTTGATATATAGTAGTGCTGGATTTCAATTTAATTTAAATTCCAAGCCTGCTCTCTGCTGCTACTATAGCAGAGTTTATAGTTAAGTCCTGTTATAGTATCCAGGTACAGTGAGTTTATTAACATGTTATTTTGAGTATTTATGATATATGTAATCATTAACATTGTTTGCTGTAAAATTTCCTTAAGCAATTTAAAAATGGACAATAGATTTTATTTAATTTTAAGAATTATTCTATTTATTATTATTATCATTTTTAAAAATTTGCTAGGGTACACACACCCACCAGAGAGATTGGGGTTGGTGGGGGTGGAGAAGGAGAGGGAGAGAGAGGGAGAAAGTGAGAAAGCAAACTGCCAGGTCTGGAACTCAAACTTGGTCAGCCATATGGGAATCCAGCACCCTAACCACTGTACCACCTGCTGGCCCCAGACTAATAGATTTTAATGTGTTAAAATTTTTTTTCTTGTTGTAGATAAAGATTACATTTTGCAAGTTTCCATACTTTTTATCACCAAGAATGTTACTCATTCAAAAGTAGTGTCTTAAGATTGGCTCTGTAGCCTAGTAAAGGGAGCATATCTCACATAACCAACCATGGTTTGAATCCTGTCCTGACAGCTTGAAAAACACACCAAGTGTATTTACCTGCATGCCCCAAATCCTGACAGGATGGAGCAATGGAGAAAGAATTGCAGTGGGACCACACCCCACTAGGGGTTGCTTTCCTCTCCCTCCCTCTCATGGGTGCAGTTGCCCTCTGGTAGTTGGGAAAAAAGTAGTATCTATATTCTTTTCTCTTTTTGGAATGCATTTTTTTTTTTAGTTGTTTTGTTTTGTTTTCTCACACTTGCGCCCAGCATGATTTTCAAGCTGCTAATTCCAGGACTTGAACTGTTCAGTCTGCCATGTGGGATCCAGCCACTCAACCTCCACACCACCTATTGGCCCTGTCTATATTCTTTTCTATTTGTTTTATTTATTGTGATTATAGCCCATCTAAAAATAGATTTTAGTTAGAAGTTTTAATGTTCACATTTCAAACAATTATAAAGATGTTACTATATTGTTTTTATTATTGACTTAAACATCCTTCTGTGAAATTTAGATTCAGAGGAGGAATTTTATGATGCACCATGTAGTCCCTTGGAAGAGTCTCTTCAATTTCCATCCTCAGCTAAATGTATTCGACACAAAAAGTTACAAAAGCGAGATGGTGTAAAAAATATGACTGAGTTAAAAATGCTGTTTGAAGTAGTGGAGGTAAGTACCATAGTAAAGTTAATAAGGTTTGTTTAAGTTGTTTGCTATTTCTACTATTTAGTGATGATTTATCTGGTTTTAGTGCTGAGAGGCACTACTGTTTTCATCCTGTTTAAACTAAATCAAGAGTCGCTGTGTGGTTCATCATGGTCTGTGCTTTATCATGGTCTGTCCACACTCCCATCAGCGTGGTTTTCCTGCGTACACAACTGCTTTGCTGTGGTCAGGGGATCATCACTCATCAGTGGTCTTCCATAGCCCGAAGGGTAAAATGCAGATTCCTGTACCCAGCCACGAGGCCTTGCATGACATGTCTCAGTCAGTCTGCCACGAGTGCTGCCATCCCATTACCTCCTGCCGTCCTAGCACCATGTCGTGTTATGGCACCCTCTGTTTGGGAAGATTGACTTCCTTAATCATGAACTAGGGGTTTGGCCCAGTCCCAGTGATACAGGTGGTGGGTGCCACTGCTTGATCCTATAACCATATAGGAAGTCCCCAGGCTTGGGTCCCAGGTTGGCTTGAACATGCTAGGTGTGCTCATGGGTGTGTCATGGTCCTGACTGAATAGAGCTTTGGAGGTGAAGGTGTATTGCATTGTGATGAGACCTTATAAAAGGTGTGTGTGTGTGTATTTCACAAATAAACTTTAAAAAATTAGAAAAAAATAAAAGAAAGAACAAACTAGAGGTTTAGATGATATAGATCATAGGTAGTCAGTGCAAGGGGGTGGTCTTTGAAAAGTTCATGGAAAATGGGTATAATAAAAAACATGCATGGATTTCAAACTTTTTGTTGTAGCAAAATAAACTGATACTTTGTTTTTTTTTTTCATGAACAAAGTCCTTTCATATATATTTTTTGAAAATAATATAGTATGTATCTGTGTGAGAGGGGGAGAGAGAGATGTGTGGATACAAAATTTTCTAAAATTTTATATACGTCATCTATCTTTTATATCATGTATTTCCTCCCGTATCCATATATAGCCACCCTCACATGGACTTTTTTTGTTGTTTTATATGGTGATTGATTTTTTTTTTTTTTTAAATTCCTCTGCAGGTTTTGATCCAGTTTTACCACCTGGTTGGAGATTGTGAACTACCCGTGATAGAGATTGATCTTTTAGGCTTGGGCACAGGAATTGAAATTAGAACATTTGATTTGAAAGCAAATGCCTTTTTGAAAGAGTTCTGCTTAAAATGCCCAGAGTACTCTGGTAAGAATCTGCGTTTTTAAAATAGGTTAATTTCATTGTTTGACGACTTGCTAGAATATTTTCAGTTTTGTGTGCTTTGATTTGTTACATCTGGTAAAATATCAGAGAACTGTTACATTATGAATTAGTCTTTAACTTTTATGTTGTAATTGGCAATCCATAGTGGTAGACTAAAAGAGAATGAAGAAAAGTTTTTTCATTAAGGAAAATCAAATAGTCCTGATTGAAATTAAATCTGAACTGAATGTGGAATACTTTCTTTTTTTTTTTTTTTTTTTTTTTTTTTAGGTGAGGTTTTTGCTATAGGGCTCCTGCACTCGCCAGATAGAGACAGAAAGTGAGAAATCACCCCCCAGGGGGAATGACCACGCAGCAATCCCTTCTCCTCCATTCTCCTCTTGGGATCTTGGGCACACACCCACACGCGCCCGACGTGAGTTTTAAGCCACCGGGTCCAGGACTTGAACCGGGGTTGACTACGTGGAAGTCCAGTGACATAGCCATTACGCTAATTGCTGGTCCCAGAGTTTCTTTTTTAGAATAATTTTATTTAACTTTATTTATTGCCACTATTTTATTTTATTTTTTAAATTGGCCAAAGAGAGACAGAGGAAGAGAAGTGAGAAAGCAAGCTGTCAGCTCTGGTACTTAAACTGTGGTTAGTTGGAAGTCCAGCTGCCTTGACCACATGCCACCTGCCAGCCCAGGAGTTAGATTCTTGTTGCTGCTGTAACAATTTATCACACACTCAACTGTCTTAAACAATGTAAATTTATTATCTTAACATTTCTTAGGGCAGAAGACTAATAAACATTTTTCTGGGCAAAAATCAGAATGTCACCAGGAGCCTCTTTGTGGAGGCTTGAGAGAAGGATCCATTTTCTTTTTCAGTCTGGTGTTGCCAAAATTCCGTTCCACACAGTTTAGGTCTCTGTCTTTTTGCTGCCTGGTAGCTGATGGCTGCCCTTGGCTAGATCTAGAGGTCTCTCCTGGTTCTTGCACATACTACCTCCTGTATTTCACAACAAGCGCAGGGCATGAGACCCTCTTCATAATGTCATCCCTCTAACCACCTCTTCTGTCTGTTGCTTCCAGTCTTAAAAACAAAGGTGACTGATTGGGCACACCTGAGTAATCCAGGATACTCTCCTCCTAACCTTAATTGCATCCACAAAGTTCCGTTGGCCGTATGATGTCACATATTGAGCGTAGTCATCTTTCGTTGGGAGGATGGACAGTATTCTGCCTATGACAAACTTATGTATTATAGGATCATAGTAAACCTGATCCCTAAGAAAATAAGTGTGTTTTCTATGTAAGACAGTTAAGAGGCTATTATTCTTTTATACTCCTTTAATTTTTCCTTGAATAATTGCAAATGTTGGGGGAGTGATTAAGATAATTATTTAGTAGTTTAATTTCATTAAACTCCTTTGTAGCATATTATATATGACTAGATGCAACACTAAATTTTGTTTTAATTTAAATATATTAGAGTCTAAAAAAGAAATGATACTCATATTTTAGAGTAATTTCAGATTGATGGCAACACTGAGCAGAAGGCAGAGAAATTTCCCATATGCCCCTTGCACCCATGCAGGCATAGGCTCCCTCTAACCAGCATCTTCCACGAGAGCGATGCATATGTTACAGCGGATGGGCCTGCACTAGTGCTTCATCATGGCCCAAAGTCTCTATATTAGGGTTCACTCTTGCTGTTAGATACCCTGTGTGTTTGGACAAACGTATCCACCATCATGGTGCCGTATGGCATAGTTTCGCTGCCTTAAAAATCATGTGGGCCCTACCTGTTCATCCCTCCCTCCCCTGTAATTCCTGGCAACTACCGAGTTATTTTTACTGTCTCCGTAGATTTTTTTTTTTTACTTTTTCTAGCATGTTGTATCGTTGGAATCATACAGTATGCATCCTTTCAGGTTGACTTCTTTAACTTACTAATAGGTATTTAAGTTACCTCCATGTCTTTTCATGGCTGGATAGCTCATTTATTTATTTTTCTCCAGCAACTGGTAAGATTTCCTTGTCTGAATGTCCATGACTTATTTATCCATTCACCCAGTGAAGGATATCTTTGTGGCTTTCACATTTTGGCAATTCAAATAAAGCTGCTCTATTCATCTGTGCAGAGGTTTATGTGTGGGTATCAGTTTTCAGCTGATTCCATCCCCATGATGGCTGAATCATGTAATAAACTGCCAAACTGTCTTCCAAAGTGGCTGTACCATTTTGCATTTCTGCCCATCCGAATTCTCTACCCTCTCTCTCTCTCCTGTTGTGATTTTGGGCATACACACACACACACACACACAGAAAGAAACCTGGCATGTGTCTCCAGCCTCTGGGTCTAAGACTCAGAACGTGCAGTAGGCCACATTGAGTCCAGCTTCCTCAACCACTATGTCATGGGCTGACCTTGGCCTATTTTTAAATCAGGGAACAAATTAAGTAGTGTAGCCCCAAACTGTCAGGGCATGTAATTTATGCAATCCCCCCAGGCCCCATATTCTAGAGCCTTTGAGAATTCAAGGATCGTAGACTGTGTTACTCTTACCTCTTGCCAGGAAGACCCTCTTATGTAGCAGATACTGGGATTTATTCTGTTACACTTTTTACATCAAGAAATAGTTTGCTTTTGTAATTGAAAAGAAAAGTAAACCAAGGTAACTGAACTGTTCACTGGTAATCCAGAAGAATTATTATGTTTAATCTTTCTTTGTTTTACTAAGAGCAAAAGATAAGAAAACTCTTGCCAACAGAATACTGGATGTACAATTATCACTACACATATTTCTGTAAAATTTCTTCTTTTTTCTCAGAGGTAATGAAAAGCAGAGTTTATTGCATAGAAGTAAATAATAAATAGTTTAATTAATGGATAAATGTATAAACAAAGTGCAAACCTTCTTAAAGATAGAAATACAGTTAATATTTCAGTGGGAAGCTGGTTTATATGCCAATAAACTTTAAAGTTTGGAGGAGTTTGGAATTTGTGGCTTTAAAAAAAAGAATAATATGACTACTTTGTAGTCCTTTCAGTTTCTAGATGTTAATTTTTAGCAAACATAAGTAATTTGATGATGGTAGTTTTTAAAGAAAAACATCTTTTCTACTGCAGTTTTCCTAGTATAGGAGATTTTGAGTGAAAGCAGTAATATAATAGATTAATTATAAGGTAGTAGGATTTATTTTAATCTAAAGTATTATACAGAAAAACACATTTTCTCATTGTACCCTGAATCTATGTTCCCAGCCACTGGGTTTCTAAGGACTTCAATATTTTTCTTTCCAGCCATTTTTGTGATTCAGATACAGAATTCTCTTCTTGCCTTTTCACTGTTCCTAAAAACCATTTTAGTTTTCTTTCTGATTGGTACATTTTCCTCTCCTTGGTATAAATCCTTGGTTTTGTATGCAAGAGCAGGGAAGGGAATTGCGAGGAAACATTATATTTTTAGAGTTTAAAGAGTAAAGAGGGAACCTGTATTGAATAAAGCAGAATCCAAGTAGCAGAATAGATACAGGAAAGTTTTATTTTCCAGTTGTATAATTACTAATATTACAAACAGTTTTCCTATCAGAATAATTTAAAAAATTATTTTTAGATGTAAATAAGAAGCCAGTTTATTTGATTACAACACTGGATAACACAATGGAAGATCTGTTAACATTGGAATACGTGAAGGTAAGCAGTTGCATTTATATCTGCTTGATACAGTAGTGTGCTGCTATGTTGAATGTTCAAGTTTTGTAAATTTAATAATATTCGGGGCCGGCAGGTGGCATGGTGGTTAGGGGCACTGGACTCCCACATGGCCGACCCTGGTTCAAGTTCCAGACCTGGTGGCTTACTTTCTCACTTTTCTCTCTCAATCTCTGTAACAATTTACCACACACTCACTGTCTTAAACAACATAAATTTATTATCTTAAATATCTGGTTAAATTAAGATAATAATAAATAAAGTTAAATAAAATAATTCTTTAAAAATTTTAAGAATATTCAAGGGCCTTCAGGTGGCATGGTGGTTAAGGTGCTGGGTTCCTACATGACTGATGGTGGTTTGAATCCTGGACCTGACAACTTGAAAATGATGCTGGGTGCATGTGCGCATGTGCCCAAAATCCCCAAAAGAAAATGGAGGAGAAGGGGTTTCAGTGTGGCCATTTCCCCAGGGGTGATTTCTCAGTTTCCTTTTCTCTGTCTCTCTCTAGTAAGTGCACTCCCCCTATACCTAAACCATAAATGAAGGAATGAACAAACAAACGAACATGCATACATATATACATTCCTAGTGATCCACAGTGAGCCACTGACTACACTTAGGAAGCAAAGAGAATAGTAAACACATGATTTCAAAAGAAACACACACACACACACACACACACGCACACACGCACATATTTTATTATACACAAAGAGCATCTAACAGTTTTATCAGGTAAACAAAGGGATATAAATTAAAATCATAATTGTTAGTTTCAAAAAATCCTTAAATCATTGTGACCTTGGGAAGATTTTTGCTGTTGCATATGTATTAGATAGTTTTTAGATTATAGAATTGTTCTAGATATAGAGAAAATGAGTGGATAAAGAAAATACGAAATGAAAGACTATTCAGCTTTAACAAGACGATAGACTCTGGCATCTGGGAGCACGTGGATGATTCTGGTGCCATTATGCTCAGTAGAATGAGCCAGGCAGAGTAAGACAAGTGCCACATCCCCTTACTGCTGTGGAATCTAATCAAACTGAACCCAGAAGTAGAGAGTGGAATGCTAGTTACCACAGCCTGCAGAGTGGGGAGCAAAGGAATGGGCATATGTTGATCAAAGGGGCTCAGAGTTCTAGATAGACAGAGAAAAGAGGTT
The DNA here is from genome assembly GCF_000334495.1 of Tupaia belangeri chinensis. NCBI lineage: Eukaryota > Metazoa > Chordata > Mammalia > Scandentia > Tupaiidae > Tupaia > Tupaia belangeri. Next base: position 7,725,812 of record NW_006159617.1, on the reverse strand, counting down.
TTGAGATCTAGTGCATAGTGGACTAACTAATCAATACAAATATGTATCTCAAAATAGGAGCGTAAATTTCAAATGTCTCACCACAAAAAATGATAGATAAGAGAAACGATGTGTATATAGCAGTTTCTTTGATCATTCTACAGTGTATGCATATATCAGAACATCACATTGTACTCCGAAAGGGCATGCAATTATGATTTATATACTGCTAATAACAAATATAAAGAAAAATCTGTTAACATTAATTTTAAATTTATAATAAATTAGTAATAACTTTAAAATAAAAATGATAATAATTATAAATTTAAAGGAAAAAATCAGAGTATTTGGATACATTGTGAGCAATTCTATCACAAATTTTGTTTCAAATATAGGAAAAATTAGGAAGAATTATAGTGTTGTCGATGACCAAATGTTTTTCACACGCAATATCTAACATGACCTCTCTTAATAATAAAAATGATATTACACAACATTTATTGAATACTTGCTATGTGCCAGAGAGTCCCATACTTACCGGAATACTATATATATATATTTTTTTCTGATGAAGCAGTTGCTTTGTTCTGGTGAATCCGTGTGTTCGAGACCACCCTGTGCCCAGACCTGCTGGAAAACACCTTGAGTTACCTGGCACACTGGGTCCTCAAGCACAGGAGACTGTACACAGTCTTCTGTGACCTGTTTCCCAGAGAAGCAAGCCAAGTCCCACTGGATTAATGTGCCCCGTGTCCTACATAATAGCTCTTACATGCTGTGCTTTGTGTTTCCACGTACATTTTTAACTTCTTTCTCAAGATGTTCTTTGGGGAAATCCTGCTGTTTGTACGTCATCCTTTCCCATTCACTGTACATTTATAGAATTTTTCATCATAAATATGTACAGTAAAACTTGCTGAGTAAAGGTCTGTTTACTTTAAAATACTATGTTGTTTGTAATCTGATCTTCCACTCAATAAATCAGGAGCACAGGAGAAGGCTGCATTCATGTTCTCTTGAATCTTCAGTCCCCCTCTTTGTTTCATTTATTTAGGCTAGAGTCTTTCAATGTACACACTACTCTTTGTCTCCAAGTCCACGACAGCAGTGGCTTGTTAAGTAAGTAAATAAATGAATAAATACACAGACATATATACACACTCCCATTATATATAAGTTTATATAGGAATTTTATATGTATATATAGGTATATATTACTTTTTTTTTTTTTTGGAGAGATTTTCGCTATAGGGCGCGTACGCTGGCCAGCCAGGCCAGACAGACAGAGGCATAGAGACAGAAAGCGAGAAATCACCCCCCGGGGGGATGGTCACGCTGCAATCCCTTCTCCTCCATTCTCCTCTTGGGATCTTGGGCACGCATGCACACGCGCCCGGCATGAGTTTTAAGCCACCGGGTCTGGGACGCAAACCGCGGTTGACTACGTGGGAGTCCAGCGACATAGCCATTACGCTAACTGCTGGTTCCCTATAGGTATATATTATATATGTGTGTATGTATATATACATATACTTCATTTCCTACAGGTATCTGAAGTTACCTGATGTATATATGTACATAATATGTGCATGTGTGAAATGACCTAAACAAGCCACAGCTTCATCAGAAGAAAGCACATACATACACACATACATACACGCACACAGCTAGACAAATTATAAATGTACTTTAAGACTATCACGTACTCTTATGTACACGTCTTCCTGAGATGTTCTAACAGCTTTTATTTTCTCCTTGTATAGGCTGAAAAGAATGTACCCAACTTAAAAAGTACCTATAACAATGTCATGCAACTGCTTAAGGTATGAGTGGATAATAACCTATTTTTAAATGATTGCTTCCATTTCTCAGTAAACATGTAAATTATTTTCTACCTGTAATTGTAAGACCCTGGAGGATAAACTGGGATATTATAAATTGTGTTCCTCACATTATAAAGGATAGTGCCTTGTTGAGAGTAGATAAGCAAATATTTATTGACCTATTCCTAAAATCAGCTTTGTTCTCTAGGTTAATTTTTCCTCTTTGGACATTCATTTACACACTGAAGCACTTCTGAATACAATAAATTATCTGAATAATATCTTTCCACAATCAGAGGAGAAACCAGCCTCAGTGCCTACTGTGGAGAGTGAAGACAGAGGAGATGTCATTAAAAAATTAGGTATGTTTGTTTAAAGCTCAATCTCAGAATTTTTTTTTTCCAAGTAGACAATAAATTTAGGCTCTAAGTTCATTAACTTGTAATATTGGCTTCAGAATCCTATCACCTGGATTGATACCTAGAAAAATTCATTATATAGTAGGTTCACTTTAGAAAATACTGGTAAAAGAAACCCATTACTGCTGAAGAAAATATAACTTTTGTTTGTTATATAATAGATTTTAGTTGAGGACTGTACAGTAAGTGTATTTGATTTATATTAAAATTCATGCCATTAATAGCATGATGATTTTATGTTAGAAAGATGTGAGTAATAGGCCCTGCTGTGGTGGTACTGCCTGTAAGGCGCCACTGTGAGAGGCACACGGGAGGCTGGATTCAGTCTCCTGACCAGCCTGCGTCATCCAGGCATGGTGACGTGTGTCTGTAATCCTGGCCAGCTGGGAGGCCAGGGCGGGCAGGAGGATCATTGTTCACATCCGAGATCCTGTCCACACCTTTCTCTCTTCCCCTCCCTCCCACTCTTCCTCTCTCCTTAAAAGAAAGGTAACTAACAAAATCAGATATGTATTTATTCAGAGTATTTTTAAGCAGTGAAATGTTAGTTTTTATAAAGATAAAATCACTCACTATCTTTTTTTTTTCTTTCTTTTTTTTGGAGAGGTTTTTGCTCTAGGGCACATGGCGCTCGCCAAAAAGACAGAGAGAGACAGAGAGAGAAATCATCCCCCCAGGGGGGATGGCCACGCCTCAATCCCTTCTCCTCCATTCTCCTCTCAGGATCTTGGGTACTCAGGCACACACACACACCGGCATGAGTTTAAGCCACTGGGTCCAGGACTTGAACCACGGTCGACTATGTGGGAGTCCAGCAACAGAGCCATTACACTAACTGCTGGTCCCAAATCACTCAGTATCTTTTGCACTTCATAACAATTTAAGATTTTATAGCTGTGGTTGCTTAGTTTCAAATGTTTAGTCTTTTCTAATAGTGCTGTTTCTGGTGTTTTTTTGTTTTGTTTTGTTTTGTTTTGCTTTGCTTTTATTAGCTTCATTGTCTTTTTTAGTATTTTCAATTTAGAAGAGAATATTTTAGCTCGTCTTCAGCTGAATTGCATATTATTAGGTTTTCTCTGGTATTATATTTGTGATGATATTGCAGTTACTTTTTTCTTTTAATGAGAGAGAGAGAGAGAGAGAGAGAGATAAGGAAATAGGTTTTCGGCAGAGTCTCCCCATCACAGTCCTCCTGCTCCAGCCTAGTTAGCGAGGACCACAGCATGTAGACCCCTGCCAGGCCTGTTTAGACTGGGCCAGGAACCAAGCCTGGACCTCCCCCGCAGTTTCAGCTTTGTGCAGTGGTCCCTACCCTGCACCGCTGTTGTTGGTCATCAGTTACTAATCATTTATAAGTGTAGTGAGGTAACTGCTTCAAGTTTTTTCTTGTGTTTTACAATATGATTTTTTTTTTTGTAGCTTTAAAACTATCCACGAATGAAGATATTATTACCTTGCAGATTTTAGCAGAGTTATCATGTTTACGGATCTTTATTCAAGACCAGAAACGCAACATTTCAGAAATTACGATCGAAGGTAAAAATGTTCTGACAAGATAAATTTGAAACTATTAAATGAAGGAAAAGTCAGTTAGTCATCCTTCTGTTCCCTTAGGGCTTGATTCTGAGATGATTATGAGGTGTTCAGTAACGGAAATCAATGCAAAGCTGAGGAATATAATCATTTTGGATTCTGATATGACAGCTATCTACAAAAAGGTAAGAATGTGTGTTTATTAAGTATTAGGACATCATTAAATAGGCTCTTCCTTCAAGAGCGGGCATCACAGGTATCAGGAAGATGGTTGCTGGATTTCAGCAGTGTAGCTTATTCGCATGGGGTGTAGAGTCAGGCATAAGAAGGGTCGTAGCTCTGTTCCTTAGTATGGGATGTTTGTTAGATGTAAAGTGAGGTTTACGGTGTCTCACAAGTGACGGGAGTGTTAGTAATGCTCCTGGAACTATTTTTCAGGGGAACGCTGATAAATACCTTTTACAGAGTTTTTGTATTTTTGTTCTTGTCTTCAAATTCTCTGAAGTTTATAATGCATTTTAAGTATCAGTATCAATGGGTGTGAAGTCTAATCGAATCAGTGATGATTTTTTTTTTTTTGGGGGGAGAGATTTTCACTGTAGAGCGCGTGCGCTCGCCAGACAGACAGAGAGAGACATAGAGACAGAAAGCGAGAAATCACCCCCCAGGGGGATGGTCACGCTGCAATCCCTTCTCCTCCATTCTCCTCTCGGGATCTTGGGCACGCACGCACACGCGCCCGGCGTGAGTTTTAAGCCACCGGGTCCGGGACCCGAACCGCGGTCGACTACGTGGGAGTCCAGTGACATAGCCATTACGCTAACTGCTGGTTCCCAGTGATGATTTTTTTGAAGTTATGTTCATGGATGCTTACTAGAATAGCTGTTATAACGTATGAGCGTCCTTTGAACTGGATAGTTTGTGGCTGACAGGAAGGTATTTTGTTACTGGGTATAATACGCTAAATTTCCATAAGCAGATACTGTTGTAGGGTTGGGCAGGTGGTTGTTGAATATTGAGGCATCTGGGTAGGACTATCAAATGGAAGGAGCAGGGAACGCTGAAGTACTGTTGAGTCAGGAAGTCAGCATTTAGAATGTGATAGGAAGAAAGGAACTAGATGAATAGATCTATAGATCTAGCTGGTAATACCAATGACATAATGCTAATTTTTATGGAAACAAAAACCTTCATTTAAAAAATAAATTTATTGATTTATATGTAGTTGAGATAGTGAGGTGTATATATATGTGTGTGTGTGTGTGTGTGTATATGTGTGTGTGTGTGTGTGTGTGTGTGTGTATATACACACATACATACATACAGTGAGTGGCTGAGTAAGGGTCAGGGGAGAGCAGGGAAAGCAAGCCACCAGGTCCAGGATTTGAGCTGCGGTCAGCCACGTGGGAGTCTGGCGCCCTTAACCACCATGCCACCTGCTGGCTCTGGGAGAATGATATCTTTAACAGGGTATTTTTGGCAGTATCTTACCATTTCAGGATCCTCCTGCCCCAGCCCCCGAGTTGGCCAGGACTACAGGTGCGCTGCTGCATCCAAATTGTTCAGTTAGGTTGGGAAATGAACCTGTCCTCCTGTGTGGTCCCAGCCTTCAAGTAGCCGCGTCTTAGCATGTGCCACCAAAGCCAAGCTCCTTAGTTTTTCTACTTTCTTATGACGACTTAATGTGAGATAAAAATTTCAAAAGATCAAAGGGGCATGGTTCATAGGAATAATGAGATTTTTCGGAAGCCATGGTTTGATTTGCTTTTATTACTTTCACTTTTGAAATTCTAGTATTACAGGTCCAATAGATGACGCAATGGTTAAGGCGGTAGATGCCCACATGGCTGACCATGCATCGAGTCCCAGACCTGGAAGCTTAAATTCATATTGGCATGTGTGCGTGTGTGCCCAAATCCCGAGAGGAGAATGGAGAAGGGACCGTGGCGTGCCCATCCCCGCTAGGGGTTGTTTTCTCACTTTTCCTCTGTCTCACTCTGGAGACTACATGTGCTCTATGGTAAAAACCTAAAAAAGTAAAATAAAATAAATTTATGGTATTACAATATTTAAGAGGTAGATTATTCATTTTGTAGGTTATCTCTTTTTTCTTGTTGTTGGAGTTTGGAATGGCCCCCTCTCTTCAGCTTTGTATATCTGAGGCAGAAGTAGAACTGTAGATTTCTCTTCAGCCCGAGCTGCTTGAGACCCAACCTTGAGTAGTTTGCTATACCTTCGGTTTCTGAGGATTCTTGGTACTGTGGTTGGAACAGATTTGCCCGTTGATGGCTCATTAGCCCTCTGCCCTTTCTTCTAGCATCTTGGACATAGCTGTAAACCGAGCTAGTCAGTACTCGATCCATCTTCCAAAATCGATACCATTTCACACCCACCGTTGTCTGCACTATTTCTGAGCAGTATTACAGAGCTAGGGATTTTAACCAATGTAGATAGTTCCTGGTTGGCAATTAAGAAGACTCTTCAGGGCCGGCAAGTGGCATGGTGGTTAAGAGCTTTAGACTCCCACATGGCCAACCGTGGTTTAGTTCCAGACCTAGTGGCTTGCTTTCTCACTTTCCCTCTCTCTCTCATTCTGTACCTCTCTGGTCAAGTTTAAATAAATAAAGTTAAATAAAATAATTTTATTATTATTATTTTATTTATTCATTCATTCATTTTAATTTGACCAGAAAGAGAGAGAGAGAGAGAGAGGGAAATTGAGAAAGCAAGCCACCAGGTCCAGGACTCAAACTGTAGTTAGCCACGTGGGAGTGTCCAATGCCTTAACTACCACGTCACCTGCTGGTCCTCATTAAAATAATTTTTTTTTTTAAAGATATAACTCTTCACAAACTTATAAGGAAAGGAGGTATAGAAGTAGGAGGATGTCATTTTGAAGAGTCTGGAAAATATGTTTCATTAAGTTGTGGCCATACAGTGTTTTCTAAACTTTGACAGGAAGCCTAGAAATACATTCATATGGCGACTCAGTGCAAAAGTATATATGCTAAATGAAAAATGCATACTCTGTTATTTTTGTTTTCCATTCCCCATTAAAACGTACTAATGGCCAGACCTACTAAATTTATTTTGTGGCCCATGAAGGGAGCTGCCACCGCCAATTTGAAAAATCTTGCAATGTACGTTTTAATAAAACAGAATTGTTGCAACATTTGTATGTAGCTTAAATACCTGGAAGATTTTCCAAATATGTGTCTATGCTTTGTTATTTTTTTGCTTTGTTTTATTTTTGTACTGAAGGCACATAATTTCAAAAATGGATTGAATATATAATTGAAAATTGAATTTTCTCTTACTAAGGCTGTTTATATCACCGGAAAAGAAGTTTTCAGCTTCAAAATGATTAATTACATGGATGCAACTGCTGGTTCTGCATACACAGATATGAATGTGGTTGACGTTCAGGTTAATTTAACTGTTGGTTGCATCGAAGTAGTTTTTGTCACAAAATTTCTGTATTCTATATTGGTAAGTATTTTAATAAATTATTTTTTATATTAGTTGGAAATTATTTACTATATGTCAAATATACATGAGGTATAAAAATTTGAATTCTTTGCTTGATTTTTTTTAATGATTTTCATACTTTTCTGGATCCCATTTATTATAATGGTTGAAATGTGTAGTACCTTATTTATATAACATTTTCACATGGGAATATTCCGGTTAATTGAAATATATATTTTGTGTGTTAACATACTAAATATGTATACATTATATCGTGTATCTTATGTATTAATATTTTATACATAATTGTCTGAAGGCTTGTATTACTGACTTACCTAATTCAAAAGTACTGAATAGGGGCTGGCAGGGGCTTGATTCTTAAGGTGCTGGACTCCTATGTAGCAGACCATGGTTCTAGTCCTGGACCTAGCAGCTTGCTTTTTTCCTCCCCTCCCACCTCCAGTCAAAATTTAAAAAACATAATAATTTAAATTAAATAATTCTTTAAAAATTGTAAAAAATACTGAATATATAATCAAAGTTTGTTTTGGTTGCTGTCATCATTAAGATAATGATGTTTTTAGAGCCAGCATGTGGTGTGATGGGTAAGGCACTGGACTTCCCATATAGCCAACCATATTCTGAGTCCCAGACCTGGTGGCTTGAAACTCATGCCAAGTGTGTATTCAGGCATGTCCAAAATCCTGAGAGGAGAATGGAGGAAAAGGGATTGTGGCATGGTCATCTCCTACTGGGTGTGATTTTTCACTTTATCTCTCTTTGTCTCTTATGGCAAAAATGTAAAAAAAAATTTTTTAAATGATATTTTAAATTATGTGACTATCAAAGACATTCAAGTGTAAGATTTAATTCCAATGACTACTCACTGAAGTGTTTGAATTCTTATTTCTGCTTTTTTTACTTTTTCCCCCCCCCCCCCCCAGCCTACCCCCTTACTTTCAGCTAGTATTTTTCCATGTGACTATCACACCAGTCTCTGTGACGTCACTGCTCATTGTTTTGAAAATGCTGTCTCTGAGTTTTGGTATATGTAACCAGGTAATCAAATCTCTGTGTAATAGAGGAGTGTGGTAATACTTATAATTGAGGCTATTTGTGTATTTACTTGGGTATATTTGGGGACATGGAGCCTTCCTTTCTTCTCTCAGGATTTAAAGTTGACCTAACTAATGTTTTGGCATGTTTTCAATTCAATTACCATGTAATATGCCCTATAGCCATAAAATCATTTTTGTATTCGAAGACCTAAAGGTGTCGAATTTATTTACATAACTCACTGAGCCCTGTTGTGATAGTCTTATACTTAGAAATTAGTGATAATATGCTATTTTTAACCCTGGAACATGAAAATAAATAAATGTCTAGGTAATTTTATACACACACACATATACATACATACATATATATACACACACACATATATGTGTGTGTATGTGTGTGTGTGGAAGTTTTTGCCTTAGGGTATGTGTGCTCACTGGAGAGACCGACAGAGACAGTGAGAGGGAAAATGAGAAATCACCCCCCTGGGAAATGGTCATGCTGCAGTCCCTTTTCCTCCATTCTCCTTCTGGGATCTTGGGCTTGCACGCACACGTACTTGGCATTCATTGCAAGCTACCAGGTATGGAACTCGAGCCATGCAGGTGGCCCTGTGGGATCCAGCCACCTTAACCATTGCACCACTGGCTGGCCCCAGTATATTTTTTTATCTGTTTTGCTGTTACACTTGTGCACTCGCCGAAGGGAGGTGTATCAAGTGGTAGAGAGAGAAAGTGAGAAACCATCCTTCGGGGTGATGGTCACACTGAACGCCTTCTCTAGAAATCTTGGGCATGCATCACAGTTCTGGTGTGTTTTTCACACCACCAGTGTGAGACTCAAACTGTGTAATTGGCCATGTGGGATCTAGCCACTGCAGCCACCATGTCAATAACTGGCCCAGTAAGTCTTATTGCTCAATGTAACCTTAAGAATGTAATTCTGTTATTTTTATAGGCTTTTATAGATAACTTTCAAGCAGCTAAACAGGCGTTGGCGGAGGCGACTGTCCAGGCGGCAGGAATGGCTGCTACTGGTGTCAAAGAACTGGCACAGCGGAGTTCCCGGATGGCACTGGATGTGAACATCAAGGCCCCAGTCGTGGTCATCCCACAGTCACCGATTTCTCAAAATGTTTTTGTGGCTGATTTTGGACTAATTACAATGACAAATACATTCCATATGATAACAGAGAGCCAGAGCAACCCCCCACCTGTTATAGATTTGATAACAATAAAGCTGAGTGAAATGCGACTCTACAGGTAGGCTTTTTATAAGTATAGTTGTGTAGAATGCAGAATCATTTTTTCAAATGATATGTAATAATTGTATGTGTTTGTAAGTTATAATGTGACTTTTCAGAATATAATACACAATGGTTAAATCAGGGTAATTAGTATACCTATCAGCAATTTGTCATTATTTTGTATGGGAACATTCAAAATTCTCTTTTTCAGTTACTCTGAGATATACAGCAAGTTTTCATTGACTATATTCACCTTACTGTATTAGAGAGATTTTTTTGGGTTTTTGTTTTTGTTTTTTTATAATATGATGATTTATTTAACTTGGTTCTTGGCACAAAATTTAGAACACCAATTTGTGCGGATAAACTCCATTTGTAATGGCAAACACAGATTGCAGGTAGCCCTGGAGCTGAGGAACAGCTTTGATTTTTGGTAAAATTTGCGAGTCCATAGCTTTCTGATTAACCTTGTGCTGCTCTGAAATCTCATATTTCTCCTTCTCTGTGTCGAAGATCTCACCTTCCTGGTGTCCCGCAGTTTCTTTTTCTTGAAGTAAGCATCGGTAAGGTGCTTTGGGATTTTTACTTTGCTAATATCAATTTTCGTGGAGGTGGCAATGACGAATTTCTGGTGTGTTCTACGCAGTGGAACTCAATGGAGGCCCAGCGGTCCAGTCACAAGTAGCAAGCCACTGCTCAGCTGCTTCAGGAAAACCACTCTCTTGCCTCTGTGGCGTCCAGTGAGGATGATCAGAATGGTCCCAGGAGTGATGCTGGCTCGCAGCTTTCTCACATGCCGACTGAAGGGTTTTTTGCCGTGGCTCAACAGCTTTCGAGGCACATCTTCAGTAGGATAATACCTAGGCATTTTGTGCAGTTTAACCAGCCGGGTACCACCATTCTTGTCTCTACCAACTGGTTTTGTGACAGTCGCATGAACCTTCTTCTTTTTCTTTTCAATCCTGTGTTAGTGGCCGAATATTTCCTCTTGTACATAGCCTTCCTGGAATACACGGCAGACCGGGAGTATCGGCCAATGCCCTGGACTAGGATCAGGTTTCGACTGCAGTGGGGCTTCCCCTTCTTGGGCTTTTTAGCCCTGGGGTCACCTTTTTATTTTTGCCACTGGCATCAGCCTTCTTGGCTTTAGGTTTCTTCTCCTTAGTATCCTGCTTCGCAGCTTTTTCACCTGCCATCTTGTGTAGTGGGAAAGAGAAGATTTTGTTGTAGGATGCATGTGCTTGCTAGAGAGATAGACTGAGACAGAGAGACAGAAAAGAAGAAAGAAGAAATCCACACCCCCCCACCCCCACTCCAGGGGGCTGGCCATACCACAATCCCTTCTCTTCCATTCTCCAGTGGGGCTTTTTTGGGCATGTACACACATGTGCCCAGCACGAGTTTTAAGCCTCTAGGTCCAGGACTCAAACCACGGTTGACTATATGGGAGTCCAATGATATAACCCTTATGCCATCTGCTGGTCCTCATCCTACTGTATTTTATAATGTTAGAAATTATTTCTTCTATCTCTCTGTAATTTTGTTTCCATTAACCAACATCACTGTATTACCTCTCTCCTCTGTCCTTTGCAGCCTCTAGCAGTCAGAATGCAGTCTTTCCCTTTTTTTTAACATTTTACATTACTCTTTGGTGTCTTGGTGAGATTTTTATTTTGTTATGACTACACTTAATTTTGTGATTTCTTTTTTCTCCTCCAAGTATGTTATAGATCATCGATTTTAGTCTTACAACTTTAAAAATATTTGAAAATTGCTCCTGAAGTGATTTGGACTATTAAATTTGTTATTTCTGGAAGTATTTTTGTACTTTTTCATACTGCTTTATAATTTATAAGTCAATGGAAGCAATGAGGGATTTTCTAATACATGTTTATTCAGTTTGGAGATGTGGTATCATCCAAACCACTCTGTGATCTTTGTTCTGTGGAGCTGATGTTCTAGTTTAAACAAAGAATAGAGTTTTACAACCTTATATAGTCATTGGGCACTGCATTAGGAAGTGGAGGAAGAAATCAATGTCCAGATAGTTCTAGAGCTTTTATTCTGTATCCTCTGTATTTTGTGCTATTTCTTAACACTCCTATTGGATTTAGTGTCTTTTCCACCTTCAATCCACCTTTACTTACAGCTCTCACTTGCCCTCTTGTTTCCTTTCTAATTTTTCTTTGATTTCATTCTATTACTTGTCTTTTTGCTTTTATATTTGTCTCTCTCTCTCTTTTTTTTTTGCTTTACTAACTCTCAATCTCTACTTACTAGCCTTCAGATTTATGTCATTTCCTTTGCTTACTTTAGGTTTAATGTCTTTTTTTCTCTAGGCTTCTTTAGGTGGTGTCTGAGATTGTAGATTTGAGACTTTTTACTCATCGGTGTTGTAGTGCTGTAAATGGGGTGCAGTAAATGGGGTGCTGTCCAGAATGCTGTTGATCGTGAGTTCCTGTTTGTGTATCTCTGTTCTCTCTGGCACTTTATCGTATGGTGTCCAGCTGCTCTGGTCTCCCTGTACTCTCAGCTCTGTCTTCTCCAGGGGAGTTTCCTGACCATCTCCCGGGCTCCTTGTCCTTGTGCCACAGCCTGTAATTATCTCCATGCAGTAGTAAACTGGGGCGATCATAGGACTCACTTTGTTTATTTTTTCTCCTAGCTCTCTAAGAAGAAAAATGAATTACTGTTCATTTCTTGATGTTATATGTCTTGAAAAATATTTTTTAAAATTATTTTTAAAGATAATTTATTCCATGAGAGAGTGACGAGGAAGAGAATGGGGGAAAGAAAGGATGGAGGACACCCCCAACAGGGTGTTCATATGACGATCCCAGCCAGCCAGCGTTCTGGACATGCGCGCATACACCTGCTGTGTATAGTGAGACATGGGACGAGAACCTGGCACTGTCCTGTATGGCACTCGCATCAGATGTGCTGCTTCACTGCTGTACTGCAGCTGGCCTGGAAAACCATGATTTTTTCCTTGAGAGGTTTTTGGCTTAAGGCTCATGCTCGCCAGAGAGAGAGAGAGAGACAGGTTGACAGACGTTAGAGGGAGAGTGAAAAGTCAGTGCCCAGGGGGGGATGACCACACTGTGGTCCCTTCGGGATGACCACACTGTGTTCCCTTCTCCTTTATTCTCTCCCAGGATCTTAGACACACACACACACTTGAGTTGGGTGTGAATTTCAGCTACCGGGTCTGGGACTCAAACTGAGGTTGGCCATGTGGGAGTCCAGTGATTTAACTGCTATGCCATCTGCTGGCTCCTGAAAAACCATTTTTTGTCTGTTTTTCTTTTGAGGGGGAAAAGAGAGGGAGTGTTTTTCAGGTAGGAGGTTAAATTCATTTTATGGTCCTTATCTTGGATGGAAGGAGACATTTCCATCAGTTGAGTATTGGAGCTTTTACTGAACACCTAGTATATCCAGGAACTCTGCAAGAAATAGAAAGATTCCTCACAATAGTGAGGAATCTTTGTAAGGAAATAATAGTGCCTACCTTATTGGGTTCTAGTAGGTATGTTTAATTAATGAGCTGATTCATTAATTAATCACCTTTGTATTTTTACAAGATTGTAGAAAATAGGTTATAACTTTAAGCTTCAGGTGTTTCAATAACCTTAAGTTTGAATTGTGTAAAACTCTGAATAAGCTAAACAGTTGACTATGTCTATATTTAATCATATCTTGCTTGATTTCAAGAGATGATAAATGTCAATTAGGTGTAGGTCTGTACTAAAAATAGATTTTTAGGGAGTCACACAGTGGTAGTGCTTAAGGCATTGGATTCCCACTGTGTTGACAGCAGTTCAAGTCATGAACCCAATGTCTTGAAAATCATGCCAGGCGCATGTGTGTGCATGCACAAAATTCCAAGAGAAGAATGGAGGAGAAGGATTGCAGAGTGACTATACCCCCTAAGGGAACCCAATGTCTTGAAAATCATGCCAGGCGCATGTGTGTGCATGCACAAAATTCCAAGAGAAGAATGGAGGAGAAGGAATTGCAGAGTGACTATACCCCTAAGGGGTGATTTCCCACTTTCCCTTTCTCTGTCTCTGTCTTTCTCTCAGGCAAGTGCACATGCCCTATGGGGGGATAACTGCAGTTCGAATCCCAGACTAGCAGCTTGAAAAGCACACCAGGGGCTTGAACGTTTTCAGAATCCTGATAGGATGGGAAAGTAGAGGAAAAAGGATTGCAGCATAAGCATAGCTCATTGATGGGTGCTTTCTCTCTCTTGTGAGTGCACGCATCCTTCCGTGATGAAAAAAGTAGATTACTTTAAGAAGATTTCTCTGTAGAGAATTAATCATTATTTTTATAGTCAATAAAGGTTTTTTAAATTGAGAACAAATAATAAAAAATACTGATAATCTTAGATTACCCAAAGATAATTACTATTAATAGTTTTATATATTTGTTCCAGATAATTATTTAATTTAAGCAAAATTAGAATGACATTGTATGTTTTGTTATAAGTGACACATATTACTGTAACAACATGCTGCAAGTATTTTTTCATGTTATTACCTTTAGTACAATTTCTTTCTAAATATATATTTTTTATTTTCAAAAATCCATTTGCCTTTTGGTAGAAATTCTAAGTTTATTCTAATTTTTTTGCTGCTACATATAACACTATAACGATGACTATCTTTGTTCATTAATACTTGTGTGATTGTCTACTTATGTCTTTGGAGTAATTCTTTTTTTTTTGGAGAGGTTTTTGCTCTAGGGCACGTGCTCTTGCCAGAAAGACAGAGACAGAGAGACAGAAAGTGAGAAGTCACTGCCCAGGGGGGATGGCCATGCCGCAGTCCATTCTCCTCCATTCTCCTCTAGGGATCTTGGGCACGCACACACGCCCGGCGTGAGTTTAAGCCAGCAGGTCCGGGACTCAAACTGCGGTCGGCTACATGGAAGTCCAGCGACATAGCCGTTATTCTAACTGCTGGTCCCGAGTAATTAATTTTTAAGATAAGTATCTAGAAATAACATTATTTAGTTATAGATTATAACCAGTTCCTTCTAAAATATTTGATATTTGAAAATTCACTTTAGGTATAACTTCTTAGAAAGTAGAAAGACAAATAACGGGCCTGCCCTGTGGCCCAGTGGGTAAAGGAGCTAGATTCAACATGGCCAACTGTGGTTAGAGTCTCAGCCCCAGAGGCATGGAAGGCATACCAGGTACATGTGTGTGCTTGCCCCAGATCCCAGCAGGGTAGGGAAATGGAGGAGGGAAGGGATGGTAGAGTGACCATGTTCCATCAAGGGGTACTTCATCTGTTGGTCTCTGTTTCTTTCTTTGCTTGGTTTCTCTCTGGCAAGGGCATGTGCCATCTGGCAATTTAAAAAAAAAAAAAAAAAAAAAAGAGGGCCAGCAGGGGGCATAGTGCATTGGACTATCATGTGATTGACCATGATTTGAGTCCTGGACCCAGCAGCTTGAGACTCACACCAGGCACATGTGAATGCTTGCCCAGAATTCTGGAGGAGAATAGTGAAGGGATTGAGACATGGCCATTCCCCTAGGGAATGATTTCTCACTTCATGTCTCTCTGGTGAGTGCAGTCACCCTATAGCAAAATTCTCAAAAAAAAAAAAAAATTATTAGGTGTTTGTATTTTTGATGACCTATACTATTGTTTATACATTAATCCAGTTTCTTGACTACAGTTAGCCAGATTTATTGACTGTGTGATGAATACCAGTTATCTGGCCTATGTAGTAGCAGTATAGCAAAGAATAAAATAAGAGTCCTTGTCCTCATGAAGTTTTCTTTCTAATTGAAACCATAAAGAAGCCACTAATCTATCAAAATGCAACATATGGGACCAGCAGTTAGCGTAATGGCTATGTCGCTGGACTCCCACGTAGTCGACCGTGGTTCACATCCCAGACCTGGTGGCTTAAAACTCACGCCGAGCATGTGTGCGTGCGTGCCCGAGATCCCGAGAGGAAAATGGAGGAGAAGGCATTGTGGTGTGGCCATCCCCCCTGGGGGATGATTTCTCGCTTTCTGTCTCTATGTCTCTCTCTGTCTGGCAAGCGCATGCACCCTATAGTGAAAATCTCTCCAAAAAAAGAAAAAATGCAACATATTAAATTGATAGAAAAAAATTCAAGGTACTTGAGAGAGCACACAGGAAAGGTATCTAACCCAGATTGTGAATCAAACTGATCAGAAAAAATTTTCTAGAACAAATAATCTCTCTCTCTCTCTTTTTTAAGAATTACATATTTAATTTTTTTTTTTTTAATTTGACCAGAGAGAGAAAGAGAAAGAGAGGGAATATGAGAAAGCAAGCTGCCGGGTCTGGGACTTGAACCACAGTCAGCCAGTTGAGAGTCCATCATTTTAACCACCATGCCATCTGCTGACCCTGGAAAATAATGTCTTGACACAACAATTAGGTTTATTGCAGTTTGTCCAGAGAAAGAAATTGTCTCAAAGATATTTACAAAGTTAATGATTCACATATTTTTTTTACAGAGAAGAGTTCAAAACAAATGGTTAATGATAGAAGCTTAACTTATACTATAATTGTAATGCATAGCCTTGGAAATTGTATACTGCGATATTTCCTATAGGGCTTTTAGGTTCCTTAACCTACTACCATTACACAAAACTTACAGGAATACATGCACGTGTAAGTATAGTTTCTCTGTTGTCCATAAATAAAGTGGCTTAGTACCAGACATTCTGAGAGCTCACTGATGACATCTGTATTTCTCTCCTAGTGAGTGGTTAAATGATGGCTAAAATTCTACAGTCGTAGTTTTATAACCTAGTTAAGGATTTGCTACCAGTTAGAATATACGTACATTCTTTAGGAGTGAGACATGAGATTGTCAGTCGACGGTATGTGACTTTCATGGTCACATTGTCACTTAAAAGGGTTCGGTGACCTGCCGTTTCCTTCATTCCTGAGCAAAAGTCCTAACTTTATTTGGTTGGAAAGGCGAAGAAAGTTCAATTTAATATGGACTTGTACATACTCAGTTATTTTGACCCACAGAAATAGAAATGTTATGTGATGCAACTTTGTAATATGTGGTGGTGTACTACATGTCTAAATGGGCAAGTTAAAATGTTTTTAATAATAAGGTCTTATGTTTGTTTACAGATTATATGTAATAATTATAATTTTAAAAATTCTGTTATACAAATCGTATATTTTCGGTTCTTTTAAAATTGATATTGCAAAATCCTATTTAAAAATTAATCTCTCAGTAACACAGGAACACTTCAGTTTTGAAAAGTCACCTGGGTTTCCAATGGGATGAGACATCTTTCATTTCGACACTTAAAAAATACCTGGTAGATTTTACTCATTGCTTTTCTGCTATTTGTATATAAAATAATAAATTTAAGCTAATCTTTTAAACATTACTATCTGAATGTATGCGAAACACTTCAGTACAATTTTATTTCTACTTATAGGTCTCAATTTATTAAAGACAAATATCAAGAAGTACTGGATCTGTTATTGCCATTAAATCTTGAAGTGGTTGTGGAGCGAAATTTATCCTGGGAGTGGTACCAGGAAGTTCCTTGCTTTAATGTAAATGCTCAGCTAAAACCCATGGAGGTAACTTTTTGGATTCTTGTTGACTTTTGTTTTGTCTGTTAAAAAATATTTTTTGGGAAAATAAGGTTTTCCCGATAGAATTTATCATCACCTTAGCATCGAAATAGTGGCTGTATTTACTGAGAATTCCTTAAAGGTTCTTCATTCATTCTTATAACAAACATATGATTGGCTACTGTACGTTGAGCCCTCTGCTAGATCCTGGATATGCAGAGACAAAAAAGCTGTGACCTTGTGTGTGGCTTCATGGAACCTACCAGTCTAATGGGTGGTGGAGATGGTGGCCTGGAAGGTATAGTGGTTAGATGGTAAAGAAGTAAACAAACATAGTTAACGTGGTTAAACATTTCCATAAAGCCCATCAGGGAAACATACTAAGCATGATGTTATCAGTAGTCAATCAGATATATTAATGAAGACTCTAACAGGTCTAGACTGAATATGGTATTTAAAGTCATGGGAATATGTGAGATAACCTTTAAAAAGAGAATATAAAGGAAGAGGAAGTCCTGCATGAGTGGGGAGGTCGAAGATGAAAGTCGCAAATGGTCAGCGCCGTAGGCGTAGCTTTCCTGCCCTGTCGTTGACGTTGCTTCACAGCTCTCTAACGGAACTGTCCTCAGGTTCACAGTTTTCCCTCTTAACTCTGTGGGAGTCAAAACACATACTTTCCTGAAGTGCCAGCAACATAATATTCTTGACTGAGAGGTTTCTTTAAGAAACCTTAACAAATCTTCTTCTTCCCATCTCTAGTTTCCCTTTCTGTTTCTCTCCATAGGAATTTTATTAAAAAGAAAAAGTAATTTTTTTAGAGTTTTCAGATTTAAAGTCAAAATTATATTCAATGTTTAAAAGTATCGGGGCTGGCAATTAGCACGGTAGTTAAGGCTTTGGACTCCCTACCAGTCTAATGGGTGGTGGAGATGGTGGCCTGGAAGGTATAGTGGTTAGATGGTAAAGAAGTAAACAAACATAGTTAACGTGGTTAAACATTTCCATAAAGCCCATCAGGGAAACATACTAAGCATGATGTTATAAGTAGTCAATCAGATATATTAATGAAGACTCTAACAGGTCTAGACTGAATATGGTATTTAAAGTCATGGGAATATGTGAGATAACCTTTAAAAAGAGAATATAAAGGAAGAGGAAGTCCTGCATGAGTGGGGAGGTCGAAGATGAAAGTCGCAAATGGTCGGCGCCGTAGGCGTAGCTTTCCTGCCCTGTCGTTGACGTTGCTTCACAGCTCTCTAACGGAACTGTCCTCAGGTTCACAGTTTTCCCTCTTAACTCTGTGGGAGTCAAAACACATACTTTCCTGAAGTGCCAGCAACATAATATTCTTGACTGAGAGGTTTCTTTAAGAAACCTTAACAAATCTTCTTCTTCCCATCTCTAGTTTCCCTTTCTGTTTCTCTCCATAGGAATTTTATTAAAAAGAAAAGGTAATTTTTTTAGAGTTTTCAGATTTTAAAGTCAAAATTATATTCAGTGTTTAAAAGTATCGGGGCTGGCAATTAGCACAGTAGTTAAGGCTTTGGACTCCCACATGGCCAACTGTGGTTCAAGTCCCAGAACTGGCAGCTTGCTTTCTCACTTTCCCTCTCTCTCTCCTGCTCTGGTCAGATTAAATAATAGTAGTAATAATAAATTAAAAAAAAACATGATAGTATCAACTGAAAATCTTTAAGCTCCTAATGTGTAAGATAATATGGTTGCTTTTAACTTAAGGATTGCAGATGGAAAGTATCTTCCTTTTTTAAAAAAAATAAATAAATAAAAAGAGAGAGAGATTGCTATAGGGCGTATGTGCTCTCCAGAGAGACAGAAAGTGAGGAATCACCCACCAAGGGGGATGGCCATGCCACATTCCCTTGTCCTCCATTCTCTTCTTGGGATTTTGGGCACGCACACATACCTGGAATGAGTTTAAAGCCCCTGAGTCCAGGACTTGAACTGTGATTGACTACATGGGAGTCCAGTTATGTAATCATTATGCCATCTTCTGGTCCCTATTTTTTTTAAGATACTTTTTTTTTGCTTTAGGGTGTGTGTACTCACCAGAGAGACAGAGAGAAACTGAGAACTCACCCCCAGGGGGGATGGTCACACTGTAATCCCTGCTCCTCCATTCTCCTCTTGAGATTTTGGGCATGTTCACATGTGCACATGTGCATGGTGCAAGCTGCCAGTTTTAGGACTCAAAGTGCAGTCGACCATGTGGGAGTCCAGCGCCTTAATCATGATGCCACCTGCTGGCCCCCATTTCTATTTTTTTTTAAAGGCTTTTGCCATAGAGCACATGTGCTTGGTGGAGAGAGACAAAAAGACAGTAAAGAGGAAAGTGAGAAATCACCCCCTGGAGGAATGGTCATGCTGCAGTCCCTTCTACAATCTCCACCTGGGATTTTGGATACATATGCACAAGCACCCAGCATGATTTTCAAGCTGGTGTTCTGGACTTGAACTGCAGTCAACCGTGTGGGAGTCCAGCACCTTACCCATTATGCCACCTTCTGGCCCCAGAAAGTGTCTTCTTAAGATACATATTTGAAGTTGTTATACTGGTGAGACAGACAGAAACTTATAAAATGTAAGCAGCACATTCTGCCTAGCATACTGGGGAAATCCTTACCCTGCTGCACTCAGTTATTAGGCAGATTTCTGTGGGGCAGTGAGGACAGTGGTTTCCCTTGTTCTTTCCAGGAATGTCCAGGCCTGAGTGCCTTCTAAGGCAGAGCTGCCAGGATGTAGTTGAATCCTCCCCAGCCCAGTCCTGAGTAGTTGGAAGCCGTTGTTGCTCACCCAGAGCCTAGTTATTTGGTCTCTTCTGGGCCTCATCCTCTGTGTCGGCAAGTCTTTAGAATTGGTTCCCGGAAAGGTTAGTCTGATGCATTCAGATCTAGTGGCGTAGACTGTGATCTCTGACCTGTCAGATGTCGTCATCTGTTTGGGACTGTATGCACAGTGTGTCCTCCTGTGGACGAACATTGGATCAGCAGCCCCAGGATCCTTACGGTGCTTGCAGCAGTTCACACCAAGCTGCTGGGACGAATGGAGAGTGATGATTTATATCAGTATTTGTGGGGCATTGACTATGTATGTGCTAATTAAAAGATGTTGGTTTAGAAGTTATGATAAATTCTGTCTCATGAATTTATGTGCCTACTGCATAATAATCATGAAGTAAGTGACATGAGTGAAAGAATGGATGAATGAAGTAAATTAGAAACATAGGGCAGGAATAAAGTACACATAAACTCAATCTTAAAGCACTGTCATCTTTGAAATGTGGTCTAAGAAAGTCTGTACAAAGAAAACTTAACTTTTGTAGGATAAAACTTATTCTTAGCATCTTAGCAACTAGAAATATGTCAGAATTTTAAAAAGTTCTGACAGATTTAGAAGTGAGTCAAAATGAATAAAAACTCTTGGTTAAAGATACCACTGTAAACCCATGGGTATTTTTAAATTATCACTGTTGTGTTGAGGTTTCCCAGAGAAGCAGAACCACTGGAGGGGCGGGTGTGTGGGTGTGGTGAGAGTGAGAGGAAGGGAGATTTATTTGAAGAAGTTGATGCACTTGATTATAGAGGCTAGCAGGTTTAGAACCTGCACGTGGGCAGCAGAATGGATTCACAGGGAAAAGTTGGTGTTGCTGTGACAGTCGAAGGCTGTCTGTTGGCAGAATTGTGACTTGGAGGAGTTCAGTCTTTTTCCTGTTGGAGGTCTTTAGTTGATGAATGAGGTCCGCCCACATCATGGAGGGTGCTCTGCTTTACTCAGTCAACTGATTTAAGCGCCAGTCTCATTATCTAAAAACCTACCTTCACAGAGACATCTAGAAAAAGGTCTGGCCAAATGTCTAGGTGCTGTGACCAAGCCAGGGTGACACATAACGGTAACCATCACAGCTGTCAAGACAGGTATTATGCTCTTGGTTTTAGACTAAATTTGCAATACATGGGCTTTTAAGTCAGCCCTTCGGGTAAGTTCTATTAAGTACATATGAACTTAAACATGTTACTTAACTATTTAACTTCTGCTTATAAATTAGGATTATATTCTGTACACTTAGGACGTTTGTGAGGTTCAAATAAAATCGTCATGCACATTGTGAATTATTTTTCATTTTACAAATATAATATCATGTTTTTGATTTCTTCTTTGTAACATGAGTTGCTTACTAACCAAAAAATTAGAAATAGCCAGTTGATTACTTAATGATGAACGTTCATACGTTCATTTTAAAGGTTTAGGATTGCTGGGACCAGCAGTTAGCGTATGACTATGTCTCTGAGCTTCCATGTAGTTGACTGTGGTTCAAGTCCCAGATCGTGTGTGTGTGTGTGTGTGTGTGTGTACCCAAGATCCCGAGAGGAGAATGGAGGAGAAGGGATTGTGGCGTGGCCATCCTCCTGGTGGGTGATTTCTTTCTTCCTGTCTCTTTGTCTCTCTCTGTTTTTCTGGTGAGTGCACATGCCCTACAGCAAAAAAAAAAAATAAAAAATAAAAAAAATTAGGATTGCTCTTTTATTTGGTACATTCCTTACAGTAGTTCATCATTCATAACTCCATTAATATTGGCATCTAATTTAGGTCCATATTTTTCAAGCTATCCAAGATTGCACAGTCATTTAGATTGAATATTCATTTAGTAAAAATCTTTTACATGTTAAAAATTATTTGTTTTGTAGAAGATCAAAATGAAAATGTATTATTTCTTATATGAGAATTTTAACTACATGAAATAGCAATGTTAAAAAAGCATTTTTTTTCAACAGTTCATTCTTAGCCAAGAGGACATAACAACTATTTTTAAAACTTTGTATGGCAACATATGGTATGAAGAAGGTGGTAGTGCCGTACCCGCTGCATCGAAAGAGCAAAGCAGCGATACTGTCGGAAATGCTAACGCTCTGTACCCGTCAGAAGGTATGTTCTTAACCTGCAATTTCTTCCTGCCTTCCCGCCTTCCTCTTTTCCTTTTCTGCTTCCCTCCCTCCCCCTCTTCTCCTCTTTCTTTCTTCCCCTTTCTCTTTTTTTTCTGCTTCCCTCCCTCCCCCTCTTCTCCTCTTTCTTCCCCTTTCTCCTTCGTCCTTCTTTTTCTCTATTTTTGAGTAAAATAGGATTTATAAATTTTTTTTTAATCGACTAATCCCATTCAGGCATCTTTAAATTGTCTATTAGTCATTCTGTTGACTTTTTTCCCCTTTGAGTCAAAGTTGCTAGTCCTGTTGCAACACAGTTTTTCCATGTTCACTGTTGTTTCACCAACTTTCTTATAGAGCCTCATTTTCCATTTCTTCTTCCCTTCTCAAATTCCTAGTCCAGCTTATGTCCTAGATGGAATATTTCATGTTGATACTAGGAATGTCAAAATATTAGAGATGTAAAGAAAGGGTGACCATTAGTAGATGCTGGATTTTAACAAATATTCGGAAGATAAATGAGTGAAACAGAGTAGGATCCTCAGAAAGAGGCTTCACTCAACGTTGGACCTGTTGTGCTCTGCGAAAATGCCTGAACTCGGAGTCACACACACCTCGGAGTTCAGCACCAGAACGGAACATACAGAGCTGGGTCAGTTAGGGCTGTTTGGATTATTTTGCTACACAGGAAAAATGTTTTCCTGTGCAAACATGTTTTCATGAAATATGAGAACAAGAACATAAGTTTTTAAATGTTTCAGGAAAAAAAACGAAATAGACTAGCTATTAAGAAGCTTGGGGAAATTGATTGGAA
Source organism: Tupaia belangeri chinensis (assembly GCF_000334495.1). Lineage (NCBI taxonomy): Eukaryota > Metazoa > Chordata > Mammalia > Scandentia > Tupaiidae > Tupaia > Tupaia belangeri. The sequence goes on along the minus strand of NW_006159617.1, from coordinate 7,702,933 downwards.
GATTGCTCTGTGTGTGTATGTGTGTGGTTGATTTATCATCAGTAAAACTGGATGGGGTGGGATGGATTTCATTAACAAAAGACAATGGGACAATATATTCAAAATTCAAAGGAAAAAAATATTTTTTTTTTTTTTGGAGAGATTTTCACTGTAGGGCGCGTGCGCTCGCCAGACAGACAGAGAGAGACAAAGAGACAGAAAGCGAGAAATCACCCCCCAGGGGGGATGGTCACGCCGCAATCCCTTCTCCTTCATTCTCCTCTCGGGATCTTGGGCACCCACGCACACGCGCCCGGCGTGAGTTTTAAGCCACCGGGTCCGGGACACGAACCGCGGTCGACTACGTGGGAGTCCAGCGACATAGCCATTACACTAACTGCTGGTTCCCAAAGGAAAATTATTTTGAAGCTAGGATTCTTTATATGGATAAACCATCTTCCAAATGTGAAAACAAAATAATTCTCACATTTTCAGTGACTCAGAGTTTATGGGTATGTGACTCATACCTATTCCTAAAGAAATTATTATAGTTTGAAAGTTTATTCCACCAAGACAAAGAATCTGGGAAAGAAAAACACAGGGTTGGTAAGCAGTGGGTCTATGCAGGAGAACAGAGAAAAGGAATCCCAGAATTACCTGTGTGACTAGACTAAAAAGTAATTGGTTTTCATTGAAAAAGAATTTAGAATGCTTTGAGGCAAGAAGAAAGTAAAGCCACATAGGAGAATATAAATTCCACATAGTATTTAGGATGAGGAATTAACTATATTGTTAAGGTGATGTAGAGAGAAAGACGTATTTTCTGTCAATAAGATCTCTCTAGTATATACCATGGTGCAGAAGTCGGAATAGACAAAGTTTTACAGAATTTTGAGCCATCATTAGAACATGAAAATAATTTCTTCATTTTACACTCATTGACACATTGTTGGATCAGAGGCAGAATTATAATAAACTATAATTTCTTCATTGAAAAATATTGACCAGTCTTACATGAGCAACCAAGGAAGGCTTACTATGTGAATAACAACGTGAATGTAGTTGTGATAACATAGAAGCAAAGACATAACACCAAGCTGGGAAGAGAAAGATGGGAGAGATGAAGGAAACGATAGGGGTTAAATAGCAGGAAGTGTAAATAGAATGTCTAAAATTGATGACACAACAGATAGAGGCTTGAATGTACTATTATTTTAATTATTTTCTCCTGGAAATTTTATAGATATACAGAAGAAGTACAGGGAATAAGGTTATGAACACATATGTACCCATCACCCAGTTCCAACAATTAGTATCATATAGCTGCTTTAGTTACTTCTATAATGCTGCTATTTTTCCTTCTTCCTGTAACCCACTAGCCTACTAGGTTATATTTTAAAGTAAACCTCAAAAGTTATGAAATTAATTAATATTTATATATATGCAATAAGGACTTGGCTTTTTAAATGTAGTCACAGAAATATCACTTTTAAATACTAACAGTGTGGGGCCAGCAGGTGGTGTGGTGGTTGGGGTGATGGACTCTCACATGGCCAGCCACGGTTCAAGTCCTGGACCTGGCAGCTTGCTTGCTTTCTTTCCTCTGTCTCTCTCAGTGAGTGCACGTGCCCTATAGCAAATTCTATAATAATAATAATAATAAATAAAATAATTATGACAAAAAATAACTCGCAATACTTCCTTAACCATGAAAATGACCAGTTAGGGTTCATGTATTTTTCCTGATTATCTCATAAATTTTTCTTTGCAAGTGTTTTATTTTTCTTAATAATGATAAAGGTGTCCACTAACAAAATATAACTGTTGTAAATATGTATGTACCTAATAACAGAGCTTAAAATATATGCACAAAAATTGACAGAACTAAAGAAGGAAATACATACATGAGAAGGGCTTCAAAAATTAATATAAAATACATTTTATTTAAAAACTGCATAAATTTGTTTTTCTTTTGCACCAAAATGAGCTCATACTTTGATTCCATTTTTCCACGATCTTTTTGAAATCCCGACATAGTTGAATTTTCTTTCTTTAATTAGCAAAAAGGCATATGATCAGAGAGAAGGAAAGTGAAAAGCACCCCCCAAGGGACACTATCACAGTGCAGTTCCTGCTCCTCTGTCTCTGTCTCCTGAAGGAGAGAAGAACCCATCAGCATAGACCTCCAGTGTGTTTCTCAAGCCCCAGGGTCTAAGACTTGATAGTGCAGTTGGACATGTGGGATATAGCTGCCTACACCACCATGCCAGCAGAAATCAGAAAGAAATATGGAAGGATTTAAATGCTGTCAACAACTTTGACCTTATTGAATATTAATACAACACTCAACAAATAAAAGCAGAATACATTCTTTAAAAATTAATTGACAATTATTG
>NW_006159617.1:7692080-7700513 GCF_000334495.1 Tupaia belangeri chinensis | reverse complement strand
TCAGTAGAACAGCAGTAAGATCAAGAAAAGGATTAATAGGTTTAGAGACTAGAAAAAAAACAAAGATGCTTATTTTTTTTGAAGAAAGTATAGAAAACTATAAGAAGTCTTTAACTAATTCCTAGAATTAGTAATTTAGCACTTTCAACAAGATATATTGTGTTAATATGTAAAAATGTATTGGTAACAATTGGAGAATTGTTTTTATTTTTCTGAAAGAGAGAGGTATCTTCAACAGAGTCTCATTATACCATGATTTCTGCCCTTGCCAGGATCTCAGATGTCCCTGTGACATACTTGGGCTGTTCAGTTCAACCAGCATCCAAATCCAGGGCTGTCCTGTATGATTGTAGCATTGTGCGCCAGTGCCTTCCTGTATGCACCACCACAGTTGGTCTTGGAAAATAAAATGTAAAAATACTGTTGGTGGTAGTACAAAGAAAAAAGGAAAAAAATCATACTCTGTAGCCACTCCTCACTTAACAATCTACCTGTTTAACAACTGTTCAGGGGACCAGCAGATGGCGTAATGGTTACATTGCTGAACTTTCATGTAGCCAACCATGGTTCAAGTTCTGGACCCGGTGACTTAAACTCATGCCAGGTGCATGTGCATGCATGCTCAAAATGATGAGAGGAGGATGGAGGAGAAGGGATTGTGGCATGGCCATCCCCCTTGGGGAGTGATTTCTTGCTTTCTGTCTCTCTGGTGAGTGTGCATGCCCCTACAGCAGAAATCTCTCAAAACAAACAAAAAACAACAACAACAAAAAACTGCTTGGATTTAAAAGCAGTTCTCCAGTAATTAGAATCTCCTTTCAAAGTCTGTGTGAGTCTCCAGAATTCCCTTTCTGAGTCTTTGTTTCCTTCTGTAGGCAGTTAGTATTCACTACACAAAGCATCGGTAGTCACATCAGACTACATATTTCATTTATACATTTGTACTTTTTTTTTTTTTTTTGGAGAGATTTTCACTGTAGGGCGCGTGCGCTCGCCAGACAGACAGAGAGAGACATAGAGACAGAAAGTGAGAAATCACCCCCCAGGGGGGATGGTCACGCCGCAATCCCTTCTCCTCCATTCTCCTCTCGGGATCTTGGGCACGCACGCACATGCGCCCGGTGTGAGTTTTAAGCCACCGGGTCCGGGACACGAACCGCGGTCGACTACGTGAGAGTCCAGCAACATAGCCATTATGCCAACTGCTGGTTCCTTATACATTTGTACTTTATTATACACCCATAATACAAGATATTGACAAAAAGGAACAATGAATTCACCTGGACGAAATGCCAAGATTCAAAGGAAGGCTATGGATGTTGAAATGATAATGAAGCTTGTATGGAAGCAGTACCTGGCTAAGTGGTTAAGGTGCTGGGCTCTCATGTAGTGGACCATGGTTTGAGTCCTGGACTAGGCGGTTTGAAACTCAAGCTGGACGTATTTCCAAGATCTCAGGAGGAGAATGGAGGAGAAGGGATTGTGACCTGGCCATTTGCTCTTTGGGTGGTGATTTCTCACTTTCCCTCTGATTGTCGTGTCCACTCCCTACCCTCTACCCCCACCCCCCCACCTCCCATGAGTCGTATGAACCTTAGGCAAAAACCTCAACCAAAAAAAAAATAATAAGAGTTAAATAGCATGTGATTTAGGGCTAGCGCATTCCACCATTTTGATGATCTTGAAAGATAGTGTTGAAGAGGCAACAAAAAAGCATTGGTAGGACTTAAAGCCATAATAATTAGGCAGTAAAAGGCCTCATCTATGATATGGAAAAATTACTGATGATCTGGTTTGATGACCAGTTACAAAAAAGAATGTGATGCGCCTTTTCATAGCTCAAGCTAAGGCTCATAGTTTCTTTGAAACATTAAAGGCTTGAGGGGAAGAAGTGACAGAAAAGTGGATACATGGCATATGGGAAAAATGCCTAAAATGTTTGGTGAATTGTTTTGAAATGTTTGACAAAGATGACCATGTTGATGTCATACATAAAACAATTGTGGATCTTGCTAACTTGCTTACTTAATGTTGAAATGGAAGATATTGCAGAATTAGTGGAAAATTCGAGGGAGAACTAAGACTTAATAGAGTTGAAAGTGCAGCTGCATTTAGTAGTAGTAATAGAAGAAAGAATTGAAGGAGTACTAAAAAATTTAATTGTAAAGGTATTAGCTGGGGTGTATTCAAAAGCAAACATGCCAGTACCATGCTGTTTTGATTATCACAGGTTTGTAATATATTTTGGGGTAAGGAAGCAAGAGCCCCCTATGCCACTCTCATGCAGGATTGCTTTGGTAATACAGGATTTTTTTTGTTTGTTTTTGTTTTTTTTTTTAAATTCCAGACAAATTCTATGCTTGTTTTTTTCTAAATCTGTGAAGAATGTCTCTGGTAATTTGATTGGGATTGCATTAAATATGTAGATTAGTTTTGGTAAAATTGACATTTTGATTATATTAATTCTTCTAATCCAGGAACATGGTATGTCTTCTCACTTTTTTTTTTTTTATCATTTTCAATTTCTGTTTTTTAGATTTTCATAGTTTTCCTTGTAGAGGTTTTTTACTTTAGTTAGGTTTGTTCCTAGATATCTTAGGCTTTTTCTGGTTATTGTAAATGGGATTGCTTTCTTCAGTTCCACCTCAGTCTGCTCATTGTTGGTGTATAGATATGCAATATATTTTTGTATGTTGATTTCGTATCCTGCCCCTTTGCTGTATTCATTGATCACTTTCAGGAGTTTTTTCATGGATTCTTCTGGGCTTTGCATGTATATAATCATCCTTCCCTATTCGAATACCTCTTATTTTATTCTTTTTTCTAATTGCCTTGGATAGGATTTCCAGTACTATATTGAAAAGGAGTGGAGAAAGTAGGGAGCCTTGTCTTGTTCTAGTATTTGGTGGAAAAGCTTTCAGCTTTTTCTCATTCAGTATGATGGTTGGCTATTTTTTTTTTTTTTTGTATATGGCTTTTACCGTGTTCAGAAATGTTCCTTCTGTGCCATTTTTCTGAGAGTGTTAATCATGAAGGGAAGGGATGTTGTATTTTATCATTTTTTTCTCCATTAATTGATACGATCATATGAGTTTTATTTTTCTTTCAGTTAGTATGGTGTATTACACTTCATGGTTTTGTGTATGTTGAAACACCCTTGCTTCCCTGGAATAAAACAGGCATGTAGACAAGTGGAACATAGTAGAGACCCCAGAAATAAACCCTATGTACAGTCAACTGATTTTTGACAAAGGGCACCAATCAATCCAGTGGGGAAAAGAAAATCTCTTTAGCAAATGCTGCTAGAGAAACTGGGTATCTACCTGTAGAAAGATCTCTCTCACCATTAACAAAAATCAACTTAAATGGATCAAAGATCTAAACCTAAGACCCCAAACTACAAAACTACTGGTTGAAAACAGAAGGGAATCTCTTAGAGACATAGAAGCAGGCAAAGACTTCTTGAACAAGACCCTGAAAGTACAGGCAGTAATCCCAAAAATAGACAAGTGGGATTATATTAGATTAAGAAGCTTCTGCACAGCAAAAGAAACAATAATTAGAGTGAATTAACAGCCCTCAGAATAGGAAAATATATTTGCAAACTATGCCTCAGATAAGGGACTGATAACCAGGATATACAGGGAACTCAAACAGCTTATACCCCCCGCTGCCCCCCAAAGTGATCATCAACCCAGTGAAAAGATGGGCAAACGAGCTGAACATACAACTAAGGAAGACATACGAATGGCCAACAAGCATATGAAGAAATGCCCAACAGCTCATCATAAGGGAGACATAAATCATAACTACAGTGAGATACCACCTAACCACTCAGAATGGCTACGATAAATAAAATAAAGAATAAGTACTGGTGAGCTGTGGTGAAACGGGAACTCTCCTACACTGTTGGTGGGAATGTAAATTAGTACAGCCACTGTGGAGAACAATATGGAGGTTCCTCAAAGACCTACAAATAGTACTACCATATAATCCAGCAGTTCCTCTCCTAGATATCTACCCGAAGGATAGGAAGATGCTCAGTTGGAAAAACATTTGCAGATCCATATTTATTGCAGCACTATTTACGATTGCTAAGACATAGAACCAGCCCAGATGTCCACAAATAGATGAATGGATTGAAAAAGTGTAGAGCATATATACTATAGAATACTACTCAGGCATAAAAAGCAGTGAGACCTTGGCATTTGATAGAAAGTGGACAAATATGGAAGACTTACTTCTGAGTGAAGCAAGCCAGACAATGAAAAAGAGGCATTGTAGATGTCGGCCCCATGTGTGCGAGTTGATACAATGGAAGTCAAAGCGGACGAATGGATTGAAAAAGTGTAGAGCATATATACTATAGAATACTACTCAGGCATAAAAAGCAGTGAGACCTTGGCATTTGATAGAAAGTGGACAAATATGGAAGACTTACTTCTGAGTGAAGCAAGCCAGACAATGAAAAAGAGGCATTGTAGATGTCGGCCCCATGTGTGCGAGTTGATACAATGGAAGTCAAAGCGGACAAAAAAAAATTAACATGAAGGAATACAAAGGCATCGCAAGAGAAAAAGAGATTCCGTAAAAACAGTGACTCTGGTTCTTCAAAGACATTGCCAAGAAAAGTTGTTAAGGAAGGTGGACCCAAAATCACATCAAAGAACTTTGAGAAAAGTGCCACAAAACCTGGGAAAAAGGGTGTAAAGCAGTTCAAGCATAAGCATCAAGGGGACAAAGCACCTAAGAATAAATTCCAGCAGGCAGAGAAATTCAACAAGAAGAGAAAGTTCCAGTCAGAAAGCAGTTCAGGAATAAGCAACAAGGGTGCAAAGCACCTAAGAACAAATTCCAACAGGTAAATAAATTCAACAAGAAGAGAAAATTCTATTCGGACAGTCAAAGTGATGACTCAGCAGCCAAGAAACCCAAATGAGATGATTTCAAAAAGAAGAAAGAACTGAAGCACAGCAGGCAACTTAGTGATAAAACCAACTATGACACTGTTGCTCAGGCCAAGCAGATTCAGGAGAATTTAAGAAGGAAAGACTGTGACAAAGAAAAAGAGTAAAGTTGATGAATGATTTACAAACATTGATTCAAGGAAAAATGAAAACTATTGCATTTGTACACGATTCAACTCAGGTGATCCAGTGTTACATTCAGTATGGCAATGAACTGAGAAAACAGGCTTTTGAAGAGTTGCAAGGTGATTTCATTGAATTAAATAAAGAAATCTCCAGAAATATTGTTAAGAAATTTCTCATGTATGGAAGTAAACTACCGATTGCAGAGATTATCAGAAGTTTTAAAGGCCACGTGTGGAAGATATTGAGACACGCAGAAGCGTCGGCCATCATGGGGTACGCCTACAATGACAAAGCCATCTTGGAACAGAGGAATATGCTGACAGAGGAGCTCTATGGGAACACATTTTAGCTTTACAAGTCAGCAGATCACTCAACTCTGGAAAAAACATTAGAGGCAAAGCCCGAAAAATTAGAGCTCATTATGGATGAAATGAAGCAGATTCTAACTCCAATGGCCCAGAAGGAAGCTGTGATTAAGCACTCATTGGTGCATAAAGTATTCTTAGACTTCTTTACCTATGCACCCCCAAAACTCAGATCAGAACTGATTGAAGCCATCCGTGAAGCAGTGATATACCTGGCACATACACACGATGGCGCCAGAGTGGCCATGCACTGCCTGTGGCACGGTACGCCCAAGGACAGGAAAGTAATTGTGAAAACAATGAAGACTTAGGAGAAATCCTTGAAGTTCTGCAGAAAGGGGATGGAAAGGCGCACAGTAAGAAAGAGACAGAAATCCGCCGACACGAGCTGTTAGAATCCACTCCTCCAGCTTTGTTAAGCTACCTGCAAGGACATGCCCAAGACATGGTGCTAGATAAGTCTGCCTGTGTGTTGGTGGCCGACATTTTGGGATCTGCCACCGGGGACATCCAGCCTGCCATGGACACCATCGCCAGCTTGGCAGCAGCAGAAGTGCACCCCGGAGGCAGGGACGGAGAGCTTCATGTTGCAGAACATCCTGCAGGACATCTAGTACTGAAGTGGTTAATAGAACAAGATAAAAAGATGAAAGAAAATGGAAGAGAAGGTTGTTTTGCAAAAACACTTGTAGAGCATGTGGGTATGAAGAACCTGAAGTCCTAGACGAATATAAACCGAGGTGCCACTATTCTTTCTAGCCTTCTCCAGAGTCCTGACCAGAAAGTTGCCAACAAAGTCAAAGCCTGACTGAAAAGCCTGATTCCCACATTGGAAAGAAACAAAAATCCTAGCAAAGGAATAGAAATTTTGCTTGAAAAACTGACTGCATAGGTGGACACAATTAAGAACAATAAGGAGGGGCCAGCAGTTGGTGTGGTGGTTAAGATGGTGGCCTTGCATATGACTGACTGTGGTTTGAGTCCCAGACCCAGTGGGTTGAAAATCATGCCAGGCACATGTGCGTGCATGCATGCATACCGAAAATCCTGAGAGGGCAGGGGAAGAGAAGGGACTGTGATGTGGTCACCCCCCTGTGGGGGGTGATTTCTCACTTTCCCTCTCTCTCCATCTCTTTCCTGTGAGTGCACAGGCTCATGGCAAAAACCTAACAAAAAGAACAAGAAGGAATTATTTTTCATTTTTCCTCTCTTCTGTTCTTTTTTCCCAGAGCAAAAAAGAAGGGCTGGGGTGCTCTGTATATGTTTTTCTTGACTGTGTTTAGATTCTCGTGTAAGAATCTATTTATAAAGTTGTTTCTACAATTTTTGTTTAAAAAAAAAAAAAGAGGCATTGTATGTCCCCACTCAGTATATACCAAATGTCAGTACTCTGTGGCAGAAACTGAATGATTGGAAAGTATAACAGCTTGGAGAGCAATGATGATTCTGGATGCAGTGGAGGAGGAGGGTGGGACATGGGGGAAGGGGAATAGGGAGGGAATCAAGAAGAAGAAAGAAGCAAAACATTTAAGGGAACCCAAAATGGAAAGATATCTGTTGATTATAATGTTTATGGTAATGTCTTTGACCGGATTGATATGCAGTGTATTCATGATGGGAAAATTCATTTGGTATGCTGTAATGATACAGTGATTAAATCAATAATTTTTTAAAAAAAGTAAATATGGCTCTTTTACAACTAGAGGATGTAGATCCAAAAGTTGAATGATTGATGAAAGTGGAATGGCAAATGAATGAACTTTTATGATGCTATCTTGAAACATATGTTGACTGAAAGAAGCTTAACAAAGCAGACCACCATACATTAACAAGATTCTTCTCAAAAGCTATACCCAAAGCCCCTACCCTTGGAAGTATTTTTATTTAGTTGCTATCATCTCCGTTACCTGGGCCCTTCACATCTCCTAATGATAACTCAGATGCTGACACAGATGACCTTGAAATACCACCACACTTGGAAGGAGAGAATGACTAAAGTATTAATCTAAATGGCTTTTTTATGTTGAACTTCAGTTTTCTGGTACATCACTTTCATAATATTTGCTGATTGTATTTTTATGTACTGTAATATGTAAGAGATGCAGATTAAAACAAAGATACCAAGATGATTTTTCCATTAGACCTTTTCTTTTTTTTTTCTTTTTTATTTTTTTGGAGAAGTTTTTGCTATAGGGCATGTGTGCTTGCCAGATGGACAGAGAGAGACAGAGAGACAGAAAGTGAGAAATCACCCCCCAGGGAGGATGGCCACGCCACAATCCCTTCTCCTCCATTCTCCTCTCGGGATCTTGGGCACGCACACACACATGCCCAGCGTGAGTTTAAGCCACCGGGTCCGAGACGCGAACCACAGTCTACTACGTGGGAGTCTAGCGACATAGCCATTATGCTAACTGCTGGTCCCAGACCTTTTCATTTAGAGTAAAGAAAAACAAAAAATACGTCATGACTTTTTTTTTTGGAGAGTTTTTTTTATTTTTTTCTTTCAGGCGCGTGCACTCGCCAGACAGACAGAGAGAGACAGAGAGACAGAAAGCGAGAAATCACCCCTCAGGGGGGATGGCCACGCTGCAGTCCCTTCTCCATTCTCCTCTTGGGATCCTGGGCACGCACGCACATGTGCCTGGCATGAGTTTAAGCCACCGGGTCCGGGACTTGAACTGCGGTCGACTACGTGGGAGTCCAGCGACACAGCCATTATGCTAACTGCTGGTCCCTGTCATGACTTTTTTGATGATGCAATATTATTGTGGCGTATCTTGTCACTTTCTGGTGCTTAGTGCATGCTTTTTGTATGGATAGAATTACATTATTCTAGTGTCGTGTCCCATGATATCTATTGATAGCTATATACCCTATGGCTCCAGAAGACATCTACCAATTTAAGCCAGGAAACAGGTTAAGATTCTGTTCAAATGGTAGGTGCATAAACCTATCAGTCTCATGTACTTTTA
>NW_006159617.1:7675100-7691377 GCF_000334495.1 Tupaia belangeri chinensis | reverse complement strand
TCTAAATTCTTTATCAGACATTTCCATGATTTGCATTGAACTGTTTGTGGATGAAGAGGAATTATTCTTTTCCCTTAGAAGAGAGGTATTTTCTTGCTTTCCCATACTTCTTGTGGTCCTGTGGTGATTTTTTGCCATCTGATGGATGGTGTGTTTCTTTCGAATTCTTGAAGTTCAATCTGAGTGTTCAGGAGCAAGCAGAAAGAGGTGATCGGGAATCTCTTTGCCGTTCTGTTGTGATCACTGGTGCAGCAGATTCAGTAGATATTGAGGAATGTTAACCCTAAGAGTATTTCGATGTTTAGCTACAGTGCCCTTAGATCCATCACGCTAGCTTTGTTTGCTGGAGGCTGAATTATGAGTAGAAAATCTTCATTTCTCCTGTCCCCTGAAATGACTAGTTCGCAGGAGCCATGAGGAATCCTCTTCTGAAGGAAGGCCTCAACTCTCCTGCCATGCTAGCTTTGTTTGCTGGAGGCTGAATTATGAGTAGAAAATCTTCATTTCTCCTGTCCTGTGAAATGACTAGTTCGCAGGAGCTATGAGGAATCCTCTTCTGCCAAAACCAGTTTTCTGATATTATCACCTGAAAGTGTGAACTATCTAATGTCTTGTGGTTTTATATGAGCGTTGTCTTGTCTTACTGGGCCATCTCTGGCTGACAGTTTCCTTGAATCAACACCACCCTGCAGTGGAGACACAAGATATCAGGATCACACTGTGGTGAAAGCTTTCACTAACCCTGCAGCATCAGCACAAGGACCGTGTTTCCGCTATTTTTAAGGTCACTATTGTGTCGCTCAGAGTGGGGTGGTTTCTACACAGTAGGAGAGTAGATCAACTATTTTTGTCCTGTTTATTTTCATAGAATGCACGACTGCTTAGTTGTAAGAAAGAGTGAGCTGCTTGCTGATTCATGCAACAACATTATTTTAGCCAAAAGAAGCCAAGCGTGAAAGAGTCTGTTTCACTCTGTTTATATGGAATTTGAGAACAGGCAAAACCTATCTTTGGGTGATTGAGGTTAGACTGATAGGAAGGTAGGCAAAATCCATCCATGGGTGATTGAGACTAGAATGATAGGAAGGTAGGGATTGGCTGGAAAGGGGTACAAGGAACTTTTCTGGACAGATGTAAATGTTGGACACTTTAGAGTGTTGGTTACATGGATGTATACATTTGTCAGATCTCATCAGATTGCTCAGCCAAGCTCTGTGTATTTCACTTGATGTCAATTTTATCTCAATTAAAAATAAGTTACCTGGTGTTGTGGTTCTTGTCTATGGACTTGTTTAAAGTGGGAATTAGGAATTATATAACAGGCTTATAATTTTCATTATAAGACTGCTTAATGTATACCACATGCATGTAGTACTTTGATTCACAATTTAGAAAGTGAAAAATCATGAATCTTTTTGATATATGGAACACTTTTAAGCATGACATCTAAAATACCTTGTTTAGCTTTACTTTTTCTTTTCTTTTCTTTCTTTCTTTTTTTTTTTTTTTTTTTTGCAGAGGGGCCATTGTTTTTCAAAGAGTTAAAACACTCTCCCCAGCCCCGTTGGAAAGGGTCACATCACAATCCCTTCTCCCTCATTTCTCCTTTTGGGATTTTGGGCATGTGCCCAGCATTGCTGTTTTTCAAGGCACCAAGTTTGGGACTTGAACTGCAGAATTAGTCATGTGGGGTCCAGTCACCTTAACCACCATGTCATGGGCTAGCATGGTTTTACAGTTAGAAGGTAAAATTTCAATACTAACTACTATGAACCAGGTACTTTAGTATGTATTTTACATATGCTTTTTATTTGTTTGTTTTTAGTTAATCCCCCAAACAAATGCAATGGTTAGTTATGGTATTTTCATTTTAAAGAAGTAAAAACAGAAATACCAGGAGGAAACTGATGCACCATGTTTTAAATTAATATCCCCAAGTTACTGTGGAAAGAATTCTAAGCCAGCATTTTTAGAGTTCCACATCTGAATTTTCTGATCTTTCTAAAATTTATGCAGTATCTTTTTACTGTATGCATTTAATGAATAATTCTGTTAAATTTACTTGGAGGTTTTTTTAAGTGAGCAACCTTTCACAACTTTTTCTCCATTTAATAACTTTCCTTTTTCCCAAGGAGCAACCATGGTGACAGCTGCTGTGGTAGAAGTGCATTCACGTGCCTCTCAGGTTAAGACGACACTAAACATGAGTTTCAGAACTGATTATCTTACCATGGTACTATACAGTCCAGGTCCTGAAGAGGTAAGTTGAGGAAGAAAATGTGTTTTCACTTTGAAAAGTTATATAGGTAAATATTTATTAAATTGCAGTTTTTAATATTTCACATGTATTTTGTAGTATCTACTCCTCTGAGAAAAGTGGTTGCTTTTTTTTTTTTTTAAGAGGTTTTTTCGCTATAGGGTGCGTGCGCTCGCCAGACAGACAGAGACAGACAGCGAGAAATCACCCCCCCCAGGGGGGATGACCACACCGCAATCCCTTCTCCTCCATTCTCCTCTTGGGATCTTGGGCGCGCACGCACACGCACCCGGTGTGAGTTTTAAGCCACCGGGTCCGGGACTCGAACTGCGGTCGAGTACGTGGGAGTCCAGCGACATAGCCATTACGCTAACTGCTGGTCCCAAAAGTGGTTGCTCTTAACACTTTAGTAATATAATTTTAGCCATTTCCTTTTGTAAATGAGTTATGGGACATTGGGAAAGTCATGATGTAGTTTTGCATAAAAAGCATAGAAAAATACCTCGTGACTTCCCCAGTGACCTAGTATCTTTCACATAGCTAATGATGTAAAAAATGAATTTTAAAACTATTTTTTTTCTTTCATTTGTGTGCCCTTTGGGAACAGAGAATTTTGATGTTTCGTATAAACAGAGGCAACAGTGGGTCGGAGTTCATATTAGAAAATGTTTGAGATTTATGCTTTTGTGTAATTTTTTAATCAATTTCCCCCTTTGCAGACTTGCTTTACAGATGTTCGTGATCCTTCTCTGATACTTGCTGAATTTAAATTGGAAAATATTATAAGTACCGCAAAAATGTACACAGATGACTCAACATTCTCTTCTTTCTCATTAAAAAACTGCATTTTAGATGATAAAAGGCCTCATGTCAAGAAAGCAACTCCTCGGTATGCTTTGTAATAGTGTTCTGAGTTTTTACCTGAGAAATGATTGATAGATTTTTAGAACTTATCCCAAAGCTCCATGTTCATTTTCTGAGTACATCCTAGGATCTTCCAAGCTCAGTCCAATCAGGTTATAGTACTCAATTAGCAGTGAAAGTGTCTTGATTCAGTCATATGTTAGTCTTACTGGATAATTGATAGATGGGTTAAATAAATAGAAATAATCAGTACAATGAAATCAGTTTTTAAATTAATTTACATTCTTCAGAAAACTATTAACCCATGCTAATTTGAATTGGACATGAAAAATTGAGAGGAAAACTGTTCGAGATAATTTGATAATTTATTAACCATATCCTAATTTGTAAGACAGTTGTGCTGCTGACATTTGGAGCACTCTTTGAATCTTCGTGACAAATGGGACATGACATCAGAATGTGTGTTTGCTGTCAGAGAGATAAGAGATCTTTGAGGAATATTGGTTTGTGTAGTTCTTTGCGAGTTGCTCATAGGAATTCTTATTTTGTTTTTCAGAATGATAGGACTGACAGTTGGGTTTGACAAGAAGGACATGATGGATGTCAAGTACAGGAGAGTCAGAGATAGTTGTGTGACTGATGCCGTCTTTCAAGAAATGTATATCTGTGCAAGTGTGGAATTTTTGCTGACCGTTGCCAATGTCTTTTTTGAGGCCTACACCACAGGCAGTGTTGTAGAAACCAGTGTTCAGTCATGGACTTCAAAGGAGGAAGGTTAGTTAACTGACTAAAATATTTATTATCTGTGTTATTGAAGTGCCACGCTAGAGATGATTAGGATAAATGCATTAATAAATGGAAATCCAGTTTTTCATAGGTAAGCAGAAACATCTTTAATGTGTTTTCTAGAAGAATGTACAGTTTGCAGTTTTTAAATATTGAGTTAAAAAATACATGACATACAGTAGAATAAGTAATTGTACTTTTCTGCCACAGTACAACACTTTAACAAACTGAGTGATTTTGTTAGTAAAAGGAAACAAGCAGGGAAGATAATGAAATGACCACTCTTTTGCTTAATTAAAAATAGTATTTTAATTTAAAGTGCTCTTGTTTGTTTTTGTTAGATTTATTTTTAACAATGACCACTCTTTTGCTTAATTAAAAATAGTGTTTTAATTTAAAGTGCCCTGGTTTGTTTTTGTTAGATTTATTTTTAATTTTTTACTTTTTTCTATTGTCACTCATTTCATTCATGGTAGTATAAAGCATGTCCACTTGAAAATGAGGAAATGAGGATTAGGAAATACATCATGGGAACATCATGACTTATTTTTCTGTTTTTCTATGTAAAAATGCATTATGACTTTCCCAACCCAGTAGTTTCTGTCTCTGCCAGTAACTAGTAGAGATCTTTTTCCTCCACATTTTTAAATGTTCCTATGCCTATAGCTTCTTCAAATCTTCAGTAAGAGCATTTCAGTAGATTTTGGGAGCATCGGAGATTCTTCTATTTGACTTAGAATACATTTTATTTATTTTTTTCCTTGAGTGGGAGTGACAGAGACAGAGAAGCGAGCATCTGAGATTCTTTTATTTGACTTAGAATACATTTTATTTATTTTTTTCTGTAGAGTATGTGCACTCACTCGAGACACAGAGAGAGACAGAGACAGAAACCAAAAAATCACTCCCCAGGGGAGATGGCCATGCCAGAGTCCCTTCTTTTCCATTTTCCTCTCAGAATTTTGGGCACGCACACACATACACCCATCTTGAGTTTTAAGGCAGCTGATCCAGGACTCGAACCATGGTCAACTACATAGGAGTCCAGTTACCTAACCACTATGCATCTGCTGATCCCAACCCCTAACAGTGTCTTGACACTGTGATTTGCCCCCAGCCCTGGATCATGAGCATGTGTGTACCTGGTATACTAAGGGAAGCCTCTGGGTTCAAACCTGGCACCTTCTTATGTGGGTCAGCCGCCCAGAGCATTCATTGTGTTTTGCTGCTGCACCATTGTCTAGCCCTCAATATGTTATTCATAAGTAGCTGATCCCAACCCCTAACAGTGTCTTGACACTGTGATTTGCCCCCAGCCCTGGATCATGAGCATGTGTGTACCTGGTATACTAAGGGAAGCCTCTGGGTTCAAACCTGGCACCTTCTTATGTGGGTCAGCCTCCTGGAGGCATTCATTGTGTTTTGCTGCTGCACCATTGTCTAGCCCTCAATATGTTATTCATAAGTAATGTGTATAGCAAATGTCTAGAAATATTCTAAAATCTTAATTTATTTTTACTTTTAGTACCTGTACAGCAACCGGAAAAGTGGGAAATTAATACTATTATTAAAAATCCTGAAATTGTGTTTGTGGCTGACATGACAAAGAATGATGCTCCTGCCTTAGTTATTACAACACAGTGTGAAATTTGCTGGCGAGGTGACCTTGAAAACAATACAATGACTGCTGCCATTAAAGATCTTCAAGTGAGGGCATGCCCATTTCTTCCAGTCAAGAGAAAAGGCAAAATCACTACTGTGAGTTTACTATCGAATTATCTGCTTACTAGTCAACTGTTTGGATTCAGTATATACCACTTTAGGAAATGAAAGCTATCTAAATACTTTCCAACCTTGTTCTGTAAAAACACCTTTCTTTCTATGTAGAGGGCCTAAGTTAGACTATTAATGCCAGTTTTGAAATTCTTTTTCATTCTTCCAGGTGATTCTTGTTTGTGTTTGTGGAAATAGACTCACTAAGAAGTTGGTTTCATCTTGACACTTTTCAGTTAAGATCTTACTTGGCACCAGCAGATGGCATAATGTTTATGTCGTTGGACTCCCACGTAGTCAGCTGTGGTTCAAGTCCCAGACCCAGTGGCTTAAAATTCATGCTGGGTGCGTATGTGTGCATGCCCAAAATCCCAAGAAGAGAATGGAGGAGAAGAGATTGCAGCAGGGCAAACTCCCCAGGGGATGATTTCTTGCTTTCTGTCTCTCTGTGTCTCTCTGTGTCACTGGCAACGCACGCATTCTATAGCAAAGAATCACTCTATAGTAACGCACGCATTCTATAGCAAAGAATCACTCTTTAAAAAAAAAAAGAAGAGATCTTACTCTGACTTTCTAATCATTTTCATTCTAAATTCTAAATTTATGTATTAAGATTTCTTTTTTTGGTTTTGTTATAGTGCACATGTGCTCACCAGAGAGAGAGAGAAAGAGAGAGAGAGAGAGAGAGAGAGAGAAGGGAAGTGAGAAATCACTCCCCAGAAAGGATGGCCACACTGCAATCCCTTCTTCTCTATTCTCCTGAGATTTTGGGCATGCATGCAAATGTGCCTGCATGATTTTCAATCTGTTGGGTCCAGGGCTTGAACTGTAGTTGTCTGTGTGGGAGTTCAATACTTTAACCACCATGCCACCTGCTGGCCTTGGCTGTTAAGATTTCTACCAGTTGTTTGAAATGTTGCCATTTTCATATAATTTTTTTCTAGTAAGTAGATATTTGTGCTTAGGTAATGTGTTTTTGCTTATCTCTATGTAACTTATTTGAAATTTTAGCCATTTTCTTTGATATACCTCACATTTGTATTTTACTCCGTAGTAACCTCTTGGCTTTCTTCTTTATAACTCAGCTTAAAGTTTATGTCTTCAAAGACATCTTTTCAAGTTAGCCATCTGACTTTCAGTAGTCTTAAAAGTACTCATAAAGTATTTAGATTTCTAAAGGGGCAACAGAAGTTTAAATGTTCTAATATTATCAACAGATAAATACAAGCTATAATTTTGTTATTAATAAATACATACTAGTTAAGATATAAGATAAATCATTGTCCTAATTTGCTAGGCTGATGGCTCACCACTAAGAAAAAAAAAAGAAGAAATAGAAAATGGAGGTCAGACTGACTCTTAGGGTTATATCTTAGAAATTTTACATATATTTCTTTTATTTTCACCCGTTGCCTTGAACATAGCTGTGTGACCATACTTATCCACAGTAGAAGTTGGAGAATATAGTCTGTTTTTCTGAGCTACTTTATGCTCAGATAAAATTTCTATTCCTGTAGAAGGAAGAGTGGAACAAATATCAGGTGACAACTATAGGTCCTCCCTACAGAATACCCAAAGGTTTCTTCCATTGTCCACAGAAAAGAATCCATACTTGTCCTACTTTTTCACCCTTACCTCTTCCTCAAAGGACATAATCTCTTCAGTATCAGGATCTTTAGTCTCTATTGGGTCTGCATAACCTACCACTTCCACATACACAAATAGGTATATATGCCACCGCCATAGAACCACACACACAACCACTGTGTAATGATGGTAGAAGAACAGGGTAGTTGCAATTAAAAAAACCTATTCAGGAAAAGAAAACGGAAACACTTGGTAACCACTGATCTGTAACAGTTGTCATGTACTGCTGATTGGAATTGTGAAAACTTTTTAAGCTCTAACAGTGGAGTAAGTTCTTTGGATAGCCCTTTCATTTTTTCTTTCTTCCTGGAACTTTCATTTCATTTCTTCACATGACTCTGTCTTCCCCCTCTGAGAGATTCTTTTTCTTTTTTAAATCCATTTTTATTGATGATAGAGCACATGCACGTGGTTGGGGTGGGGTGGGGAGGAGAAGCACCCTCCACAGCATCTGGACACACTGTGATCCCCTTCCTCCACTCCTCCAGCTCAGTGGATACTGGGGACTTCCATGTGTGCCTGACATGTTGACCTGGCTGGGGGTTCAGATCGCTGTCACCAAATGGGATCCAGCCATAGCAGTGCATCACCCACTGTGCTTCAGAGCTGTCTCCTAGTTAATTGATTTTAAATTCTGCTTCATCTGTAGTACTGGTAAACATTGAGATATTAATTCCTATTAATTGTGTTTTTGAGTGGTACAATTTCCATTTTTTAATAGATTTCATTTTTCCATCATTCACTTTCTTGAACAAATTAATCATATTTCCTTTTTTTTTTTTAACCTTTCTATGATAGGAAGCGTATGCATATGTCTGAGATAGCAAGCGCTAGAGAGAGAGAGAACTCTTTTTTTTTTTTTGGAGAGGTTTTTGCTATAGGGTCCACATGCTCGCCAGAAAGACAGAGAGACAGAAAGTGAGAAATCACCCCCCGGGGGGGGGATGGCCATGCCACAATCACTTCTCTTCCATTCTCCTCTCAGGATCTTGAGCACACATGCACACGCACCCGGTGGGAGTTTAAGCTGCCGGGTTCAGGACTCGAACCGTGGTCGACTACATGGGAGTCCAGTGACATGGTCATTACGCTAACTGCTGGTCCCGAGAGAGAACTCTTGATAGATTCTTACCATGCTTGAGAGATCCCTCTCCCCAGCCCTCCAGCTCCTCAGATTCCTAGTTGTTCATGCATACTTCTAGATAATTTCTCAGGTTGACCTGTAGTCCAAAATGCAGTTCCAGATGGCTTCCAGCACTGCAGGGTTCTAGCATTATAGCTGGGCCACAGTGACTGGGCCTAGGATTTCCTTTTGATGATGCCAGTAATTGAATCATCTCTATTTCTGTTTTATCTTTCAGTTTTGTTTCTTCATATATCAGATACTTTTTTGTTAGATGCCAGACAGTGTAATATAATGTAGAGGCTTCTATGATGTTTTTAGTCTCCAAATAGAGTTTCATTTATTCTTTATTAGGCAGAAAGAATGAGAAAAGTTTATTTTAATCCAGTAGGAATTGAACTGATTGGAGGCTAGATTGTAGTTTCTGCAAGGTCTTGTTTTCTGCAGGTTCCTATTTTCTGTTAAGTACAATCTGAGTTTAGTAATAGTATTGTTGTTAACTTTCTATTTATTATAAAGAATGAATAAAGAGGATAATCAAGAAGTTTGCTGAGTCACTTATATTTTTGCAGTTACTTTTACCCTGATTTGTATGTTTAATGTAGCTATTATTAGGAGAGTCTTTAGCAATATTTTAATACTAAATATTAATTTAGTGGTATTGATTTTTCTCTTAAAGGTTTTGCAGCCCTGTGATTTGTTTTATCAGGCTACTCAGATAGGTACAGATCCACAAGTGATTGATATATCAGTAAAATCCCTGACACTGAAGGTAAGTTAAAGTATCATCATTCAAATATTCCACACACTTTTCTAAAAATCAGTAAAACCTAGGAACAAGTACTTACTGTAATGTCTTTTTGTTGTTAAATAAGCAAAATAAATGAATTTTTGTTTTTGAAAACATATTTTTATGAGACATTATTTACAAAATGTTATTATTTAATACATATTCTCTAATCATTATTATCCTATACTTTTTTATTGGCATTTGATTGCTTTTGCAGTTAATGTATAATATCACTGTAGTGTATATAGTTCAAATTACACTTGGTTAGTACCTATAAAATTAATGTACATATCTTAACTGAAATTCACTATGGTAATTTAAAAATCCTCATAGGTGATACATTATTTCTACTATTTTGTGTAATAATGCTAGTTATGGCTAGTAATGTTAGTTCAGTATTAATTCCTTATGATCCTTCAACAAATATATGTAATGCATCTGAAATAAGTATTTCTGAAAGTTGTGTATTTGTAGTTTTTTTGTTAATTTTACTTTTCCCTCCTAGGTGTCACCAGTTATCATAAATACCATGATCACCATAACTTCAGCACTTTACACAAACAAGGAAGCTGTCCCCGAAGAATCAGCGGCTTCTGTAGCACACTTATGGGAGATGATGGACACGAAGAATCTGAAAATGTGGTTTCTTGAAGAGTCAAATGAAAGTGATAGAATACCTCCCACAGCTGACTTGGTACCTAAAGGAGAGAAGATAAAAGTGAACATCGATTCCATCTTTCTAGTTCTCGAGGCTGGAATTGGCCACAGGACAGTTCCTATGCTGTTGGCAAAGTCAAGTTTTTCAGGGGAAGGCAAAAACTGGAGTTCCCTAATAAATCTCCACTGTCAGCTGGAGCTGGAGGTAGGCACTTACAGTACATGATAAGGAATGCATGTTATGGAGGTCTCATCCATTTATTTAAATTAAGCTTGTTAGGAATAAGATACTGGCTGAAAAGCTTCTGAAAGAAAGTTCACAGTTTCTTTGCTTTTGAATAGTTTTCTGTTGTTTTGTCTTTTACTTTTAGAGTATATATCCATGTTAAGTTTGTATTTCAATTTCTTGCTTCAAGGTAGGTGATATCTTGGGTTGTCAGAAAAGTCATGACACATTTTTGCATAGAAAACCAAAAATACATCATGACTTTTCCAATGACCCAATATGATAGTTATTTTTTAGATTCTAATTTTTTAAATTTTTAAATTAAAATTAAATTGCTTTTTTATTTAAAAGGATAGTAGGCTGAATTTCTGAACATAAGAATAATCTATTCTGAAAATAATGCAGAGAATTAATTAAAGAGTATGCCTTGTACCTTTGTATTATTTAGTCTCTTTATTCTCTAGAGAGTCCATTAAGATCTTTCAAATTTTCACGAGACTGCTGTAAAAGCAGTATTATCAGTTGAGGTTATCTGGGTGATATTTGATTTGAACAAACATATTTCACTTTAGCATTTATCTCTAGGGATATTGTGGTTTTAATTCATTAAGCTTATATGTATTAGAAACTAATTTGATACTCTGTTTTAAAAGTGAGTATGAAAAATTATACACTGCTTTATTTTTTAAGTGCATTGATACAGGGCTCTGTCCTAACGAAAGTGTAACTAACTGACCAGATTGCAGATTTCCAGGTTGTAGTTAAAATTCTACATATTTACAGAGGATTTGACCAGGTATGTCCAAGAAGTTTAGGGCATTCAAATAAATGGATACTCATTGAATCACATAGTACTTACCTTCAAAGACTTTCTATCAGTTGAAATAGACAGTTTAGAAATATCAGTAATGCCAGCCTGTGGCCTGTTGTACCATGTGGTTTCAGTCCTGGGCCTGGTGGCTTGAAACACATGGCAGGTGTGTGTGTGTGTGCATGTCCAAAATCCTGACGGGGGGTGAAATGAAGAAAAGATTGTGGCGTGATCATGCCTTCCTGGAGACAGGGGTTTACATCCCCCCCCTTTCTCTGTCTCTCTCTCTCTCTGATGAGCACACACTTCCTATGGCAAATTTTAAAAGTAAATAAAGATGTCAATAATATGTGATAGAGGAACATCGTTTTATTACTTAGCCCAGAGTGGCAGTTAAGGAAAGATACTTAAAAGAGGACTCAGCTGTAAAGGGTGAACATGGACTATTACATTAGTGAGGTGAGGAAAGCACGTAGGCGTGTATATATTGTTAGCTGTTGAATGGCGTGCAGTACGATTTTTCTGCAACAGAAATGGCACAGCCTGAAGGCATGGTAGCAGGAAGCAGCATGGAAGATTGTTTTAGTAAATGCCAGAATGTTTGATTTAAAACTAAAAACTCTCTTTGCAGGTACATTATTACAATGAAATGTTTGGTGTATGGGAGCCTTTGCTTGAACCTTTAGAGATTGATCAGACTGAGGATTTTAGACCATGGAAGCTTGGAATCAAGGTATGTGTATGTCCATGTATGTATGTGCATGTGTGTGTTTCTGTGTGTAGACTTCATTTTTTTTTCTTTTTATAAGATTTTATTAAAGGTCTTTACAGAGTAACATCCAGACTCCGGATACAGCTGCTGGGACCCTAGTAGGCCGTGGGGACAGGCTGGGGCATGGCAGGCGACTCTGGCTTCCCACCCTTACTGTTCTGAGGTGGAGGTGGTGGGCAGTATCTCATCTTTGGGTTCATTATTTTAGAGCAGTTTTAGGTTCACAACAAAATTGAGAAGACACAGATTTCAAGTGTACTGCCTGATCCCGTACATGCCTAGGGTTCTTCATGGTGAGCATCCCCACCAAGGTATATTTGAAGTCTGAAAAATAATTTTAAAATATAGCAGATGTCCACCACACTAGATGCTTTAATTTTCACAAAGTTCAGCTTCCTCATCAGGAGTTTGGTCCACATGCGTCTCTTTTTGACATCAGAATGTGATGTTCAGATCTAAAGCCAATGCTGCCTATGCTTCTAATACAAATAATTATGTGACATTATTGGGCCGGATGTGTTTCTGAATACTATATCTTTGCTTTAATCCTTACACTAGCCCTCTAAAGATTTCCCCCCCAATTTAATATGTGAGGGGACTGAAGCTAGAGAGGTTAAGGGTTATGGCTACAAAGTGGAAGAGGTGGGATGAAGACCAGCCAGTCCCTTAAACACGGGCTAAGATGTTTGTGCCATCGTCCTGTTGGCTGTTGTCTACCTCAAGAATCTTTTTTCCTCTGAAGGCATGTATGTGTGGGTGTGTGTTTATTATCTGTCAACACATTATTTGTTTGAAATATAGCGTGATTTTATGTAATCATGAGAAACAGTGTCTAAGTGGATGAAATTGTGCTTCTGAAGCAAGAGACTGAAGAATTACCAGCATGTCCCCTGCGTAATAGTGATTTAGTTATGCTGCAGGTAAATTTTCAGTGGCTTAAAACCAGTTGAAAGCAACAACAAAGGTGGCCAACTTGGCATGTCTGGCATTTTTGTGTTAGATGATTTAATTTAATTTTCCAGCTATTTTAGATGAATGATTTGGGTAAAGAAATTCCTTTGGTGGCCTTTAGGTCAGAATATATTTGGGCAGTTTATCTATTAATACTAAAAAGTGGTAAATGGGGGGCCAGCAGATGGCATAGCGGTTACATCGCTGGACTCCCACCTGGCTGGCTGTGGTTTGAGTCTTGGACTCGATGGCTTGAAAATCTTGTGTTGAAAATCACGCTGGGTATGCGTACGTGCGTGTGTGCAAGCCCAAGATCCCAGGAGAATAGAGGAGAAAAGATTAGGGCATGGCCATCTGCCCTGGGGGGTGATTTCTCACTTTCCCCCTCACTGTCTCTGTCTCTCTCCAGCAAGCTTACACGCTCTAAAGCAAAAACGTTCTTAAAAAAAAACAAAGAACAAAAAGGTAAATGTTATTGTTTCTCATGAATCCTAGGTTCCACAGCACTGTTGTGCCACTGTTCTGGGTCATTTTAAGTTGCTAGATTCATTTCTATTCTTTCTTTATTAGTATGACTAATACAGTAAACTAAATTACTTTTCTTAGTCTAAATGTCTGTGTTGCTATGAAGTCTGTGCTTTTAATTTACATTCAGATGCTATATACACTTAGAATTTTAGGGTTTTTTCCCTTCTAACTCATGCCTGCCGTTTTACTACCAGTGAAGATGAGATGGTTTTTTTCCTCCGTCTCTGTATAAGGTTATCATAGCTGGTTGATGTCCAGGTCATTTCAGTAAGGGAATAAAACAGAAAAAAATATATTGCTCTTACTAACATTGGGATTTGTCTAAAATTTGTTTTTACTTGGCAGAATGAGATATGTTATACTTTGAGGAACAAATTTTTCTTATTTATCTATAATTTATCATTTTAGATGAAAAAGAAAGCAAAACAGGCCATTGTTGAGTCAGATACTGAAGAGGAAAACTATAAAGTACCAGAATATAAAACGGTCATCACTTTCTATTCAAAAGATCAATTAAATATTACATTATCCAAATGTGGCCTTGTTATGTTAAATAATTTAGCCCAGGTAAGGACATAAATTTGAAACTTTAAATATTGAACTACTGTATTAACACTGTTGAGAAGCCTGTGTTTCTTTTATTGAATAAGATCATCACTAATTCTGGTCCCATGTCCATTTATGTTCTACTTGTCATTTAGTTTTTCACGTTTTATTTACAATAACTTTTTCTTACCAGGCATTTACAGAAGCTGCCACTGGCTCTTCAGCTGGCTTCATAAGGGATCTAGCACCATTTATGATCGTAAATTCCCTTGGACTTACTATCTCTGTTTCACCAAGTGATTCTTTTAGTGTACTCGGTGTTCCTATGGCAAAATCATATCTATTGAAAAACGAGGAGAGTTTAAGTATGGATTATGTCCGAACTAAGGACAATGATCACTTCAATGCAATGACCAGTCTAAGCAGCAAACTCTTCTTCATTCTTCTTAGTAAGTGATATGTTACTTTCCTGGGGCTTTCATTTGTTTTAAGTTATATTTTACATGCCATTTTACTTACTTTTTTAAAATTTCTTTTTAAATAGGTTGTAAGTTTTTTTTTTTTTTGCAATGTTTTGGCTACAGTTGTCTTCATATTCTAAGTTCTTTTCTTTAATCCACTTCATTATTTACAGCATGATAATGTTTACTATGTTGTGTAGAGGAAAAATATTAGATCTCATCCTCACTCAGCTTTTCCAGACTTACAAGTTGGTAGTATTCCACCAGTTTTGTAGCTGAATGAATTCAATGTAAAGGTTGAATTCATGAAAATGGCACATGTGTAAAGGTTTTGAGATCAAAAGTATTTTTTGTATTTTTGTATGTTTTCCGATTGAAGTGGATGTTTTTTCTTTTTTTCACCTTCATAGAAGATTTCAGATTTTATGGTAAAGTGAAAATAAAAGTGTCACAGATTATCAGGTTAAACTCCTGAATGAGGCTTTTTTTTTTAACTAATAAAATCTTTTTTAATTAAAAAAATTCTTAATTTTTCAGAATTTTTAAGTTTTTCTTTCTTCTCATGCCATAATCCTTCCCTCAGCTTTCCCAGCAGGCTAGGATCATGGACCCTTATGCATTTCCAGTGTGTGCACATTGACACAGGAACTGAACCCCAAACTTCCAGCATTGCAGGATCATGCTACTGTTGCATCACTGCAACTGGTCATAACTTTTTTTTTTGGGGGGGGGCCAGGAGGGGAAGAAAATGCTTTATAGATTTTAAATGAGTGCTGTGGAAATAAGCTGTGGCTTCTTAAAATATCCCTTTGTGTGGATTATATCCTAAAACTTCATTGACTGTTATGTTAAAGACAGTCATCTGATATTTAACATATACCTAAAATTAATAAGTAACGAATTAAAAACTTTCAAATTTTTGTGTTTAATTTAGCACCTGTTAATCACTCTACTGCCGATAAGATTCCTTTAACAAAAGTGGGACGACGTCTGTACACTGTAAGGCACAGAGAGTCGGGAGTTGAAAGATCTATCGTTTGTCAGATCGATGCAGTAGAAGGAAGTAAGAAGATAACAATTCGCTCCCCAGTGCAGGTATGAAATAGGAATTTGGGGGAAGGTCCTGTTATACATACTTATGTGCTAATAACAGAAAAAAAACTAAAGCAAATTATTACAAAAAGAATACAAACTATAGGGACCAGCAGTTAGTGTAGTGGTTATGTTGCTGAACTCCCATGTAGTTGACCATGGTTCGAGTCCCAGACCCAGTGGCTTAAACTCACGCCGGGCGTGTGTATGTGCATGCCCAAGATCCTGAGAGGAGAATGGAGGAGAAGGGATTGTGGCGTAGCCATCCTCCCTGGGGGGTGATTTCTTGCTTTTTGTCTCTCTGTCTCTCTTTGTCTTTCTGGTGAGCACATGCACCCTATAGCAAAAAAAAAAAAAAAACTCTCAAAAAAATAAACTGTATAAAAATATAGCTGATATCCAAAAGAAGAATAATCACCATTAGTTACACTGCTCTAAAATGGCCTTTGTACAATTTTGTCCAAGATAATTCTCTTAATTTTTTATTAGACTATTTTGTAAAATCTTTTTGAATTATTATTTTGTAAAAAAAATTACCAATATGTTGCTTTAGGTCTTTATAATATGTAATATACTTTTTTTTTTCTTTTTAAAAAAATTTTTTTTATTATCATCATCATAATCTTCTTTATATTACATTACATTGGATTACATATAACTTTACAGTGTATTACATTGTTTTTTCAAAAGGGAATGCCATGCATGTCTGTCAGTACAGAGACATTAATCTCCCCCCTTCAACATTCAATAGTTTTTCTATGTTTTCCCCAATCATTATTTTTATTATTCTAATTATTTTTTAAAACAGTCAATTGCTATTTCTCATTTTGCTTGTAAAAATACTTTGCCCATCATGAAATACTTCTCAGACCAATCCAGTTGAGAATACTATACATGTCATCAACAGTTAATAAGCCCAAACTGTTTCTCACTAACGTCCTGCCCCTCTATTGTTCACTTGCTATCTTTCTCTATCCTCTTCTCTTCACTTAC
>NW_006159617.1:7669853-7670261 GCF_000334495.1 Tupaia belangeri chinensis | reverse complement strand
GATTGTTCTTAGTCATCAGGTAATCTATATGTTTCTTGCTAACTTATTTAAGGTATCTCTGATTCTTAAAAGTTGTACAGGCTTAGAAGATTGATGATTTATCTTATGGTTGGCCTACCTGTTACTCACAATTACCATTAACTGTTGCCACTAGCCCTGGAAGGCCCAAAGTCCTCGCTGTATCTAAGGAGTGGTGAGCCTTCAACTGACCAAATAAGCAACACCCCAAGAGCAAAGAAAAACAAAATGGAAAAAGAAGAGCGCTACTCAAATCACCAAAATTCAAACAGTCCAAAGGCTAGTGGAAAGGGATCAGACAATGAGTGACAGTACCAGGTTGGTCGGGCCTGCAGCCTCAGTCCGCCTGGTGTCCGGAACTGTTGGCCGGCTCGATCCGGGTTTCAGGTG
>NW_006159617.1:7651536-7669774 GCF_000334495.1 Tupaia belangeri chinensis | reverse complement strand
TGGCGTTTCCAGGTGGGTCGGGCCTGCAGCCTCAGTCCGCCTGGTGTCTGGAACTGCTCAATGTAATATACTTTTTTTTAAATTTTATTTTCTAACTTTTTGCCAAAAAGCTCATGTGCTCAATGGAGAGAGAAAGCAGTGAAGTTAGAAAGCACTCCCTGGGAGGGATAGTCACACCACAGTCCTTCTCTTCCATTTTCCTTTTGAGAATGAGGGCATGCATACACACAGATATGCCTGGCATGTTTCTCAAGCTGCCGGGTTCAGGACTTAAACTGTTTAGTCGTGGGATCCAACTGCCTTAACCACTATGCCACCAGGGTGGCCTGTTAACATCCTTTTTTTTTTTTTTTTTTTTTTTTTTTTACTTTTTTTTTGCTATAGTGCACTCATTGGAGAGACAGAGAGGAGAGACAGAAAGCAAGAAATCACACCCCAAGGGGGATGGCCGTGTTGTAACTCCTTCTCTTCCATTCTCTTTTCAGGATTTTGGGCACACACGCACATGTACCTGGCATGAATTTTAAGCCCCCAGGTCTGGGACTCAAACCACAGTCAACTACGTTGAGAGTCCAGCAATGTAACCATTACGCCACCTGCTGGTCCCACTACTTTATTGTTAATATTGAAATCAGATTATATGATTTGCCCCACTTTGTTTTTTTTCCAAAATTTTTGACTATTCTTGGGAACCAGCAGTTAGCATTATGGCTATGTCGCTGGACTTCCACGTAGCCGACCGCGGTTTTGCGTCCCGGACCCGGTGGCTTAAAACTCATGCCAGGCGCGTGTGCGTGCGTGCCCAAGATCCCAAGAGGAGAATGGAGGAGAAGGGATTGCGGCGTGACCATCCCCTCTGGGGGGTGATTTCTCGCTTTCTGTCTCTGTGTCTCTCTCTGTCTGGTGAGCACACGCACCCTATAGCGAAAACCTCTCCAAAAAAAATTTTTTTTTTTGACTATTCTTGGTCTTTCCCAATTTCATTTAAATTTTAGAATCAGGTTATTAATTTTTGTCAAATATGATAAAATTGACTTTTTAAAAAATTATACTTTCTGATCATTACTATTATTTATAAATACTTTAGTGCAGCCTTACTAAATTTTCATGTTAGTAACAGTAACTATTTAGTAGATGTAGACACTTATGTCTGAAAATAAAAACATTTTTACTTTTTTCCGATCTTGTTATGTTTTATTTCATTTTTTTCTTGCCTATTACACTGACTACAACACTCCAGGTACAATTTGAATAGAAGTGATGAGAGCATTGCTTTTACCTCATTCTCTGTTTTAGGGGGGTAGTATTCACTGATCGACGATTAAGTATGATTTGAATTGCATTTATTTTGTAGATTCATTTTCTTAAATTAAAAATATTTCCTTTTAGCCTTAATTTACTGATAATTTTTGGAATCAGAAATGGACATTGGTTCTTAGCATATGATTTTTCTGTGTTCATTGAGAGGATATATTTTTTTTCATTGTTGATATGATAAATTATATTAATTTTTAAAAATGTTTAATTGGGGTACCAGCAGTTAGCATAATGGCTATGTCGCTGGGCTTCCATGTAGTTGACTGCGGTTCACGTCCTGGACCTGGTGGCTTAAAACTCATGCTGGGTGCGTGTGCATGCGTGACCAAGATCCCGAGAGAAGAATGGAGGAGAAGGGATTGTGGCATGGCCATGCCCCCTAGGGGGTGATTTCTTGCTTTCTGTCTCTCTGTCTCTCTCTCTCTGTCTGGTGAGCACACGCACCCTATGGCAAAAATCTCTCAAAAAAAAAAAGTTTAATTGGCCTTGCATTCCTAGTTCAGCAGAAAGACTGAGACAGAGACAGAAAGCGAGAAATCACCCCCCCCGGGGGGATGACCACTCTGCAATTCCTTCTCTTCCATTCTCCTCTTGGGATCTTGGGCATGTACACACATGCACCCGGTGTGTTTAAACCACTGGGTCCAGGACTTGAACCACAGTCAACTACATGGGACTCCAGCAACATAGCCATTACACCAGGTGCTGGTCCCAGCTAAGATTACGTTTAATAGGGTTTTGCATCTCTTTTCATGAAGAAGATTGGACTAGAATTGTTTTGTTTTGTTTTTGACATAGAGTTTGTGTGCTTGCCAGAGAGAAACAGAGATAGTAGAGGGAAAGTGAGAAATCACTCCCCACAGGAGATGGTCATGGTGCAATTCCTTTTCCTTTATTCTTTTCCTAGGATTTTAGGCACTCCTAGCACAATTTTCAAGCTGCTGCATCTGAGACTTAAACTGTAGTTGGCCATGTAGGAGTCTAGCCTTTAACCACTATGCCATCTGCTGGTCCCTGGACTAGAGTTTTAATGTCTTTCTTGTGGGAAGGTTTTTAATTAGTTTCAATTTTTAAAATAGATATAGAACTACTCAGGTTATGTTTCTTCTAAATGGTCTCCTCTGGTAATTTTGTGACTTTCATGAAATGCGTACATTTTATTAAGTTATGAATTTGTTGACCTTAGGTTTTTAATAATATTCCCTTGTTTTTAATATGTGTAAATTTGTAGTGATGCCATTCTGATTGCTGATTGTGCTAATTTCTTTCTTCTCCCATTTTTTCCTGATTATTTTGGCTATGGTTTTATCAATTTTATTAATCTTGAATGATTAACTTTGGTTTTGTAGACTTTATTGTTTTCCCTTTTGTTGATTTTCACTTTGATCTTTTCTATTCGTCTTCCTCTCCTTAATTGGATTTAATTTGCCCTTCTTCTTCGGGTGGTAGTTGATGTCATTGATTTAAGAACTCTTCTAATGTAGGTATTTAGTATTATAAATTTCTCTCAAGGACTATTATGACAAATTCTGATATAATGATTTAAAACAATTTTTCATAGTCTGTCTTGGTCAGTTTTCTGTGTACATTCTGTTGTTGGTTGAAGTGCTCTATAAATGTCAAATAGGTCAAGTTAGCTCATTGTCTTTTTCAACTCTTCTGTGTAGTTAACATTTTCCTGTCTGTCATTGCCAAGAGAGTGAACTGTTACATATCCAACTATTAATAGTGAATTTGTTTCTATCACTTTTTATTTCATGTAATTTGATATTATTGGATGCAAAAGTGTTTAGGAATCTTATATCCTTTTAACAGTATTGAACCCTTTGTCATTATGAAATAACCTTTATCTGTGTTAATAGTCTTTGCTCTAAAATCCACTTTGATATTAATATAGTTATGGTAGCTTTATTTTAGTGTCACTGTGGTACATCTTTTTCCATTGTTTTAACTTTTTAACTCCTTAAAGTATATATAAAGTAGGTTTCCTGTAGCATCATATCTTGTTTACTTTTTAAATCTAATCTGAAAATCTCTGTCTTATAAAGTTGGGTAATTTAACCATTTATATTTAATGCTATTATTAATATGATTGGGTTTACTATCATGTTTTTTCTTTTTCTGCTATTTGTTCTTTGCTTTCATTTTCCTTTCTTTTCTTTGGTTGGCCATTTTTGTTGTGATTCCATTTTAATTCTTTTTTGGCTTTTTGGATACACACACACACACACAGAGACTATATATAAATGATATATAATATTTTTAATATTTAATACATATATTACACATTTGTCACAATGTTCTCTAGAGTTATTTTTCCCTGGATAAATACCAGCAGTGTATGAGCATTCCTTTTCACATTATTTTCAACTATTGATATTACAGGTTTTCTGATTTCTCTCCAGTCTGTTGCTATAAAAAGATATATTGTAATTTTAATTGACCTTTTCTGATTATTAGGAACATTGAACATCTTTTCATCTATTTATTGGTTATCTAGTTTTTCTGTTCTATGAATCACCTGTTTATACCTGTTCCCATTTTCCCTTTGATTGCAACTTACTTAGTGACTTTTAGGATCGTATGTGTGTATTAGTTATAATCTCTTTGTTAAATATGTCAGATATATTTCCCAGCCTGTGATTTGTTTTTCACTTTTATTGTATAAATATTTGAAAGTTTGATATAATTTTACCATGAGTTTTTCCTACTGTTTTTGTCTAAAAAACAACAGAAAACCTCTGTCTCTAAGCAAATTAGTCTCTGTTCCAAGCTTAAGTGTGATTTTATTCTCCTCTATAATGTTTAAAGTTTGCTTTTTGAGATTCTCCTTTTATAAAACTGTGATAACTTATATTTTTTAGAATAGATAATTGTATGCCTGTTTCTTTTCTAATTTGTACGAGCAAGATGAATATTGTCTGATAGTTTATTAGTATAATTAGATTGACAGATTTTTTTAAACCTTTAGATTATCGATACTAAATATTATTTGTTTTCTTTCCTAGATTAGAAATCATTTTTCAGTCCCACTCTGTGTTTATGAAAAAGACGCTTTATTGGGAACTGCTTCACCTGAAAATGAATTCAACATACCATTAGAATCTTACCGGTAATGTTTTTTTTTCCTTTTATCACTTTGATTGCTCTAAGGTCTCTTAAAATTTTTTTAATTTTTGAATCCTGTATAGATATCTATCTTTAAATTACTGAAAATGATCATGACCACACTGTTAATATCTTATCTAGCTTATTTAGGTTTCAGGGTACTTAGATTATTCATTTTAAAAAGAAGTATTATTTAATTTAGTGTATTCAGTTTATAACATGTAAATCGTGCTTTTGTAAATAAATACAGTTATTACATGATTGCACTATAACCATAATAACCATAATAATTTATGTTCATAAGTTAAAATATATCTAATAGAGCACAATTGGTGCTTTCTAGATTTATTTATACTCTCAAATATAGAAGATATTAATTGTAAATATTTAAAGTAATTAGATTAAACTTGATATTTCATGTCATTATTTACTAAAATAATGACAAAATACTAATATAAGCTTGTTTATAATTATAGACTTGATGCTATAACAGGTATTACTTTTTAAGATACATAACCTGATATAAAAAATAAACTCTTCTATGGAGAGTAAATTCTACTGGAGAACAAAACCTTTCTCAGAATTAAGAATTGTAGAGGACAGCAGGTGATGTGGTGGTTGAGGCACTGAACTCCCACATGTTTTGAGTCCCAGACCTGGCAGCTTGCTTTCTCTATCTTTCTTTCTGTTTCTCTCTGGAGAGACATGCCCTGTCCCAAATTTAAAATAATAATATTTATAATAATAAGTAAAATGAAATAAATAATTAAAAAAAAATTAAGAAATGTAGTTTGTTTAAATACCATTTTCAAACACTCATTGGACGTGGACACTTTTGCCAGTGTTACAGAAGGGCAGAGAGAATCTCCAAACAGTATTTAACTTTCTTCTGCCTCTTTTCATTCTGACCTATGCCTAGAAGTTCAGTATACTTGGAAGGTAATCTTTTCACACACAGCATATATTTTCACACAGATAGACCTGCTTTTCCTAAGGAGTATTTTATTGCTTAGTTCAAATTTGTTGAGAGGATGAATTGTTTTGTTGAGGGACAGTAATAATAAAAAATTGTTGTTTAAATTTCTGACCTTGCTCTGGAAAAGATTTTGGATGGGTTACAAGACTATATTAAATTAAAGAGAACATCTAAGATATGCTTTAAAATATATGTGAAGAACTTTCTACATTTCTCTTTTTATTGCCAGAGGGTGCATGCATTTACCAGAGAGAGAAAACACACTCCCACACCACCACCTCCAGAGTGGTATAGTTGTTCTGCAATTCTTTTCCCCCAACTCCTCCTTCCTGTCAGGATTTTGGGCACATACACACACATACCTGGTGTGGTTTTCAAGCCACCAGGGCCAGAATTTGAACTGTATTCGGCCATTTTGGATGTAGCTCTCTTAACTGCTGAGCTGTGGGTCCAGCCCCCTGTGAAGGACTTTTGACTTATTTTGTTCTTTGATAATATAAGTTAATGGCATCCTACTTCTCAATAAATTTCTGCTATGTATTATGTCAATGGGAAAGTCATGAAATATTTTTCTGTGTTTTTCTATACAAAAATGTATTATTACTTTTCCAACAACCCAATATTTTGTGATTTTTCCATAGTAGAGAAAACATTATAATGTTTGTGCTGGGTTAAATATTAATTTGTTACATGGCAGTTAATCTATATGAATTAAATTTATTAGTGACTAACCAGCTTGGATTTTACATTAGGTCCTCTTTTAATCCAATGCTTAAATGTAGGTGCACTTATATTTAATATAAAGTCTTAACAAATGGTTATCTTTTTCTGTAGAATTTAAATATGCTAATTCTTAAATTTTTTTTAAAGAGATTTTTGCTACAAGGTGTGTGTGCTTGCTGGAAAGACAGAGACAGACAGGGAGAGACAGAAAGTGAGAAATCACCACCAAAGGGAGATGGCCACATAGCAGTCCTTCTCCATTCTCCTCTCAGAATTTTGGGCATGCATGCAGACACGCCCAGCATGAGTTTTAAGCCACTGGGTTCAGGACTCGAACTGCAGTTGACTATATGGGAGTCCAGCAACATAACCATTATGCCATCTGGTAGTCCCACTGATTCTTAAATTTAATTCATTTAACAAATATGAAAGGACTTCAGAGAGTTTGTGGAAAAATGGAATTAAGGTACATATGTATTTTAATATATATTTTATTTTAATTTAATTTTTTAATACATTCAATCACGTATATGACTTAGCTTGTAAAGTGCATGTTCTAACATGAATACATTCCTCACCAGTCCAG
Organism: Tupaia belangeri chinensis; assembly: GCF_000334495.1. NCBI lineage: Eukaryota > Metazoa > Chordata > Mammalia > Scandentia > Tupaiidae > Tupaia > Tupaia belangeri. Next base: position 7,663,064 of record NW_006159617.1, on the reverse strand, counting down.
TTGGGGATTTTATATACGTTATCATCAACAGATAATAACCCATTTTTTTGTCCCATAAATGTCTTCCCTATTTTTCTCCTTAATGTGTTTCCTCATACTCTCCTCCTTCTCTCACCCTCCCATATCTATGACCATTTTCTATATTTCTATATCCTCTAGTCTTTCAGTTTCAGCCATAGAGTGTGGATAGTTATATATTAAGTGGAGATATACATTGACTCTCCTTCTTAGCCTGGCTTGCTTCACTCAGCAGTAAATCTTCTATCTTCATTCACCTTCTATTGAAAGCCAGGGTCTTACTGTTTTTTATCTCTGAGTAGTAGTCCATGGAGTATATGTGCCACACTTTTTCAGTCTATTTTTCTGTTCATGAACACTTGGGTTGTTTCCATGTCTTAGCAATTGTGAATAAAGCTGCAATAAACAAAAATGTGCAAACACTTCTAAGTAAGCGTTCTCCTATCTTTTGGGTAGATGTCCAGGAGTGGACTGCTGGATCGTATGGTAATTCTATTTGTAGATCTTTGATGAATCTTCATATTGTTATCCACAGTGGCTGGACCAATTTACATTCCCACCAGCAGTGTAGAATAGTTCCCCTTTCACTACATTCACACCAGCACATAGCATTTTTTTTTTTAACTTCAGTCATTCTGACAGAGGTTAGGTTGTATCTCATAGTGGTTTGATCTGCATCTCCCTTAGGATGAGAGATGTTGAGCATTTTTTTATATGCATTTCAGCTGTTCATTTGTCTTCCTTTGAGAGTTTATTCAGCTTATTTTCCCATGTTTCAGTTGGGTTGATCATTTTTTTCTGGGTAAGCCATTTGAGTTCCCTGTGTGTTCTGGTTATCACTCCTTTATCTGAAGCATAGTTTACAAAAATATTCCCCCATTCTGAGGCTTTCGATTCATACCAGTTACTGCATCTTTTGCCATGCAGAAACTTCTTAATCTGATGTAATTCCATTTGTCTATTTTTGGGATTATTGACTGTGCATCTTATTTAAGAAGTCTGCCTACCTCAGTGTCTTCCAGTTTCCCCAGTATTTTCCAATAGCAGTTTTACAGTCTGAGGTCTCCTCAGTGTCTTCCAGTTTCCCCAGTATTTTCCAGCAGTAGTTTTATAGTTTGAGGTTTTAGATTTAGATCTTCGATCCACTTTGGGTTGATTTTTGTAAGTGGTGAGAGCTAGAGGTTCAGATTCATCTTTCTGCAGGTGGATACCCTGTTTTTCTAGCACCAATTGCTAAAAAGGTTTTCCTTTTCCAACTGGACTGACTGGCACTCTTTGTCAAAAATCACTTGACAGTATTTTTGTTGTTGTTGTTTTTTGTTTCTTTAGCTAGGCGAAAAACTTTATTAACCTTTGTTCCAAACTTTGTTCCTTGGCTTCTTCAACTTAATTAGCTTCAAAGAATGAACTGCATATAAGCAAAAACTGAAAAGAGCTGCAGTGTCCAAGGGGCTTAGGCTTAAAAATATTAGAGATATAGATTTTATCAGATCCATAAACAAAACAGAATTTTACAAACCAGTCATAATATAAAATAGCAGCTCCCAGTAACTTCGTCAAGTTTTATCCCTTTCGAGAAGTTGATTCAGTTCAGTTTGCCTCATTCTTGGAAGCCTCATCAAAATTCTCCACAAGATCTGGAACTTCCTCGTCCTCTTCCTCTCCAGCAGCAAGTGGTACTTTTCCATCCACAGATTGTTTGGGCAGAGCTTCAGCCAGTCTCCTTAAACTCCTTAAACTAGTCAGACTGTGGGCCCCAGGCTGGGTAGCATTTCTGTCAGCTGCTTTGTCTCAGCACAACCTGTAATGGTGAAAGTATTCGCTGCCAGAGATGCCTGCACTTTATGGTTGTTAAAGTGGATCACTGTTCCCTGGTTTGTAAACATATTCACCTCTTCAATACCAGAGATATTGTTTACCCCTAACTTCTATAAGGAGAACTGAAGTTTTTTTATCATCTGTTGTGGCTGCTCTATGAACTGCCTTCTTTCTGTGAGCAGTTCCTTTCCCAACAATGCGTACTTGTGTCTGTGGTTTGGCTAGTTTTTCCTGGTTCATGATAGTTTCTTTCATCTTGTTGGAATGGAAAAGGGTCCATGTGGGGGACTAGGGTTGGCGCACAGAAGGTCTTAGGCAGACCAGCTGAGATTAGGCGCACATATGCGGGGACGCAAGATGGCAGCCAGAGGGAGAGCAGTTGACTATGTTTTGCGATTTATTACTGGGGTCTCTATTCTGTTCTATTGGTCCACCTGTCTGTTTTTGTGCCAATACCATGTTGTTTTGATTATCACAGCTTTGTAGTATATTTGGGGGTCAGGGAGTGAGATGCCGCCCACGCTACTCTTCTTGTGCAGGATTGCTTTGGCAATATGAGATCTTTTATGATTCTAGACAAATCTATGGTTGTCTTTTCTAGATCTGTGAAAAATGTCTCTGGTAATTTGATTGGGATTGTGGTAAATATGTAGATTAATTTGGGTAGAATTGCCATTTTGATTATATTAATTCTTCCAGTCCAGGAACATTGAATGTCTTTCCACTTTTTTGTGTCGTTTTCAATTTCCTCTCTTAGCTTCTCATAGTTTTCCTCATGGAGGTCTTTGACTTCTTTGGTTAGATTTATTCCTAGGTATCTTATACCTTTCATGGCTATGGTAAATGGAATTACTTTCTTCAGTTCTATCTCAGTCTGCCAACCATTAGTATATAGAAATGCTATAGATTTCTGTATGTTGATTTTGTATCCTGCAACTTTACTATATTTATTTATTACTTCCAGGAATTTTTTCTTGGATAGCATTGGGTCTTTTATGTATACAATCATGTCACCTACAAATAGAGGTAATTTCACCTCTTCTTTTCCTATTTTATTGCCTTTTCTTTTCTCTTCTTTTATTTTCTTTTCTTTCCTTTTCTTTTCTGATTGCATTGGTAAGGACTTCACTACTATATTGAAAAGGACTGGAGAAAGTGGGCATCCTTGTAAGAGTTTTTAGAGGAAAAGCTGAACTTTTCCCCATTCAGAATGATGTTAGTTATGTTTTTTTCATAGATAGCTTTTATTGTGTTGAGGAATAACCCTTCTATGCTGATTTTGCTATGAGTCTCGATCACAAGGGATCTTGTATTTTATCAAATTTTTTGCATCAATTGATATGATCATATTGTTTTATCATTCTTTCTGTTAATACATTAGGTGTATTATGTTTATGGTTTTGTGTATGTTGAACCACCCTTGTATCCCTGGAATAAAGCCTACCTGGTCTTGATCTACAATCTTTGTTATATGTTATTGGATAGAATTTGCTAGTACCTTGTTAAGAATTTTTGTGTCTATATTCATCACAGATATTGGTCTATAGTTTTCCTTCCTTATCATGTCCTTATCTGTTTTAAGGATAAGGGTGATGGAGGATTCAAACCATAAATTTGGGAGTGTTCCATCCTTTTGGATCTTTAGAAATAACTTAAGTAGAATGGGGGCTAACTCTTCTTTAAAAGTTTTGTTTGTTTGTTTGTTTGTTTTTGAATTCAGAAGCAAAACCATGAGGATCTGGGCTTTTCTTTGTTGGGAGGTTATTTATTACTCATTCAATCTCATTGTTTGTTATGGGTCTATTCAGACTTTTTATGTCCTCCTTATTGAATCTTGGTAGATTTTGTGTCCAGGAACTTGTCCATCTCATCCAGATTTTCTTGTTTGTTGGCGTACAGTTGCTCATAGTATCCTCTACTGATGTTTTATATTTCTATTATGTCTGTTGTTATATTGCCTGTTTCTTTGCAAATTTGATTTATCTGGTTCTTTTCTCACTTAATCAGTCTAGCTAATGGTGTGTCAATTTTGTTTATCTTTTCAGAGAGCCAGATTTTGCTTTCATTTGTTTTCTGTATATTTATTTTCTGTTTCATTTATTTCTTCTCGAATCTTTATTATTTCTTTTCTCCTGGAGGTTTTGGATTTTTTTTGTTGTTGTTGCTTTTTCAGTTCTCTGAGGCATGATGTTAGGTTGTCCGTTTGTCAACTTTCCATCTTTTTCTTTTAATCTCTAATAGTTCATTTGATTTTTCTTTATGGTGTCTATTTCTTCTTTCAAATCATGGAAGGACTTCCTCATCTCCTGGAGTTCATTGTTTCTTTTCTGTTCCAACTCATAAAGTTTCCTCACCATGAATGTTCTGAATTCATTCTCTGACATTTCATTAACTTCTATCTTTTCGAGAGATGGGGACTAGCAGTTGGCATAATGGCTATGTTACTGAACTCCCATGTAGCAGACCACGGTTCGAGTCCCGGACCTGGTGGCTTAAACTCAAGCCCGGCGCATGTGCATGCATGCCCAAGATCCTGAGAGGAGAATGGAGGAGAAGGGATTGTGGCATGGTCATCCCCCGGGGGGGTGATTTCTCACTTTCTAACTCTCTGTTTTTCTGGTGAGCGCATGCACCCTATAGCAAAAACCTCTTTCAAGAAAAAAAAGAGATGGAAGAGAGTTATTGTGTTCTCTTAATGGAGACTTATTTTCTGTTTTGTTTTGTTTTGTTTTGTTTTCTCAATTTTGAGGCTCTTCTGTAGCCTCTAGCCATTTGGTGATGTATTCACTTTTGGATAACTCTTCAGAGAATGTTTCTGAACTGGGAACTAGTTTGCTTCCCTTTTGCAGTGAATTGCTTCTGTGCCAAAGTCTCTCTTCTGCTATGGTTCTCAGTGTGGTCCCCATGGGAGGAGTTTTCTATTCTGGTTTCTAATGAGCAGTTTCTCCTTATTTTCTGGTAGTTCAGTGCTATGCAAGGATCCTTGAGAGCATCAAAATGCTAAGATGTTTGAAAACTATAATTCCAAACCTGTCTATTCCCTCTGAGGGCTAGGTGGATGAACAGAAAATGACAATGTAAGAGGGAAGAAAAAAGAATATGACAAAGGGAAAAAGAAAAAGATTTCAGCAGGGGCTGCAGATGGAAGTGGACTGTGCTTGAGAGCTGAGAGTTGCCCTGACCTATAGGAGAAGGGGAAGTAAAGAATTAGCCAAAGAAAGAAGGAAAAAAAAAAAGGTCTGCTTTTCTGCCTGAGAAGAGGGAGGGCCTCTGAAGTTGGGAACTGGGGCTGGGACCGATGGTAGACCTTGCCTCAGATTCCCTAACTGGACAGGATCCTGCAGATAGAGATGGACTCTCAAGGTACAGGTTTATTTGGGTGCAAAAAATCCATGCATAATATTTTGTAATATGCATTTTCCATGATCTTTTTGAAGATACATTATATTTTTCAAGTGTGCTGTTGGTGTGAGACACTGTAGAATACCAAGATTAATCAGATGTGACTGTTGCCATGGAGAAATTGACATATCATGTAGGAAATAGGGGATTATAGAGAGTTACAGAAAGTGTTACAGTAGTAGGGACCAGCAGTTAGCGTAATGGCTATGTCACAGAACTCCCATGTAGCCGACCACGGTTCGAGTCCCAGACCCAGTGGCTTAAACTCACACCAGGCGCATGTGCATGCGTTCTCAAGATCCTGAGAGGAGAATGGAGGAGAAGGGATTGTGGGATGGCCATCCCCCTGGGGGGGTGATTTCTTGCTTTCTGTCTCTCTGTCTCTCTCTGTCTGGAGTCGCATGGGACCTGTAGCAAAAACCCCAAAAAAAAAAAAAAAAAAAGTGTTACAGTTGTAGAAAACTATGGCAAACGAAGAAGGTTCAGTGACTGGCACCTCTGTGAGGTACACGACGTTATAGGTTAAATATAGTAATGTGAATACTAGATGAGGAGAGCAATCCAAGCAGAAGAATTGCTTGGACAAAGATAAGGTGGCATGAAAGCATAGGGTTTTTTAAATTTTTTTGGAGAGGTTTTTGCTATAGGGTGCTTGTGCCTGCTAGAAAGACAGAGAGAGAGACAGAAAGTGAGAAATCACCCCCCAGGGAGGATGGCCATGCTGCAATCCCTTCTCCTTCATCCTCCTCTTGGGATCTTGGGCACGCACACACGCACATGCACCCGGCGTGAGTTTAAGTGACCGAGTCCAGGACTCGAATCACGGTCGACTACATGGGAGTCCAGCGACATAGCCATTACGCTAACTGCTGGTCCCCGAAGCACAGGGTTTTTGTACGTGGTTATAAAGAGTAGTTGTGATTTCCTTGGAGTTATGGTATGTATACTAGAATATGAAATTTGATAGGAGTTTTAATTTCACATTTAGATATTTCTTCCCTCATTTTCTTTCTTCCATTTTTTATAAATTTTATCTTCATGTATTTATACTGTTTTACCCTTTCTACCTCAGAATATTTGATACTCTTTTGTTTCCAGATCACTCGTTCTACCATCTCTTCTCATTTAGAATTTCCTGCCTTTGGTCATCTTTCTGTTCTGTTTTCTCTTCTTTATTCATTTCTTGAATTTTCCTTTAATCTTGCATGTTTCTCTAATTCAAGTCTTCTTCAGAACACAGATTTTGTAAAATTGTCAGCTCTGCAAAACATCCTGCGGTCTTTCTCGAAAGAGTTGATCACACTCTCATGCCTCAGTCTTCTGTCTGGATACCTATTTTTGGTGCTCTCACAGGACAGCAATATTTTAATATCTTATTTAACACTTAATTGTGATCTCTTTGAGGGCAAAAAAAATCTGACTCATTTGTACATTTTCAGTTTTAGCTTCTCATTAGTTCATAACAAATTCTTTGATAAATGGGATATGTTTATTGACATTAGTTTAACTTGGCGGAAATTAATTTTTGCCTTTAAGTATTAGAAGTAAGAATAGAAAGTAGAATGAAAATTACAGAGAGAATGTAGAAGTGTGTTAGTCAATTTGATAAATAATTGTATGCATGGATCAGGAGAGAAGAAAGAGTCTGATGTTATTTAAAATACCAGAGCTGGAAGTCACTGAACAAGGACACACAGAGAATCTATGTCGAGGGTTCAGCATGCAGTCTAGCTGATTTAAGGCACCATCAGATATTGCTCTAGAAATATGTAGTAGAAATTTAAAATTTTAGGAACAGAGTTTTTGGCTAGAGATACTTAATAACAATTGTTCATAGGACCATAGTCATAATTTTACAAATATAGAAGTATTTCCTAACTGTTTATTTTTGAACACAGCTGAGGTTAAAAAATTAAATATGAAAATATTGTTTAGAACCTTCCCTGTAACATAGTGGTTAAGGGAGCCAGATTCCACTTGGCCAACTGTGGTTCAAATCCTGGCCCTAGCAGTTTGGGAGAGACACAGGGGATGTGTGTGTGTGTGTGCATGCATGTCCAGAATATCCAGGATGGAGAACATATTGCTATGCAACCATGCCCCAATTGGGGGGCGGTGCTTTTTCCCTCTTCATCTCTGGCAAGTGTACATGTCCTCTGGCAGTCTAAAAAAGTGTTAAAATATGAACAAAGAATGTAATACTAATACAGAAATCGTATGTAACATCCAGCATTTTGTTATTATTTATTTTAAGAGAATTTTTTTTCTGTAGCATGTGTGTGCTCACTGAAGAGACCAGAGAGAGACAGAAAATGAGAAATCATCCCCCAAAGGTGGAGGCCAGTCTGCAATTTCTTCTCCTCCATTCTCCTCTCAGGACATTCTCCTCGCAGGATCTTGGTCATGCATGTGCACGTCCCAGTGTGTTTTAAGCCGCTCAGTTCAGGACTCGAACCACGGTTGACTATGTGGGAGTCCAGCGATATAACCATTATGCCATCTGCTGGTCTGTTGTCACTATTAAGACCATTTCTCTGAGTCTACGCCGTATATTTTCATGATGTTGTGTATTAAAAGCTTTCCTTTGGTTAATTTTGGAAGCCTGGTGATTGTATTTGCAATATAAAGTTTTTTTTAGTTCTCAAAATCAATCATAACGTGCACTTCCTCTACAACCACATATCCCAGAAAGCCAACCTATTTCACGTACATGTATTAGTCACAGATGGTGTGCGTGATTTGCTTTGCATATGACTGATATGATTATGTAATTTCTGTAAGAAGTCAAGTTATTTTGTAAATGTACTTTTAAGATACTAAGTTTGTAGGAAAAACATTATCCTCTTAAAGGCCAAATAATTTGGGGCCAGCTGGTGTTGTAGGAGTTACAGTGCTGGATCCACATGGCCATCTCCACAGTTTGAGTCCTGGATGTGGTGGTCTGAAAATCTTCCCTGGTGTGTGTTGCATGCATGCCTAAAATCTCAAGAGGAGAATAGAAGAGAAGGGATTGCAGCATGCCATCCCTGCTGGGGGGTGATTTCTCTCTCTCCCTCTATCTTTCTGGTGAGTATATGTGCCATGTAGAAAACAACTTCAAAAAATAATAACAACTTGATCAGTTTCCAGAAAGTTAAGATGATACATATTTACCCATCTCTTAAAATGATATGAAAACATAAATTTTTTTACAGTGTAATAGAGGGAAATCATTTCATTAATCTAAGATGTTGATCATACAATTTGTTTTCTTGAGGCATTTTAAAGTATTTGGTTATATTTTTAATGCAGATCACTCCTTTACCTGAAGCCAGAGGATGAGGACTATCAAATATGTGAAGCAATTGACTTTGAAGAAATTATAAAATATGATGGAGAGCTTCTAAAGAAGAGATGTAGATCTATAAATCCTTCGAAGAAATCATTTATCATGAATATTGTCCCAGAAAAAGATAATTTGACATCTTTTTCTGTGTATTCAGAGGATGGTTGGGACTTACCATATGTACTGCACTTGTGGCCACCTATCCTACTCCGCAATCTTCTTCCTTACAAAATTGCTTATTATGTTGAGGTATTCTGGATTCCTTTTTTTTAATGCATTCTTATCTTTGATTTTTTAGCCTTAATTATTTAAAATTATAAACACTGAAAAGTATTTTAAAGTTATAATAAAAATTATAGTGATAGTAAAGAATAGGTAGTGTAGGGACCAGCAGATGGCAGAATGGTTACATCACTGGACTCCCACATAGTCAGCTGTGGTTGGAGTTCAGGACCCAGTGGCCTAAAACTCATGCTGGACACCTGTGCATGTGTGCCCAAGATCCCGAGGGACAAATGGAGAAGGGTTTGTGGCATGGCCATCCCCCCAGGGGGTGATTTCTCTCTGTTTTTGTGTTTGTCTCTCCAATGAGTGCATGCGTCCTATAGCAAAACTCTCTTAAAAAAATTTTAAAAAGATTAGGTGGTACAGATATTTTTCACATGAAAAAAGAAATGTTTCAATGATGTTGTATACAAAGAATCTAAAGGGAAATATCTTCCACTGGTTTACCTTAAAAATCTGGCTAATAAGCTGAATATAAATTATATGCACAAATGTTATATGCCATTTAAAAAATAACTGACAAAACTAATATAGTGAGTCTGTTTACAGATATTAAAAATAGAACTAATTGTCTACAATTGCACTATCTAAAGCTATACTTCAGTTTTAGAAAATACATTTTTCAGTGTTTTCCATACATTTGTATTTATTTCATATATATTTAAGAGTTAGATACTAATTTTGAAATCAGTATGGAAATTAATACTAAGATAACATTCAAGTACTTGGTTGAAACAAAAAAAAAGGCTGCCACATTGTATTCTTTTAGGGCTAATTTTCTAAAATGGTTGTATACCTTTAAAGATGCTTTTTCCTCTTGAATACTCTGTTCTAACAGATTAAGTCATGTTCCCTCCTGTTATAGCATAGGACTCTCTCCACTTCTAAGATTTTTTTTTTTTTTGAGAGGTTTTTCACTATAGGGCGCGTGTGCTCGCCAGACAGAGAGAAACAGAGAGACGGAAAGCGAGAAATCACCCCCCAGAGGGGATGGCCACGCCGCAATCCCTTCTCCTCTATTCTCCTCTCGGGATCTTGGGCATGCACGCACACGCGCCGGGCGTGGGTTTTTTAAGCCACCGGTCCGGGACGCAAACCGCGGTTGACTACGTGGGAGTCCAGCAACATAGCCATTACGCTAACTGCTAGTTCCCTAAGATTTTATATATTACAAATGAAAGGACTCATTCTTCATTGTTGTCTATTATAACTTTATTTTACTTTGTGAACTGCTATGTATTTATACACTTCTCTGATTTTTTTTTTTTGGAGTGAGAAAAGTTAACATATGGGAGGGGCCAGCAGGTTGCACAGTGGTTAAGGCACTGGACTCCCGCATATCTATAGCTTAGTATATTTTTCTTGTAGGTGATACATTGTCATAGTTTTCAAGAATTTTTACTTGCTGTCATATTTGAAATTGCATCCTATTTCTGGCGCTCAGTAGATACATATCTTAGGCAGGCTGTGTTCTTTTTCTAAATTTTTCATCCTAGTCTTTGAAATCATGGTTAGGATATGGAGAAAATCAAAGTAAATAGTGTATGTAAAGTACATAGCACAGTACCTGATAGGTAGCAGTTCCCACTTATTTACGACCACTGTTATAGTGCCAGCACCATGATGGCTGTTTTGTGGAATATTACTTAACATAATTCACATTGTTTTGGTTTTAGTTTATAATCTTTTTTAAAAAAGAATTTATTTAATTTTATTTATTATTATTTTAAAATATTTCTCTAGAGCACATGAGCTCACGAGAGAGAGAGAAAGCAAGAAAGCAAGCTGCCAGATCCCGGACTCCAGCCACAGTTGGCCGTGTGGGAATGCCGCACCTTTACCATGCCATCTGCTGGTCCCATTAATTCATAATCTTAAGACGAGATTCCTATGTTGTAACAACAGGAAGGAACCAAGATAGAGATGGTGGGAAACTAGTGAGATAGTCTCTCCAGATGCATTTTTCATTCTCATAGAACTTTTATTAATTTGATACTTTCAGGAAAAATTTTCTGTTTGCCAATTTCCACTTTTATTAATTTGATACTTTCAGGAAAAATGTTCTGTTTTCCAATTTATAAAGGATATGATTAGTTTTTTGAAAGATCTTTCCTTAACTGTGGTATACAGAAGGGACTAGAGCTGATAAGAGACTCTTAAAACTTAGAGGTTATAGTGACACAAAATAAGTTCATGGAAACGTGGGCAGAGAGGGGCCAGCAGGTTGCACAGTGGTTAAGGTACTGGACTCCCACATTGCTGACTGTGATTTGAGTTCTGGACCCAGTGCTTTGAGACTCATGCCAGGCGCATGTACGTGCATGCCCCAAATCCTAGGAGGATGGAGGAGAGGGGATGCAATGTAGCCATCCCCGTGGAGGGGCAGTTTCTCGCTTTTTCTCTGTCTCTCTCTCTCTCTGGAGAACGCATGCACCCAATGACAAAAATCTCTCTTAAAAAAAATGTAGGCAGAGAGAAATGAACACTTTGGAGAGATATGTAAGATGTAATATCAACAGTTATTGCAGGGCTGGCAGATGGCATGGTGGTTAAGGTGCTAGACTCTCACATGGCTGACTGTGGTTTGAGTACTGAACCTGGAGGCTTGCTTTTTCACTCTTCCTCTCTCTCTCCATCTCTCTCTGTCTCTCTCTGGTCTAATTGAAACATCATCATAAAA